>NC_041388.1:181162763-181246021 GCF_002162155.2 Triticum dicoccoides | reverse complement strand
GCGGGGCACCCGGGCGGCAGGGCGCGGCGCGATGGGCTCCGAGGGCCCGCGCTGGGCTCGGCGGGCCTCAGAGGCGGCGGCGGCGGTGGTTGCCACGTGGCGGCGGCGGGGGCGAAATGGACATCTCCGTCAGTGGCGGTTTTGTCCGGCGGCGCGCGATGATTGTTTTCTAGGGTTAGGAAGGAGGGGATCCGGAATTTTTGAGGAGGGGGTCTATATATCGAGGTTAGAGGGAGCTAGGTGTGTCCAAATGAGGTGCGGTTTTCGGCCACGCTATCGTGATCGAACGCTCTAAAAGATGGAGAGGGTTTTGGTGGGTTTTGGGCCCAAATGGAGGGCTGTTGGGCTGCAACACACACGAGGCCTTTTCGGTCCCTCGGTTAACCGTTGGAGCATCAAACGAAGTCCAAATGGTACGAAACTTGACAGGCGGTCTACCGGTAGTAAACCAAGGCCGCTTGGCAAGTCTCGGTCCAATCCGGAAATGTTTAATCCCCACACACGAAAGAAAGGTAGAAATGACCACCGGAGGAGAACGGAGCGCCGGAATGCAAAACGGACAACGGGGAAAATGCTCGGATGCATGAGACGAACACGTATGCAAATGCAATGCACATGATGACTTGATAAGAGATGCATGGCAACGATAAAAACACACGGAGACAAAAAAACCCGAACCCGAAAAAATAAAAATAACTTAATGCCGGAAACGGCAAGAGTTGGATTACATATTGGGTAAATCATATCCGGGGTGTTACATTATCCACCTCTGCTTTCAGTTCAGTAAGAACCTGTTTTGCACGGGCCAACTGGGAAACTGCCTCCTCCTTCGCCAACACCATCTTAGCAAAGTTTGATTTAAAAAATATGAGCTCATTCTCCACCTTCCACTTTTTATCCCGCATCTTCAAATATTCTTCAACGTTGACAATAGTTTCTCTAAGCCTACGTCTGTTCTCTTCCTTATACATGCTCCAGAGCTTCGCTAGGCACATCTTCAAAGACTGTGGCCACTCTTGATCAACCCACTCCAAGTAAGAACACTTCTATTCATCCTATAATATATAAAACTAGATCAGTAACAATTATAGGGGAAATGGGTTTATAGCAACATAGAAAATCACCAATGCTTATTTTCAAAAGCTAAAGAAACATGTTAATTATGACATATCTTCTCAAGAAGATCAATGTGCAAATGAATTAATTGCTACTGAGACAACAACCAAATTCTGGAACAACCAGAGCTATAATTAACTACAACAAGGCTACAAGTTCTTACTCATGTACAATAAATAACAAATTGAACATTTTATGAGGAAGGTAAATATAACTGCAACATCATAGAGACAGTGTTTGGATGACAACAAATTGATACTAACAGGTGTGTACATGCACAAATTTAGTAACATAGAACTAATAGCACTAAATTCATCCATGATGTATGCCAAAATTGGGTCAAAGACAACTGTTGCTACATCTTGCACCGGTGCCCTGCACTGGCAAGCCGATGCAGCGGAAAAAAATCAGGGACCCAGACTCCGAAGCACGTAGTTGCTCCAATGCCCAGTTCCTTCGTGCCATAAAGATTTAGTATTTTACTGCTTGGCTACTCAGATGTGTGGACCAAAGTTGGCTGCACAAACTGCTGAAGCGGTGCCAAATAATTTTCTAATGGCACCGCTGATGAGATGGCAACAATTTAAGATACTAGCTACAAACTATGACATTGTCTTAGGATGTGTTTGGTTGAAGGTGCGGTAGATGGGTTGGGACCATGACAGTGTCTGAATCACATCTAACAAATGATTTGTAACAATGAAAGAGGGTCTAACCTTCTCTGCACATGCTAGAAACTTCCTCCCACTGTCCATGGATTCAAACGCAACTAGCTTCACACATGGAGATTGATGGTGACAATGAGCAGATAGATCTTCAGCCACCCCACTCCATTCGTTGCCATTGATGGTCCTAGGGAGCTACAAGAGGAAGAAATGACGCAAATCGACCGCCGGGTAAAAATCCTTCATTCCAAGTCATAGCCTGAGAGAGAGAAGAGAGGCATACCCGGGTGGTGAAGGAGTCGTCGCCGGAGGAGGAACCACTAGAGAGGTCTTTGAAGAAGACCATGGCGACCCCGGCGGTAGGATGCGAGATGGCGAGAGCGAGGAAGTGGCTATAGCTTAGGAAGGAAGGAAGGAAGGAGGAAACAGGGGAAATGTGACTTGTGGTCGGGGAGAAAAGGGGGTGGGAAGGGGGGAGGGGGCGGGGGTAGATATTTTGGCGGTAGACCAAAATTTCGTAAATGTGGAGGGAAACTTTGCGCGCGGTGCCGCCGGACCATTCACTTTGAATGATTGTGTGCATCGCAAACGATTCTTCTTATTTACATGCATGGGATGAGTTTGATCATTCAAATTTTGGTGGAAATTTCCCCAGGTACGTCAGTGCATAATTTAACATCGCTTGCTAATTTGGGGACACAAAAGAGCATACAGCAGACAGATCACACTTACTAAATCGAGCAATTTTAGTAATTAAACAGAGCCAGTTGACCTAAACATTGCTCTAACAAAAGACCAGCATTAAAAACAAGCCTAAGTACACATAATTTTAACGAATCCGCCGCCGCCCAGCCTATGCATCGCCTGTGTGAGATGAGACGTCAATGACTTGTCCTGGCGACATGGCGCCATTAGAGGACTCCGCGTCCCCCCTGCTGAAGTCGACCGCATCCTTGTCCTTGTCCTCGTCCTCGGGGCCACCCTCAAGGTTGTAGTAGTCGTAGTAGTGGTTGTGCCAGAGCTCGCGTTGGTACTCCACCGCTGGTTCCTCAACGGATAAACTCTTCTCTACCTCGACCTTAGCCACGCGCAACTCCTCCTCCCGGCGCCCCTCGATCTCCGTCGTCTCCTCCATCTCCAGCTCCCACGCGGCGACCTCATGAGGAAGCAGGTGCTCCATGGACATCGCCGCCTTTTCAGACGTGGGTTGCATGCTGGAGTCTGAGGTGGCCTGAAATATCTTGGCGTGGATGGCCTCGACCTGGGCCAGGGCGACATCGGCGGCACGGACGACAGCTCGAGCGCTCTCGGCGTTTGCAGCCGCCGTCGTAGCAGCAGCTGCAGCCATCTCCGCTACTGCAACTGCCCTATGGGCTCCTGCAGACGCCCTCTCGGCAGAAGCAGCCGCACTCAATGCGGATGCGGCGGACTCTCGGCGTAGGAGGTCGTGCTATCGGCGTAGGCGGCGGCGCTCGTGGGGGATGCGGCCATCGTACGGGCCTTCATGAAGCGTTTCCATGGCGTCATCTATGCAAGAAGGGGGTGCGGGAATGGGGATCAGGATTCATGGATTCGGGGGTTGTCGGCACGGGAGCAGATGAGCCGGCGAAGCTTAAGGAGGAAGACTTAAATAGACCCAGATATTTTCATCGCAAACGGTTGCTAGAAAACAACTGTGTGTGATGTTGTAGATATTTTTTATTAGCTATGAAAGATAAATTTGAAGTAAAGTGGCAACGGAAGGTGTTTTAAATATACGAGAAATTTTGTAGTACTAATACAACTGTCATGTCAAATTTTGGAAAATTTCAGGGGTCATTTGAACTTTTAAGACATTTAAGTGATTTTCTAGCCATTTAATGACTGTAATTCAAATTTGAACTAAATCTACATGCAACGCCCAACCATAACGGTTTGAAAAATCATATTTGTGTACTTGTGTGCGAGTTAATCCCATGTGCAGTAAATTATAAGGACTTTTCAAACATATTTGTCTCACGACATGAACACATGCATATGTATGCATGGAGTGACATGGCATTCTAATTCCAAAAAAATATTAAAATATCAGAAACACGTGAAACCTTGCTTCATGTAATGTAATGCCACCAACATGATGTGGTAAAAAAAATTGGCATATTTGATGAAAGTTTGGACACACACCCCTCATAAACCAGAGCAACTCACTAGAAGGCTCGTGGTTCTGAGAGGGAACAATGAATGTTTGATGACGAACTGGAGATAGCTTCCTCATACGGCCTTCAATTTTTTCTACATCTAACGTGCACTACTACAACTGTAATGTGAAATTTTGGAAAATTCTAGGGGTCATTTGACCTGTTAAAAACATTTAAGTATATTTTTTAAGCATTTAATGACAGTAATTCAAATTTGAAGTACATCTACATGCAACGCCTAACCAAAACGGTTTGAAAAATCATATTTGTGTACTTCTGTGCGAGTTAATTCCATGTGCAGTAAATTAGAAAGACTTTTCAAACATATTTGTCTCAGAACATGGACACATGCATATGTATGCATGGAGTGACATGGAATTCTAATTCCAAAAAATTATTAAAATATCAGAAACACGTGAAGCCTTGCTTCATGTAATGTAATGCCACCAAGATGATGTGGTAAAAAATTGGCATGTTAGATGAAAATTTGGACACACACCCCTCCTAAACCAGAGCAACTCACTAGAAGGCTCGTGGTTCCGAGAGGGAACAATGCATGTTTGATGACGAACTGAAGATAGCTTCGTCTTATGAACTTCAAATTTTTTTCTACGTCTAACGTGCACTACTACAACTGTAATGTGAAATTTTGGAAAATTCTAGGGGTCATTTGACCTTTTAAAGACATATAAGTGATTTTCTAGGTATTTAATGACAGTAATTAAAATTTGAACTACATCTACATGCAACGCCTAACTATAATGGTTTGAAAAATCATATTTGTGTACTTGTGTGTGAGTTAATTCCATGTGCAGTAAATTAGAAGGACTTTTCAAACATGTTTGAATCACGACATGGACACATGCATATGTATGCATGGAGTGACATGGCATTGTAATTCCAAAAAAATATTAAAATATCAGAAACACGTGAAACCTTGCTTCATGTAATGTAATGCCACCAAGATGATGTGGTAAAAAAATTTTCATAGTTGATGAAAGTTTGGACACACACCCCTCATAAACCAGAGCAACTCACTAGAAGGCTCGTGGTTCCGAGAGGGAACAATGCATGTTTGATGACGAACTGGAGATAGCTTCCTCTTACGGCCTTCAATTTTTTCTACATCTAACATGCACTACTACAACTGTAATGTGAAATTTTGGAAAATTCTAAAGGTCATTTGACCTGTTAAAGATATTTAAGTGGTTTTTAAGCATTTAATGACAGTAATTCAAATTTGAAGTACATCTACATGCAACGCCTAACCAAAACAGTTTGAAAATCATATTTGTGTACTTCTGTGCGAGTTAATTCCATGTGCATTAAATTAGAAGTAACTTTCAAACATATTTGTCTCACAACATTGACACATACATATGTATGCATGGAGTGACATGGCATTTTAATTCCAAAAAATTATTAAAATATCAGAAACACGTGAAACCTTGCTTCATGTAATGTAATGCCACCAGGATGATGTGGTAAAAAATTGGCATATTTGATGAAAGTTTGGACACACACCCCTCATAAACCGGAGCAACTCACTAGAAGGCTCGTGGTTCCGAGAGGGAACAATGCATGTTTGATGACGAACTGGAGATGGCTTCCTGTTACAGCCTTCAATTTTTTCTACATCTAACGTGCACTACTACAACTGTAATGTGAAATTTTGGAAAATTCTAGGGGTCATTTTACCTTTTAAAGACATGTAAGTGATTTTCTAGGAATTTAATGACAGTAATTCAAATTTGAACTACATTTACATGCAACGCCAAACCATAATCGTTTGAAAAATCATATTTGTGTACTTGTGTGCGAGTTAATTCCATGTGCAGTAAATTAGAAGGAATTTTTAAATATATTTGTCTCACGACATCGACACATGCATATGTTTTGAATGGAGTGACATGGCATTTGAATTCCAAAAAATAAAAAAAACAGAAACATGTGAAACCTTGCTTGATGTAATGTCATGCCACCAAGATGTTGGAAAATTCTAGGGGTCATTTGACCTTTTAAAGACATGTAAGCGATTTTCTAGGAATTTAATGACAGTAATTCAAATTTGAACTACATTTACATGCAACGCCTAACCGTAATGGTTTGAAAAATCATATTTGCGTACTTGTGTGCGAGTTAATTCCATGTGCAGTAAATTAGAAGGACTTTTCAAACATATTTGTCTCACGACATGGACACATGCATATGTATGCATGGAGTGACATGGCATTCTAATTCCAAAAAATTACTAAAATATCAGAAACACGTGAAACCTTGCTTCATGTAACGTAATGCCACCAAGATGATGTGGTAAAAAATTGGCATGTTTGATGAAAGTTTGGACACACACCCCTCATAAACCAGAGCAACTCACTAGAAGGCTCGTGGTTCCGAGAGGGAACAATGCATGTTTGATGACGAACTGAAGATAGCTTCGTCTTACGACCTTCAATTTTTTTCTATGTCTAACGTGCACTACTACAACTGTAATGTGAAATTTTGGAAAATTCTAGGGGTCATTTGACCTTTTAAAGACATATAAGTGACTTTCTAGGTATTTAATGACAGTAATTAAAATTTGAACTACATCTACATGCAACGCCTAACTATAATGGTTTGAAAAATCATATTTGTGTACTTGTGTGTGAGTTAATTCCATGTGCAGTAAATTAGAAGGACTTTTCAAACATGTTTGAATCACGACATGGACACATGCATATGTATGCATGGAGTGACATGGCATTGTAATTCCAAAAAAATATTAAAATATCAGAAACACGTGAAACCTTGCTTCATGTAATGTAATGCCACCAAGATGATGTGGTAAAAAAAATTGGCATATTTGATGAAAGTTTGGACACACACCCCTCATAAACCAGAGCAACTCACTAGAAGGCTCGTGGTTCTGAGAGGGAACAATGAATGTTTGATGACGAACTGGAGATAGCTTCCTCATACGGCCTTCAATTTTTTCTACATCTAACGTGCACTACTACAACTGTAATGTGAAATTTTGGAAAATTCTAGGGGTTATTTGACCTGTTAAAAACATTTAAGTGATTTTTTAAGCATTTAATGACAGTAATTCAAATTTGAAGTACATCTACATGCAACGCCTAACCAAAACGGTTTGAAAAATCATATTTGTGTACTTCTGTGCGAGTTAATTCCATGTGCAGTAAATTAGAAAGACTTTTCAAACATATTTGTCTCACAACATGGACACATGCATATGTATGCATGGAGTGACATGGAATTCTAATTCCAAAAAATTATTAAAATATCAGAAACACGTGAAACCTTGCTTCATGTAATGTAATGCCACCAAGATGATGTGGTAAAAAATTGGCATGTTTGATGAAAATTTGGACACACACCCCTCCTAAACCAGAGCAACTCACTAGAAGGCTCGTGGTTCCGAGAGGGAACAATGCATGTTTGATGACGAACTGAAGATAGCTTCGTCTTATGAACTTCAAATTTTTTTCTACGTCTAACGTGCACTACTACAACTGTAATGTGAAATTTTGGAAAATTCTAGGGTCATTTGACCTTTTAAAGACATATAAGTGATTTTCTAGGTATTTAATGACAGTAATTAAAATTTGAACTACATCTACATGCAACGCCTAACAATAATGGTTTGAAAAATCATATTTGTGTACTTGTGTGTGAGTTAATTCCATGTGCAGTAAATTAGAAGGACTTTTCAAACATGTTTGAATCACGACATGGACACATGCATATGTATGCATGGAGTGACATGGCATTGTAATTCCAAAAATATATTAAAATATCAGAAACACGTGAAACCTTGCTTCATGTAATGTAATGCCACCAAGATGATGTGGTAAAAAAATTGTCATAGTTGATGAAAGTTTGGACACACACCCCTCATAAACCAGAGCAACTCACTAGAAGGCTCGTGGTTCCGAGAGGGAACAATGCATGTTTGATGACGAACTGGAGATAGCTTCCTCTTACGGCCTTCAATTTTTTCTACATCTAACATGCACTACTACAACTGTAATGTGAAATTTTGGAAAATTCTAAAGGTCATTTGACCTGTTAAAGATATTTAAGTGATTTTTAAGCATTTAATGACAGTAATTCAAATTTGAAGTACATCTACATGCAACGCCTAACCAAAACAGTTTGAAAATCATATTTGTGTACTTCTGTGCGAGTTAATTCCATGTGCATTAAATTAGAAGTAACTTTCAAACATATTTGTCTCACAACATTGACACATACATATGTATGCATGGAGTGACATGGCATTTTAATTCCAAAAAATTATTAAAATATCAGAAACACGTGAAACCTTGCTTCATGTAATGTAATGCCACCAGGATGATGTGGTAAAAATTGGCATATTTGATGAAAGTTTGGACACACACCCCTCATAAACCGGAGCAACTCACTAGAAGGCTCGTGGTTCCGAGAGGGAACAATGCATGTTTGATGACGAACTGGAGATGGCTTCCTGTTACAGCCTTCAATTTTTTCTACATCTAACGTGCACTACTACAACTATAATGTGAAATTTTGGAAAATTCTAGGGGTCATTTGACCTTTTAAAGACATGTAAGTGATTTTCTAGGAATTTAATGACAGTAATTCAAATTTGAACTACATTTACATGCAACGCCAAACCATAATCGTTTGAAAAATCATATTTGTGTACTTGTGTGCGAGTTAATTCCATGTGCAGTAAATTAGAAGGAATTTTTAAATATATTTGTCTCATGACATCGACACATGCATATGTTTTGCATGGAGTGACATGGCATTTGAATTCCAAAAAATAAAAAAAACAGAAACATGTGAAACCTTGCTTGATGTAATGTCATGCCACCAAGATGTTGGAAAATTCTAGGGGTCATTTGACCTTTTAAAGACATGTAAGTGATTTTCTAGGAATTTAATGACAGTAATTCAAATTTGAACTACATTTACATGCAACGCCTAACCGTAATGGTTTGAAAAATCATATTTGCGTACTTGTGTGCGAGTTAATTCCATGTGCAGTAAATTAGAAGGACTTTTCAAACATATTTGTCTCACGACATGGACACATGCATATGTATGCATGGAGTGACATGGCATTCTAATTCCAAAAAATTACTAAAATATCAGAAACACGTGAAACCTTGCTTCATGTAACGTAATGCCACCAAGATGATGTGGTAAAAAATTGGCATGTTTGATGAAAGTTTGGACACACACCCCTCATAAACCAGAGCAACTCACTAGAAGGCTCGTGGTTCCGAGAGGGAACAATGCATGTTTGATGACGAACTGAAGATAGCTTCGTCTTACGACCTTCAATTTTTTTCTATGTCTAACGTGCACTACTACAACTGTAATGTGAAATTTTGGAAAATTCTAGGGGTCATTTGACCTTTTAAAGACATATAAGTGACTTTCTAGGTATTTAATGACAGTAATTAAAATTTGAACTACATCTACATGCAACGCCTAACTATAATGGTTTGAAAAATCATATTTGTGTACTTGTGTGCGAGATAATTCCATGTGCAGTAAATTAGAAGGACTTTTCAAACATGTTTGACTCACGACATGGACACATGCATATGTATGCATGGAGTGACATGGCATTGTAATTCCAAAAATATATTAAAATATCAGAAACACGTGAAACCTTGCTTCATGTAATGTAATGCCACCAAGATGATGTGGTAAAAAATTGTCATAGTTGATGAAAGTTTGGACACACACCCCTCATAAACCAGAGCAACTCACTAGAAGGCTCGTGGTTCCGAGAGGGAACAATGCATGTTTGATGACGAACTGGAGATAGCTTCCTCTTACGGCCTTCAATTTTTTCTACATCTAACATGCACTACTACAACTGTAATGTGAAATTTTGGAAAATTCTAGGGGTCATTTGACCTGTTAAAGATATTTAAGTGATTTTTAAGCATTTAATGACAGTAATTCAAATTTTAAGTACATCTACATGCAACGCCTAACCAAAACAGTTTGAAAAATCATATTTGTGTACTTCTGTGCGAGTTAATTCCATGTGCATTAAATTAGAAGTAATTTTCAAACATATTTGTCTCACAACATCGACACATACATATGTATGCATGGAGTGACATGGCATTCTAATTCCAAAAAATTATTAAAATATCAGAAACACGTGAAACCTTGCTTCATGTAATGTAATGCCACCAGGATGATGTGGTAAAAAATTGGCATATTTGATCAAAGTTTGGACACACACCCCTCATAAACCAGAGCAACTCACTAGAAGGCTCGTGGTTCCGAGAGGGAACAATGCATGTTTGATGACGAACTGGAGATGGCTTCCTGTTACAGCCTTCAATTTTTTCTACATCTAACGTGCACTACTACAACTGTAATGTGAAATTTTGGAAAATTCTAGGGGTCATTTGACCTTTTAAAGACATGTAAGTGATTTTCTAGGAATTTAATGACAGTAATTCAAATTTGAACTACATTTACATGCAACGCCAAACCATAATCGTTTGAAAAATCATATTTGTGTACTTGTGTGCGAGTTAATTCCATGTGCAGTAAATTAGAAGGAATTTTTAAATATATTTGTCTCACGACATCGACACATGCATATGTTTTGCATGGAGTGACATGGCATTTGAATTCCAAAAAATAAAAAAAACAGAAACATGTGAAACCTTGCTTGATGTAATGTCATGCCACCAAGATGTTGGAAAATTCTAGGGGTCATTTGACCTTTTAAAGACATGTAAGTGATTTTCTAGGAATTTAATGACAGTAATTCAAATTTGAACTACATTTACATGCAACGCCTAACCGTAATGGTTTGAAAAATCATATTTGCGTACTTGTGTGCGAGTTAATTCCATGTGCAGTAAATTAGAAGGACTTTTCAAACATATTTGTCTCACGACATGGACACATGCATATGTATGCATGGAGTGACATGGCATTCTAATTCCAAAAAATTACTAAAATATCAGAAACACGTGAAACCTTGCTTCATGTAACGTAATGCCACCAAGATGATGTGGTAAAAAATTGGCATGTTTGATGAAAGTTTGGACACACACCCCTCATAAACCAGAGCAACTCACTAGAAGGCTCGTGGTTCCGAGAGGGAACAATGCATGTTTGATGACGAACTGAAGATAGCTTCGTCTTACGACCTTCAATTTTTTTCTATGTCTAACGTGCACTACTACAACTGTAATGTGAAATTTTGGAAAATTCTAGGGGTCATTTGACCTTTTAAAGACATATAAGTGACTTTCTAGGTATTTAATGACAGTAATTAAAATTTGAACTACATCTACATGCAACGCCTAACTATAATGGTTTGAAAAATCATATTTGTGTACTTGTGTGCGAGATAATTCCATGTGCAGTAAATTAGAAGGACTTTTCAAACATGTTTGACTCACGACATGGACACATGCATATGTATGCATGGAGTGACATGGCATTGTAATTCCAAAAAATATTAAAATATTAGAAACACGTGAAACCTTGCTTCATGTTATGTAATGCCACCAAGATGATGTGGTAAAAAATTGTCATGTTTGATGAAAGTTTGGACACACACCCCTCATAAACCAGAGCAACTCACTAGAAGGCTCATGATTCCGAGAGGGAACAATGCATGTTTGATGACGAACTGAAGATAGCTTCGTCTTACGGCCTTAAATTTTTTTAAATGTCTAACGTGCACTACTACAACTGTAATGTGAAATTTTGGGAAATTCTAGGGGTCATTTGACCTTTTAAAGACATTGAAGTGATTTTCTAGGCATTTAATGATAGTAATTCAAATTTGAACTACATCTACATGCAACGCCTAACTGTAATGGTTTGAAAAATCATATTTGTGTACTTGTGTGCGAGTTAATACTATGTGCAGTAAATTAGAAGTACTTTTCAAACATATTTGACTCACGACATGGACACATGCATATGTATGCATGGAGTGACATGGCATTCTAATTCCAAAAAGTTATTAAAATATCAGAAACACGTGAAACCTTGCTTCATGTAATGTAATGCCACCAAGATGATGTGGTAAAAAATTGTCATGTTTGATGAAATTTTGGACACACAACCCTCAGAAACCAGAGCAACTCACTAGAAGGCTCGTGGTTTCGAGAGGGAACAATGCATGTTTGATGACGAACGGGAGACAGCTACCTCTTACGGCCTTCAATTTTTTTCTACATTTTACGTGCACTACTACAACTGTAATGTGAAATTTTTGAGAATTCTAGGGGTCATTTGACCTTTTAAAGACATTTAATTGATTTTCTAGCCATTTAATGATCGTAATTCAAATTTGAACTACGTCTACATGGAACGCCTAACCATAACAGATTGAAAAATCATATTTGTGTACTTGTGTCCGAGTTAATTCCATGTGCAGTAAATTAGAATGAATTTTCAAACATATTTGTCTCACGATATGGACACATGCATATGTATGCATCGAGTGATATGGCATTTTAATTCCAAAAAATTTAAAAAATATCAGAAACACATGAAACCTTGGTTGATGTAATGTCATGCCACCAATATGATGTTGTTAAAATTTTGGCATGTTTGACGAAAGTTTGGACACACACCCCCCATAAACCGGAGCAACTCACAAGAAGGCTCGTGGTTCCGAGAGGGAACAATGCTTGTTTGATGACGAACTCGAGATACCTTCCTCTTACGGATTTCAAATTTTTTCTACATCTAACATGCACTTCTACAACTGTAATGTGAAATTTTGGAAAATTCTAGGGGGTCATTTGACCTTTTAAATATATTTAAGTGACTTTCTAGCCATTTAATGACAGTAATTCAAATTTGAAATAGATCTACATGGAACGCCTAACCATAACGGTTTGAAAAATCATATTTGTGTACTCATGTGCGAGTTAATTCCATGTGTAGTAAATTAGAAGGAATTTTCAAACATATTTGTCTCACGACATCGACACATGCATACGTTTGCATGGAGTGACATGGCATTTGAATTCCAAAAAATAAAAAAAACGGAAACATGTGAAACCTTGCTTGATGTAATGTCATGCCACCAAGATGTTGTGGTAAAAAAATTGGCATGTTTGACGAAAGTTTGGACACACACCCCTCATAAACCAGAGCAACTCACTAGAAGGCTCGTGGTTCCGAGAGGGAACAATGCATGTTTGATGACGAACTGAAGATAGCTTCCTCTTACGACCTTCATTATTTTTCTACGTCTAACTTGCACTACTACAACTGTAATATGAATTTTTGGAAAATTCTAGGGGTCATTTGACCTTTTAAAGACATGTAAGTGATTTTCTAGCTATTTAATGACTATAATTCAAATTTGAACTACATCTACATGCAACGCCTAACCATTATGGCTTGAAAAATCATATTTGTGTCCATGTGTGCGAGTTAATTCCATGTGCAGTAAATTAGAAGGACTTTTCTAACATATTGTCTCAGGACATGGACACATGCATATGTATGCATGGAGTAACATGGCATTCTAATTCCAAAAAATTATTAAAATATCAGAAACACGTGAAACCTTGCTTCATGTAATGTAATGCCACCAAGATGATGTGGTAAAAAATTGGCATGTTTGATGAAAGTTTGGACACACACCCCTCATAAACCAGAGCAACTCACTAGAAGGCTCATGGTTCTGAGAGGGAATAATGCATGTTTGATGACGAAAGGGAGATAGCTTCCTCTTATGGCCTTCAATTTTTTTCAACGTTTTACGTGCACTATTACAACTGTAATGTGAAATTTTCTAGCCATTTAATGATCGTAATTCAAATTTGAACTACATCTACTTGCAACACCTAACCATAACGGTTTGAAAAATCATATTTGTGTACTTGTGTGTGAGTTAATTCCATGTGCAGTAAATTAGAAGGAATTTTCAAACATATTTGTCTCACGATATGGACACATGCATATGTATGCATTGAGTGACATGGCATTTTAATTCCAAAAAATTTAAAAAATATCAGAAACACATGAAACCTTGGTTGATGTAATGTCATGCCACCAAGATGATGTTGTTAAAAATTTGGCATGTTTGACGAAAGTTTGGACACACACCCCTCACAAACCGGAGCAACTCATAAGAAGGCTCGTGGTTCCGAGAGGGAACAATGCATGTCTGATGACGAACTGGAGATAGCTTCCTCTTATGGCCTTCAATTTTTTTCTACATCTAACGTGCACTACTACAACTGTAATGTGAAATTTTGGAAAATTCTAGGGGTCATTTGACCTTTTAAAGACATTTAAGTGATTTTCTAGCCATTTAATGATAGTAATTCAAATTTGAAATAGATCTACATGGAACACCTAACCATAACGGTTTGAAAAATCATACCTGTGTACTTGTGTGCGAGTTAATTCCATGTGCAGTAAATTAGAAGGAATTTTCAAACATATTTTTCTCACGACATGGACACATGCATATGTTTGCATGGAGTGACATGGCATTTGAATTCCAAAAAATATCAAAAACATGTGAAACCTTGCTCGATGTAATGTCGTGCTACCAAGATGTTGTGGTAAAAAATTTGGCATGTTTGACGAAAGTTTGGGCACATCCCTCACAAACCGGAGCAACTCACTAGAAGGCTCGTGGTTCCGAGAGGGAACAATGTGTAACACCCCGAGACCGATGTGCCAGGTGTCTTCCAGTTATTCATTGTTGTTGCCTTGTCATTTGCTTGCGTGTCATGCATCTCATATCATGTCATCATGTGCATTGAATTTGCATACGTGTTCGTCTCATGCATCCGAGCATTTTCCCCATTGTCTGTTTTGCAATCCGGCGCTCCTATGTCATCTGGTGTCCCTTTCTACCTCTTTTCGTGTGCGGGTGTTAAACGTTCTTGGATTGGACTGAGACTTGTCATGCGGCCTTGGTTTACTACCGGTAGACCGCCTGTCAAGTTTCGTGCCATTTGGACTTCGTTTGATACTCCAACGGTTAACCGAGGGACCGAAAAGCCCTCGTGTGTGTGTTGCAGCCCAACACCCCTCCAAAGTGTCCGAAAAACCCACCTAAACCCCCCTCCATCATCTAGATCGTTCGATCACGATCGCGTGGATGAAAACCGCACCTCATTTGGACTCTCCTAGCTCCCTCTACCTATATATATCTGGCTCTCCCCGAAAATCCGCACAGATCAAACCCTACCCTAACTCCCTTAGCGCCGCCGGACATGTCCGTCTCGCCGGCGGACGCGTCCACCCCGCCGCCACGTCGCCCCGACCAACCGGGAGGCGACATGTCATCACCGCCGTCCGCCGTGCCCAATCCTGCAGCGCCACTTGTCACCGCCGCCTTCCACCACCGCGCAGCCCGCGGGGCCCAGATCCGGCATGCGTGGGCCCGGTCCGCGCCGCCGCACGCCCACGGGCGCGTGCCCGCACCGCAGCTCATCGCCCGTCGCCGGACTTACGCCGCCCTTCGCCGGAGTTCTCCGCGCCGCCGCCTGGGAGATGCCACCGCCGGTCGCCAAACCGCATCGCCCCAGCCTTGTGTCGCGCCTCCGCCGCCCCAAGCTGCTCTCGCCGGCGCCGCCACCTTCAGCCGCCACCTCGCCGGACCCGCCTTGCTCCGCTCCACCTCGCCGCCCTGGCCCCGCTCGAGCTCGCCGGAGAAGCTCCGCCGACCGGAGCCGCCCCTCACCGGAGATCCTCCTCCGTCACCGGATCTGGAGAGGGTGGATCAGATCCACCAGTTCATCCAACCAAACACCCCGTCCCAATCCGGATCCGCGCCATCCCGCTTCTCTCCTTCCCGGGTTGACTTTTGCGAGGTTGAAATTCCACTAAGTCCCAGTAATTTTATGCATTTTCATCGCATCATAACTTCGCCACCGTTGCTTCGATTCGTGCGTGTAGCGTAACGAAATGTTCGTCTCGACGAGTACTCCATTTCATCTCATTGCATCATTTTCATTTGAGCTCATCTTGATGCCCGAAATGCTGTTGGAAGAGGGCTATGTGATGTTAGTTTCAATTTCTTATCAGCTTTTGCACTTTTTTCATTTTTGCCATGATTAATGTGTGCATGCTATGATCTTGAGCTCTACATGTGTTTTGATGTATGCCATGCCATCTTTACAGGGGTGTATGCCATGTATTTTTGCGATCTTCGTGGTGATTAGCACAAGCATGCAAAGTATCTTACTCAATGTTGCTGATTTCAGGGACTTAGAAGTTCTCTAAGTCCTTGTCCTGTTATTGTTTTTTTGCCATATGTTCATGTTGTTTCCTATTGATCCGTGCCTCTTTTGAGCATGATCAGTAAGGATGTTTTGTAGATATTGTGGTGCTCTATCCATCCATGTCTTTGTTTGCATTTATGGAGCACCCTAGCTCGAGTCAATCGAGCTTTACTTTTGCTATAAATTGTTCCTGGCAGATTGTTAACATGTTTTGCAATTTTGCCAAGCTTGTTGTAGTTGATCCATGCATGCTATGTTCTGGTTCTTGCCATGTCTAGCTTCTGTGCCATGTCTACTTGATGGGTGTATGCTTAGGTTATTATGAAATGCCTTGTGGTGAGTGTATCGAGCTCGTAAACATGCCTACTTGATGTCTGTTTTGCCATGCTCCAGTTTTTCACTAAGTCTGAATCTGTTTTCGATATTTGCTATGTTCACATGCTTGCAATTGTATTTCTGATCCCTTTTGGCTCATGGTCACTAAGGGACTTTTGTTGTATGCTTTGAGTAGCTTCATGTCATGCCTTGATTTGCCATGATATGTTCCTGTAGCATGTTGTTACCTTGCTCTAAAGATTGCTTTCCTGATGATAAATTCCTGACTTGTGTTATTTTCTCTAAGTCTGTAATCTGTTGTCTTTTGCACTTTTGCCATGCTTGTTTGAACCTGTTAATGAGTGAATTAGACGTAGCTCAGTGTTGATCTTTTGTTAAGCATCATGAGTGGATCTCTGCCATGTATTTTGTTGCCATGTTGGAGTGTTGTAGCATGTTGTTCTTGATGCAGTTATGCGGTCTCGTGCTGATTATCGCAGACCGGTGCCATATTTGTTTTGCTTGCCATTTCCAAACCATGCATCCGATTCCAGTGATCTTTATATCGATTTCAACCTAAATCAACTCCTCTTTCCAGTGGCACTCTTGGATTTCCAAGTTGAGGCCAGGCTATGTCTCATTTTGCTTGTGTTCTTGCTTTGGGTAGAGTTGGGAGACGAGTTCATGTTCGAGGACCCGTTGAGTACGTTTTTGAGGATCAAGCTTTCGTCTTCTCGGAGAACTTTGCAGGCAAGATGACCATACCCTAAAAATCACTTCTATCTTTGCTTGCTAGTTGCTCGCTCTTTTGCTATGCCTATGCTGCGATACCTACCACTTGCTTATCATGCCTCCCATATTGTTAAGCCAAGCCTCTAACCCACCTTGTCCTAGCAAACCGTTGTTTGGCTATGTTACTGCTTTACTCAGCCCCTCTTATAGCGTTGCTAGTTGCAGGTGAAGATTGGAGTTGTTCCATGTTTTGGAACATGGTTATTGTTGGGATATCACAATATCTCTTATTTAATTAATGGATCTATATACTTGGTAAAGGGTGGAAGGCTCGGCCTTATGCCTGGTGTTTTGTTCCACTCTTGCCGCCCTAGTTTCCGTCATATCGGTATTATGTTCCCGGATTTTGCGTTCCTTACATGGTTGGGTATTATGGAAACCCCTTGACAGTTCGCTTTGAATAAAACTCCTCCAGCAAGGCCCAACCTTGGTTTTACCATTCGCCACCTAGCCTTTTTCCCTTGGGAGTCGCCCATCCCGAGGGTCAACTTTATCTTAACCCCCCGGGCCAGTGCTTGTCTAAGTGTTGGTCCAAACTGAGCGATGTCCGGTGGCTACCAGGGGAAACTCTGGGCTGGCCTACCCGACGTCTTGCTCATCCGGTTTGCCCTGAAAACGAGATATGTGCAGCTCCTATCGAGATTTGTCGGCACATCTGGGTGGTCTTGCTGGACTTGTTTTACCATTGTCGAGGATGTCTTGTAACCGGGATTCCGAGTCTGATCGGGTCTTCCTGTGAGAAGGAATATCCTTCGTTGACCGTGAGAGCTTGTGATGGGCTAAGTTGGGACACCCCTGCAGGGATTGATCTTTCGAAAGTCGTGCCTGCGGTTATGGGAAGATGAGAATTTTTTAATGTCCGGTTGAAGAGAACCTAAACTTCACTTAATTAAAATGCATCAACCGTGTGTGTAACCGTGATGGTCTCTTCTCGATGGTGTCCGGGAAGTGAACACGGTGTTGGAGTAATGTTTGACGTAGGTTGTTCTAGGATCACTTCTTGATCATATACTTTCTCGACCGTGCTTTTGCATTCTCTTCTCGCTCTCATTTGCGTATGTTAGGCACCATATATGCTAGTCGCTTGCTGCAACTCCACCTCATACCTTTACCTTACCCATAAGCTTAAATAGTCTTGATCGCGAGGGTGTGAGATTGCTGAGTCCCCGTGACTCACAGATACTCCCAAAACCAGCTTGCAGGTGCCGTTGAACCATGCAGGTGATGCAACCAAGCTCAAGGAGGAGCTCGATGAAGATTGTGTTCGCTCTGTTGTTCCGTTTCCAGTTAATCAGTAGTGGAGCCTAGTTGGGACGATCGGGGATCTGTGTAGCTTTTGGGGTAGTCTTCTTCATTTTGGTTCCGTAGTCAGACCTTGAGTGTATTTGGATGAATGTATTGTTATTTATGTTATTTGTGTGACGTGGCGAGTGTAATCCAACTATGTATCTTTTTCCCTTATGTATTACATGGGTTGTGTGAAGATTACCTCACTTGCGACATTGCTTTCAATGTGGTTATGCCTCTAAGTCCTGCTTCGACACGTGGGAGATATAGCCGCATCGAGGGCATTACAAGTTGGTAATCAGAGCCTTCCCCGACCTTAGGAGCCCCCTGCTTGATCGAATCGTTGGCGTTGAGGAGTCTAGAAAAATGTTTTGAGTCTTCTAGGAATTATATATATCGGAGAGTAGGACTTCTTTTTACTCCTCAGTCCCTTCGTCACTCTGGTGAGGCATCCTGACGTAGAGTTTTGACTCTTCCCTTCTCAAATTTCACTAAATTTATTTTTAGGATCACGCGGGTATCTTGAATCGTTCCGATGGTTTTGTGATGAGAACATTGTTCTTGGTGCCTGCTGACATTTAGGGGTTGTGGCAGTGTCCCGGGGAGTTGAGCTCCGAGGTGTTGTCGTCACAATTTTATCGTTGCAGTTCTGGAATACCTGAGTTTCGTCAACATCGAAATCTCTTTTATGCAGTTGTTGGTGAGATAACCTCGACGCCACCCAGTACTGGGGTGGGAGTTCGGGAGTATTGCCATAACTCGTATAACGGATGCTTTTCGAAGGTTGAGGTAAACGATTTCCAAAGGTTTCTTGCTTATGTGTTGAAGGATGGATACAGCTGGATGTAGGATTTGCTAGTTTTGGGTGAGATATTATGCTTCCCATGTATCCCCAACACCCGATTGCATAACCGGAAAGTTTCGGGAGTTTATAAGTGGGAATTCAAGTAGCTCTTAGGATATCTTTCTGACAGATGTATGATATGAAATTGGGGTTCGACGTCTAGTGGTCCACCTATCCACGGTTGGTTTTACAGTAGTCTCGTTGTGTCTTAAAGATTCCTTGGCTATGCTGACTCGGGGACGCTTCGTATGTCATGTGCACTGCCTTGTACATGATGGTGTTGTACGATCGGTCCCGTGTAGGCCCCACTACGAAAACTTCGGACGAAATCTCTATCATATGTTTGTTCCGGCTTATTCTGCAAGCCAATCCTTTGTTTTTGTTTCTAGATGTGGTATTCGAGTTGCTTCGAAGTCAAATGTTGATTCCATACCTTTCCTAATTGGTGTTCTCATGTTCCTATGTGAATACTAATCCTTCTTGATCATCGAGTTCATCATGTTAATTCTTTTTCAACCGGCATGTTCTCTCTTTAAGTGGATCCGATTTTTTTAACATCCGCAAGATTAACTCAAGTCTTCTCAACGGCGTTCGTTTCATCCATCCCAAGTTGTCTTTGTTTTCCCACCCACCCACCCTTGTTTCTTCAAGGACTCGGATTTCTTAATCAAGTATCCATCTTATGAATGTGAAGTTTCCTCGTACTTTCCGTCAATATTCTTGCCCGATGATTCTCGGGAGGATGCTAAGGAAGCTACAAGTTCAACATTTTTTGTTCTTTTCTTCTCCACTGGATCTAATTCAAGCTTTGTTGATCATATCCTTTTCCTCATTGCAAATGTCTTCTCTTGCTGGTGCACCTCATAATCATTCCACGCTCGCTATTCTATTGTTCCGGAGTGCTCAAGATACCTCGAAGATTAGTGTTTTCACTCTGCATTCGTTCAACATCTTTCGAGGATGTTCACTCGTTCAAGTCTTTTAATTCAACGGTGCAATCTATCTTCCAAGCGACCTTTTCAACTGTGTTTCTTTGAGTGGGCCCTAACCCACAGGTCTTTTTCCCAGGACCTTACCTGACTCTTCTAATTTTTCCCGAAGCTATCCTCAAATTATTTTCGAAGTTTGACTTAAGAATGATTTATCATCAGTCAAATGCCTTTCTCCAAGATCGGTTTAATTCTTTTCATCGTTGGCTCAACCTTTCCATTATTCATTCCGGTGCGCCACAATAATTCTTGGTGGTGTTTCTCGTCGTCATTCTCAACATTTGAAGACCGAAGAAGAGTTTTACCTCCATATCTTATCTGTTTTCTTAGAGATTCGTGGTTCTAGTTCGAGGCCATCCTCTCATAATTGTTTTCGATAATGAAAATTCTTTCCACCAATCCGGAGCTATTCAGGAGTCTTTTCAGTTTATTTCTCCGAAGTCCATCAATTCAGGTTTATTCATTCTCAGCTTTCAGTTATCATCCTCCAATCTTACCGGTGCATCGTTCAAGTGATCTCTAATTAGTTCGTGATCCCTTCGCTCTCATGTATCTAGATTGTCTCAAGTACCTTCGTTCATTTCACAATTCTTACCCCGTGATTCATCCCTTTACTTCTTCCATTTTCAATTCTTACGGTGGTTCGTTCAAGAGATCTCTTATTTCGTTGCCGTATCAAGTCACTCGTTCTTTCCAATCCTACCGCTGGTTTCTTGAAGACCTTCTCAAATTTATGCTATACCTCTCTTAATCCTTTTCAACGAGAATAAGTAGTATGAAAAATCCGTTTCTTGTCATCAATTTAAATTGGTGAAGGATAAGCATAACGTAATTCTTATTCGTGTTTCACCCAAGTGTTTAATTCCTTATTCCAGAGGTCCATCAAATTCTCGGTTTCACTTGTTTTCATCTTTTCTTTTTCGGAGTTCCAAGTTTCTTCCACTTTATCTCATTGCAAAGATCCATCTAAATCATTGCAAGGATTCACCTTGTGTTTTCAACCTCTCTTTCCTTCCGTTTGATCATTCTTTTGTTTACCGGAGTTCTTCATGAAGGTTCTACATGATGGTTCATAAAGGATTTAATTCCTTCTCAAAGTGCTCATCAAGATTCTTTTCAAAGGAGCTCAAGTATCCTTCATCTTGCAATCCAGAGTGCAATTCTTTCTTCCGTATCATTGGAGGTGGTATTATGTCATTCTTAATAATTTGAGTTCATGTTCCATGATTCACCTGTTGTTAAGAATGAGGTATTTTAAATCCATCAACCTCTTCGTTGGAGTTATCTTGGGTTATGTTTCTCCTAAAGCCTTCTCTAAGGTTTGTTGCTAATTATGGTGCTTATAAGCGACCCAAGTTCTTCATTTATCCGCCCGGAGAAATAGTCTCGTCTCTTTGTTTATATCAATCCAACCTATTGTTTCCAGTAGTGGCAGAATTTCACCTCATCATTTTGAGATGTTTTCCATAAGTCCACTACAACCTTGTTCTTTTCGTTGTTGGTTTCCCAACAACTCCGTTCGAACCTTCTCCTAAAGATGCTTTTGCAAACTCATTTAAGGTAGAAGATGTTGTTTTCTTCTCCGTTCATTCCATTCCATTTCTCTCTTTTCTTCCGTAGACATTGTGATGTTGTTGTCTTCGTCCCATCAACTCATTTTGCCAAGTTCATATTCTTTTCCTTGCTTATCCTTTTAACTAGAGTGTGTGCCCGCTGCTCAAGTTCTTTCATTTTTATCAAGCCTTGCATATCTTTTCAACCGGAGTGCTGCTCGAATTTGTTCGTCCTTGTTCCTCTTTTCTAACGGAGTATTTTCTACTTTGTGCATCTTCCTTGTTTTCTTTTCTCAAAATGGCTTAACCTTTTCAAGGTTCTTTGGTTTCGATCGTTTGTCAAAGAAGCAACTTAGTTTTACCTCTTCTCTTTCTCTTCTATTTTTCCCTCCAGTGCCATTCCATATCTCGGGACGAGATCCTCTCGTAGTGGTGGAGTGTTGTAACACCCTGAGACCGATGTGCCAGGTGTCTTCCAGTTATTCGCTGTTGTTGCCTTGTCATTTGCTTGCGTGTCATGCATCTCATATCATGTCATCATGTGCATTGCATTTGCATATGTGTTCGTCTCATGCATCCGAGCATTTTCCCCGTTGTCCGTTTTGCAATCTGGCGCTCCTATGTCATCTGGTGTCCCTTTCTACCTCTTTTCGTGTGCGGGTGTTAAACGTTCTCGGATTGGACTGAGACTTGTCATGCGGCCTTGGTTTACTACCGGTAGACCGCCTGTCAAGTTTCGTGCCATTTGGACTTCGTTTGATACTCCAACGGTTAACCGAGGGACCGAAAAGTCCTCGTGTGTGTTGCAGCCCAACACCCCTCCAAAGAGGCCCAAAAACCCACCTAAACCCCCCTCCATCATCTAGATCATTCGATCACGATCACGCGGATGAAAACCGCACCTCATTTGGACTCTCCTACCTCCCTCTACCTACATATATCTGGCTCTCCCCGAAAATCCGCACAGATCAAACCCTACCCTAACTCCCTTAGCGCCGCCGGACATGTTCGTCTCGCCAGCGGACGCATCCACCCTGCCGCCCCATCGCCCCGACCAACCGGGAGGCGACACGTCATCACCGCCGTCCGCCGCGCCCAATCCCGCAGCACCACTTGTCACCGCCGCCTTCCACCACCGCGCCGCCCGCGGGGCCCAGATCCGGCCCCCGCGGGCCCGGTCCGCGCCGCCCCACGCCCACGGGCGCGTGCCCGCACCGCAGCTCGTTGCCCGTCGCCGGACTTGCGCCGCCCTTCGCCGGAGTTCTCCATGCCGCCGCCTGGGAGATGTCGCCGCCCGTCGCCGAACCGCATCGTCGCCACCTTGCGCCGCGCCTCCGCCGCCCCAAGCTGCTCTCGCCGGCGCCGCCACCTTCGGCCGCCACCTCGCGGGACCCGCCTTGCTCCGCCCCACCTCGCCGCCCTGGCCCCGCTCGAGCTCGACGGAGAAGCTACGCCGACCGGAGCCGCCCCTCACCGGAGATCCTCCTCCGTCACCGGATCTGGAGAGGGTGGATCAGATCCACCAGTTCGTCCAACCAAACACCCCGTCCTGATCCGAATCTGCGCCATCCCGCTTCTCTCCATCCCGGGTTGACTTTTGCGAGGTTGAAATTCCTCTAAGTCCCAGTAATTTTATGCATTTTTCATCGCATCATAACTTCGTCACCGTTGCTCCGATTCGTGCGTGTAGCATAACGAAATGTTCGTCTCGACAAGTTCTCCATTTCATCTCATTGCATCATTTTCATTTGAGCTCATCTTGATGCCCGAAATGATGTTGGAAGAGGGCTATGTGATGTTAGTTTCAATTTCTTATCAGCTTTTGCACTTTTGTCATTTTTGCCATGATTAATGTGTGCATGCTATGATCTTGAGCTCTACATGTGTTTTGATGTATGCCATGCCATCTTTACAGGGGTGTATGCCATGTATTTTTGCGATCTTCGTGGTGATTAGCACAAGCATGCAAAGTTGCTTACTCAATGTTGCTGATTTCAGGGACTTAGAATTTCTCGAAGTCCTTGTCCTGTTATTGTTTTTATGCCATATGTTCATGTTGTTTCCTAGTGATCCGTGCCTCTTTTGAGCATGATCAGTAAGGATGTTTCGTAGCTATTGGTGTGCTCTATCCATCCATGTCTTTGTTTGCATTTATGGAGCACCCTAGCTCGAGTCAATCGAGCTTTACTTTTGCTATAAAATGTTCCTGGCAGATTGTTAACATGTTTTGCAATTTTGCCAAGCTTGTTGTAGTTGATCCATGCATGCTATGTTGTTGTTCTTGCCATGTCTAGCTTCTATGCCATGTCTACTTGATGGGTGTATGCTTAGGTTATCATGCAATGCCTTGTGGTGAGTGTATCGAGCTCGTAAACATGCCTACTTGATGTCTATTTTGCCATGCTCCAGTTTTTCACTGAGTCTGAATCTGTTTTCGATATTTGCTATGTTCACATGCTTGCAATTGTATTTTCTGATCCCTTTTGGCTCACGGTCACTAAGGGACTTTTATTGTATGCTTTGAGTAGCTTCATGCCATGCCTTGATTTTCCATGATATGTTCCTGTAGCATGTTGTTACCTTGCTCTAAAGATTGCTTTCCTGATGATAAATTCCTGACTTGTGTTATTTTCTCTAAGTCTATAACCTGTTATCTTTTGCACTTTTGCCATGCTTGTTTGAACCTGTTAATGAGTGAATTAGCCGTAGCTCAGTGTTGATCTTTTGTTAAGCATCTTGAGTGGATCTCTGCCATGTATTTTGTTGCCATGTTGGAGTGCTGTAGCATGTTGTTCTTGATGCATTTATGCGGTCTCGTGCTGATTATCGCAGACCGGTGCCATATTTGTTTTGCTTGCCATTTCCAAACCGTGCATCCGATTCCGGTGATCTTTATATCGATTTCAACCTAAATCAACTCCTGTTTCCAGTGGCACTCTTGGATTTCCATGTTGATGCCAGGTTGTGTCTCCTTTTGCTTGTGTTCTTGCTTTGGGTAGAGCCGGGAGACGAGTTCGTGTTCGAGGACCCGTTGAGTACGTTTTCGAGGATCAAGATTTCGTCTTCTCGGAGAACTTTGCAGGCAAGATGACCATACCCTCGAAATCACTTCTATCTTTGCTTGCTAGTTGCTCGCTCTTTTTCTATGCCTATGCTGCGATACCTACCACTTGCTTATCATGCCTCCCATATTGTTAAGCCAAGCCTCTAACCCACCTTGTCCTAGCAAACCATTGTTTGGCTATGTTACTGCTTTACTCAGCCCCTCTTATAGCGTTGCTAGTTGCAGGTGAAGATTGGAGTTGTTCCATGTTTTGGAACATGATTATTGTTGGGATATCACAATATCTCTTATTTAATTAATGCATCTATATACTTGGTAAATGGTGGAAGGCTCGGCCTTATGCCTGGTGTTTTGTTCCACTCTTGCCACCCTAGTTTCCGTCATATCAGTATCATGTTCCCGGATTTTGCGTTCCTTACATGGTTGGGTATTATGGGAACCCCTTGACAGTTTGCTTTGAATAAAACTCCTCCAGCAAGGCCCAACCTTGGTTTTACCATTCGCCACCTAGCCTTTTTCCCTTGGGAGTCGCACATCCCGAGGGTCAACTTTATTTTAACCCCCCGGGCCAGTGCTTGTCTAAGTGTTGGTCCAAACTAAGCGATGTCCGGTGGCTACCAGGGGAAACTCTGGGCTGGCCTACCCGACGTCTTGCTCATCCAGTGTGCCCGGAAAACGAGATATGTGCAGCTCCTATCGAGATTTGTCGGCACATCTGGGTGGTCTTGCTGGACTTGTTTTACCATTGTCGAGGATGTCTTGTAACCGGGATTCCGAGTCTGATCGGGTCTTCCTGTGAGAAGGAATATCCTTCGTTGACCGTGAGAGCTTGTGATGGGCTAAGTTGGGACACCCCTGCAGGGATTGATCTTTCGAAAGTCGTGCCTGCGGTTATGGGCAGATGAGAATTTTTTAATGTCCGGTTGTAGAGAACCTAAACTTAACTTAATTAAAATGCATCACCCGCGTGTGTAACCATGATGGTCTCTTCTCGGCGGTGTCCGGGAAGTGAACACGGTGTTGGAGTAATGTTTCACGTAGGTTGTTCTAGGATCACTTCTTGATCATATACTTTCTCGACCATGCTTTTGCCTTCTCTTCTCGCTCTTATTTGCGTATGTTAGCCACCATATATGGTAGTGGCTTGCTACAACTCCACCTCATACCTTTACCTTACCCATAAGCTTAAATAGTCTTGATCGCGAGGGTGTGAGATTGATGAGTCCCCATGACTCACAGATACTCCCAAAACCAGCTTGCAGGTGCCGTTGAACCGCGCAGGTGACACAACCAAGCTCAAGGTGGAGCTCGATGAAGATTGTGTTCGCTATGTTGTTCCGTTTCCAGTTGATCAGTAGTGGAGCCCAGTTGGGACGTTCGGGGATCCGTGTAGCTTTTGGGGTAGTCTTCTTCATTTTGGTTCCGTAGTCGAACCTTGAGTGTATTTGGATGAACGTAATGTTATTTTTGTTATTTGTGTGATGTGGCGAGTGTAAGCCAACTATGTATCTTTTTCTCTTATGTATTACATGGGTTGTGTGAAGATTACCTCACTTGCGACATTGCTTTCAATGTGGTTATGCCTCTAAGTCGTGCTTTGACACGTGGGAGATATAGCCGCATCGAGGGCGTTACATGTAATGTAGTGCCACCAAGATGATGTGGTAAAAAATTGGCATGTTTGATGAAAGCTTGGACACACACCCATCATAAACCAGAGCAACTCACTAGAAGGCTCGTGGTTCCGAGAGGGAACAATGCATGTTTGATGACGAACGGGAGATAGCTTCGTCTTACGGCCTTCAATTTTTTTTCTACGTTTCACGTGCACTACTACGACTGTAATGTGAAATTTTTGAGAATTCTAGGGGTCATTTGACCTTTTAAATACATTTAAGTGATTTTTTAGCCATTTAATGATCGTAATTCAAATTTGAACTACATCTACATGCAACGCCTAACAATAACGGTTTGAAAAATCATATTTGTGTACTTGTGTGCGAGTAAATTCCATGTGCAGTAAATTAGAAGGAATTTTCAAACATATTTATCTCACGATATGGACACATGCATATGTTTGCTTGGAGTGACATGGCATTTAAATTCCAAAAAATGAAAAAAAAAACATTAGCATGTGAAACCTTGCTTGATGTAATGTCATGCCACCAAGATATTGTGGTAAAAAATTGCCTTGTTTAACGATAGTTTGGACACACACCCCTCATAAACCAGAGCAACTTACTAGACGACTCGTGGTTCCAAGAGGGAACAATGCATGTTTGATGATGAACTGAAGATAGCTTCCTCTTACGGCCTTCAATTTTTTTCTATGTCTAACATGCACTACTACAACTGTAATGTGAAATTTTGGAAAATTCTAGGGGTCATTTGACCTTTTAAAGACATGTAAGTGATTTTCTAGGCATTTAATGACAGTAATTCAAATTTGAACTACATCTACATGTAACGCCTAACCGTAATGGTTTGAAAAATCATATTTGTGTACTTGTGTGCGAGTTAATTCCATGTGCAGTAAATTAGAAGGAATTTTCAAACATATTTGTCTCACGATATGGACACATGCATATGTTTGCTTCGAGTGACATGGCATTTGAATTCCAAAAAATGAAAAAAAAATATTAACATGTGAAACCTTGCTTGATTTATTGTCATGCCACCAAGATGTTGTGGTAAAAAAATTGGCATGTTTGACGAAAGTTTGGACACACACCCCTCATAAACCAGAGCAACTCACTAAAAGGCTCGTGGTTCCAAGAGGGAACAATGCATGTTTGATGACGAACTGGAGATAGCTTCCACTTACGGCCTTCAATTTTTTTCTATGTTTTACGTGCACTACTACAACTATAATGTGAAATTTTCAAGAATTCTAGGGGTCATTTGACCTTTTAAAGACATTTAAGTGATTTTCTAGCCATTTAATGATCGTAATTCAAATTTGAACTACATCTACATGCAAGGCCTAACCATAACCGTTTGAAAAATCATATTTATGTACTTGTGTCCAAGTTAATTCCATTTGCAGTAAATTAGAAGGAAGTTTCAAACATATTTGTCTCACGATATGGACACATGCATATGTATGCATTGAGTGACATGGCATTTTAATTCCAAAAAATTTAAAAAATATCACAAACACATGAAACCTTGGTTGATGTAATGTCATGACACCAAGATGATGTTGTTAAAAATTTGGCATGTTTGACAAAAGTTTGGATAGACACCCCTCACAAACCGGAGCAACTCACAAGAAGGCTCGTGGTTCCGAGAGGGAACAATGCATGTTTGATGGCGAACTGGAGATAGCTTCCTCTTACGGCCTTCAATTTTTTTCTACATCTTACGTGCACTACTACAACTGTAATGTGAAATTTTGGAAAATTCTAGGGGTCATTTGACCTTTTAAAGACATTTAAGTGATTTTCTAGCCATTTAATGACAGTAATTCAAATTTGAAATAGATCTACATGGAACGCCTAACCATAACGGTTTGAAAAGTCATATTTGTGTACTTGTGTGCGAGTTAATTCCATGTGCAGTAAATTAGAAGGAATTTTCAAACATATTTGTCTCACGACATCGACACATGCATATGTTTGCATGGATTGACATGGCATTTGAATTCCAAAAAAACAAAAAAAAATCAGAAACATGTGAAACCTTGCTTGATGTAATGTCATGCCACCAAGATGTTGTGGTAAAAAATTGGCATGTTTGATGAAAATTTGGACAAACACCCATCATAAACCAGAGCAACTCACTAGAAGCCTCCTGGTTCTGAGAGGGAGAAATCCATGTTTGATGATGAACGGGAGATAGCTTTCTCTTACGGCCTTTAATTTTTTTCTATGTCTAACTTGCAATACTACAACTGTAATGTGAAATTTTGGAAAATTCTAGGGGTCATTTGACCTTTTAAAGACATTTAAGTGATTTTCTAGCCATTTAATGACCGTAATTCAAATTTGAACTACATCTACATGCAATGCCTAACCATAACGGTTTGAAAAATCATATTTGTGTACTTGTGTGCGAGTTAATTCCATGTGCAGTAAATTAGAAGGAATTTTCAAACATATTTGTCTCACGACATGGACACATTCATATGTATGCATGGAGTGACATGGTATTTTAATTCCAAAAAATTAAAAAAAATCAAAAACATGTGAAACCTTGCTTAATGTAATGTCATTCCACCAAGAAGATGTGGTTAAAAAATTGGCATGTTTGAGGAAAGTTTGGACACACCACTCACAAACAGGAGCAACTTGCTAGAAGGCTCGTGGTTCCGAGAGGGAACAATGCATGCTTGATGACGAATGGGAGATACCTTCCTGTTACGGCTTTCAATTTTTTTCTATGTTCAATGTGCACTACTACAACTGTAATGTGGAATTTTGGAAAATTCTAGGGGTTATCTAACCTTTTAAAGACATTTTAGTGATTTTCTAGCCATTTAATGACTGTAATTCAAATTTAAACTACATCTACATGCAACGCCTAACCAAAACAGTTTGAAAAATCATAATTGTGTACTTGAGTGAGAGTTAATTCCATGTGCATTAAATTAGAAGGTATTTTAAAACATATTTTTTTTCACGACATGGACACGTGCATATGTATGCATGGAGTGACATGGCATTTTAATTCCAAAAAATTAAAAAATGATCAAAAAAACATGAAACCTTGCTTGATGTAATGTCATGCCATCAAGATGATGTGGTAAAAAATTGGCATGTTTGACGAAAGTTTGGACACACACCCCTCACAATATGGAGCATCTCACTAGAAGGCTCGTGGTTCCGAGAATGAACAATGCAGGTTTTATGACGAACGGGAGATAGCTCCCTCTTCCGGCCTTCAGTTTTTGTCTTTGTCTAACGTGCAGTACTACAACAGTAATGTGAAATTTTGGAAAATTCTAGGGCTCATTTGACCTTTTAAAGACATTTAAGTGATTTTCTAGCCATTTAATGACAGTAATTCAAATTTGAACTACATCTACATGCAACGCCTAACTATAATTGTTTGAAAAATCACATTTGTGTACTTGTGTGTGAGTTAATGCCATGTGAAGTAAATTAGAAGGAATTTTCAAACATATTTGTCTCACGACATGGACACTTGCATATGTATGCATCGAGTGACATGGAATTTCAATTCCAAAAAATTAGAAAAATATCATAAACACATGAAACCTTGCTTGATGTAATGTCATGCCACCAAGATGATGTGGTAAAAATATTGGCATGTTTGACGACAGTTTGGACACACACCCCTCAAAAACTGGAGTAATTCACTAGAAGGCTCATGGTTCTGAGAGGGAACAATGCATGTTTGATGACGAATGGGAGATACCTTCCTGTTACGGCTTTCAATTTTTTTCTATGTTCAATGTGCACTACTACAACTGTAATGTGGAATTTTGGAAAATTCTAGGGGTTATCTGACCTTTTAAAGACATTTTTAGTGATTTTCTAGCCATTTAATGACAGTAATTCAAATTGGAACTACATCTACATGCAACGCCTAACCATAACTATTTGAAAAATCATATTTGTGTACTTGTGTGTGAGTTAATTCCATGTGCAGTAAATTAGAAGGAATTTTCAAACATATTTGTCCCACGACATGGACACATGCATATGTATGCATCGAGTGACATGGAATTTCAATTCCAAAAAATTAGAAAAATATCATAAACACATGAAACCTTGCTTGATGTAATGTCATGCCACCAAGATGATGTGGTACAAATATTGGCATGTTTGACGAAAGTTTGGACACACACCCCTCAAAAACTGGAGCAACTCACTAGAAGGCCCGTGGTTCTGAGAGGGAACTATGCATGTTTCATCATGAACGGGAGATAGCTTCCTCTTACGGCCTTCTATTATTTTCTACATCTAACGTGCACTACTACAACTGTAATGTGAAATTTTGAAAAATTCTACGTGTCATTTGACCTTTTAAAGACATTTAAGTGATTTTCTAGCCATTTAATGACTGTAATTCAAATTTGAACAGCATCTACATGCAACGCCTAACCATAACGGTTTGAAAAATCATATTTTTGTACTTGTGTGCGAGTTAATTCTATGTGCGGTAGATTAGAAGGAATTTTCAAACATATTTGTCTCACGACATGGACACATTCATATGTATGCATGGAGTGACATGGCATTCTAATTCCAAAAAATTAAAAAAAATTAGAAACACGTGAAACCTTGCTTGATGTAATTTCATGCCACCAAGATGATGTGGTTAAAAAATTGGCATGTTTGATGAAAGTTTGGACACACACCTCTCACAAACCGAAGCAACTCGCTAGAAGGCTCGTGGTTCCGACAGGGAACAATGCATGTTTGATGACGAATGGGAGATAGCTTCCTGTTACGGCTTTCAATTTTTTTCTATGTTTAACGTGCACTACTACAACTATAATGTGGAATTTTGGAAAATTCTAGGGGTCATTTGACCTTTTAAAGGCATTTTAGTGATTTTCTAGCCATTTAATGACTGTAATTCAAATTTAAACTACATCTACATGCAACGCCTAACCATAACAGTTTGAATAATCATAGTTGTGTACTTGAGTGCGAGTTAATTCCATGTGCATTAAATTAGAAGGAATTTTCAAACATATTTGTTTAACGACATGGACACGTGCATATGTATGCATGGAGTGACATGGCATTTTAATTCCAAAAAATTAAAAAATGATCAAAAAAAATGAAACCTTGCTTCATGTAATGTCATGCCACCAAGATGATATGGTAAAAAAGTGGCATGTTTGACGAAAGTTTGGACACTCACCCCTCACAATATGGAGCATCTCTATAGAAGGCTCGTGGTTCCGAGAATGAACAAGGTTTTATGACGAACGGGAGATAGCTCCCTCTAACGGCCTTCAATTTTTGTCTTTGTCTAACGTGCACTACTACAACAGTAATGCGAAATTTTGGAAAATTCTAGGGCTCATTTGACCTTTTAAAGACATTTAAGTGATTTTCTAGCCATTTAATGACGGTAATTCAAATTTGAACTACATCTACATGCAACGCCTAACCATAACTATTTGAAAAATCATATTTGTATACTTGTGTGTGAGTTAATTCCATTTGCCGTAAATTAGAAGGAATTTTCAAACATATTTGTCTCACGACATGGACACATGCATATGTATGCATCGAGTGACATGGAATTTCAATTCCAAAAAATTAGAAAAATATCATAAACACATGAAACCTTGCTTGATGTAATGTCATGCCACCAAGATGATGTGGTACAAATATTGGCATGTTTGACGAAAGTTTGGACACACACCCCTCAAAAACCAGAGCAACTCACTAGAAGGCTCGTGGTTCTGAGAGGGAACTATGCATGTTTGATGATGAACGGGAGATAGCTTCCTCTTACGGCCTTCTATTTTTTTTCTACGTCTAACGTGCACTACTACAACAGTAATGTGAAATTTTGAAAAATTCTAGGGCTCATTTGACCTTTTAAAGACATTTAAGTGATTTTCTAGCCATTTAATGACAGTAATTAAAATTTGAACTACATCTACATGCAACGCCTAACCATAACTGTTTGAAAAATCATATTTGTGTACTTGTGTGTGAGTTAATTCCATGTGCAGTAAATTACAAGGAATTTTCAAATATATTTGTCTCACGAGATGGACACATGCATATGTATGCATCGAGTGACTGTGCATTTCAATTCCAAAAAATTAGAAAAATATCAGAAACACGTGAAACCTTGCTTGATGTAATGTCATGCCACCAAGATGATGTGGTAGAAAAATTGGCATGTTTGACGAAAGTTTGGACACACACCCCTCACGAACCGGAGCAACTCACTAGAAGGCTTGTGGTTCCGAGAGGGAACAATGCATGTTTGATGATGAACGGGAGATAGCTTCCTCTTACGGCCCTAAATTTTTTTCTATGTTTAACGTGCACTACTACAACTGTAAGGTGAAATTTTGGAAAATTCTAGGGGTCATTTGACCTTTTAAAGACATTTAAGTGATTTTCTAGTCATTTAATGACTGTAATTCAAATTTGAACTACATCTACATGCAACGCCTAACTATAAGGGTTAGAAAAACATATTTGTGTTCTTGTGTGCGAGTTAATTCCATGTGCAGTAAATTAGAAAGAATTTTCAAACATATATGTCTCACGACATGGACACATGCATATGTATGCACGGAGTGATGTGGCATTTTAATTCCAAAAAATAAAGAATGATCAGAAAAACATGAAACCTTGGTTGTTGTAATGTCATGCCACCAAGATGATGTGGTAAAAAATTGGAATGTTTGACGAAAGTTTGGACACACACCCCTGAAAAACCGGAGCAACTCACTAGAAGGCTCATGGTTCCGAGAGGGAACAATGCATGTTTGATGACGAACGGGAGATAGCTTCCTCTTACGGCCTTCAATTTGTTTCTATGTTTAACATGCACTACTTCAACTGTAATGTGAAATTTTGGAAAATTCTAGGGGTCATTAGACTTTTTAAAGACTTTTAAGTGATTTTCTATCCATTTAATGACTATAATTCAAATTTGAACTACATCTACATGCAACGCCTAACCATAACGGTATGAAAAATCATATTTGTGTACTTGTGTGCAAGTTAATTCCATGTGCAGTAAACTAGAAGGAATTTTCAAACATATTTGGCTCACGACATGGACACATGCATATGTATGCATGGAGGGACATGGCATTTTAATTCCAAAAAAATAAAAAAATGATAAGAAAAACATGAAACCTTGCTTGATGTAATGTCATGGCACCAAGATGATGTGGTAAAAACCATTGGCATGTTTGAAGAAAGTTTGGACACACACTCCTCACAAACCGGAGCAACTCACTAGAAGGCTCATGGTTCCGAGAGGGAATAATGCATGTTTGATGACGAATGGGAGATAGCTTCCTCTTACGGCCTTTAATTTTTTTCTATGTTTAACGTGCACTACTACAACTATAATGTGAAATTTTGGAAAATTATAGGGGTCATTTGACCTTTTAAAGACATTTAATTGATTTTCTAGCCATTTAATGACTGCAGTTCAAATTTGAACTACATCTACATGCAATGCCTAACCATAACAGTTTGAAAAATCATATTTGTGTACTTGAGTGTGAGTTAATTCCATGTGCATTAAATTAGAAGGAATTTCAAACATATTTGTCTCGTGACATGGACACATGCATATGTATGCATGGAGTGACATGGCATTTTAATTCCAAAAAAATGAAAAAATGGTCAGAAAAACATGAATCCTAGCTTGATGTAATGTCATGCCACCAATATGATGTGGTAAAACATTGGCATGTTTGACGAAAGTTTGGACACACACCTCTCACAAACCGAAGCAACTCGCTAGCAGGCTCGTGGTTCCGACAGGGAACAATGCATGTTTGATGACGAATGGGAGATAGCTTCCTGTTACGGCTTTCAATTTTTTTTCTATGTTTAACGTACACTACTACAACTGTAATGTGGAATTTTGGAAAATTCTAGGGGTCATTTGACCTTTTAAAGATATTTTAGTGATTTTCTAGCCATTTAATGACTGTAATTCAAATTTAAACTACATCTACATGCAACGCCTAACCATAACAGCTTGAAAAATCATATTTGTGTACTTGAGTGCGAGTTAATTCCTTGTGCATTAAATTAGAAGGAATTTTCAAACATATTTGTTTAACGACATGGACACATGCATATGTATGCATGGAGTGACATGGCATTTTAATTCCAAAAAATGAAAAAATGATCAGAAAAACATGAAACCTTGCTTGATGTAATGTCATGCCACCAAGATGATGTGGTAAAAAACTGTCATGTTTGACGAAAGTTTGGACACACACCCCTCACAATATGGAGCATCTCACTGGAAGGCTCGTGGTTCCGAGTATGAACAATGCAAGTTTTATGACGAACGGGAGATAGCTCCCTCTTACATCCTTCAATTTTTGTCTTTGGCTAACGTGCACTACTATAACAGTAATGTGAAATTTTGTAAAATTCTAGGGCTCATTTGACCCTCTAAAGACATTTAAGTGATTTTCTAGCCATTTAATGACAGTAATTCAAATTTGAACTACATCTACATGCAACGCCTAACCATAACGGTTTGAAAAATCATATTTGTGTACTTGTGTGCGAGTTAATTCCATGTGCAGTAAATTAGAAGGAATTTTCAAACATATTTGTCTCACGACATGGCCACATGCATATGTATGCATGGAGTGACATGGCATTTTAATTCCAAAAAAACTAAAAATGATCAGAAAAACATGAAACCTTGGTTGATGTAATGTCATGCACCAAGATGATGTGGTAAAAAAATTGGCATGTTTGATGAAAGTTTGGACACACACCCCTCACAAACCGGATCAACTCACTAGAAGGCTCGTGGTTCCGAGAGTGAACAATGCAGGTTTGATGACGAACGGGAGATAGCTTCCTCTTACGGCCTTCAATTTTTTTCTATGTCTAACGTGAACTACGACAACTGTAATGTGATATTTTGGGAAATTCTAGGGGTCATTTGACCCTTTGAAGACATTTAAGTGATTTTCTAGCCATTTAATGACAGCAATTCAAATTTGAACTACATCTACATGCAACACCTAACCATAACGGTTTGAAAAATCATATGTGTCTACTTGTGTGTGAGTTAATTCCATGTGCATTAAATTAGAGGGAATTTTCAAACATATTTGTATCACGACATGGACACATGCATATGTATGGATGGAATGATATGGCATTTCAATGCCAAAAAATTAGAAAAATATCAGAAACACGTGAAACCTTGCTTGATGTAATGTCATGCCACCAAGATGACGTGGTAAAAAAATTGGCATGTTTGATTAAAGTTTGGACAAACACCCCTCACAAACTGGAGCAACTCACTAGAAGGCTCGTGGTTCCGAGAGGGAACAATGCATGTTTGATGACAAACGGGAGATAGCTTCCTCTTACGACCCTCAATTTCTTCTATGTTTAACGTGCACTACTACAACTGTAATGTGAAATTTTGGAAAATTCTAGTGGTCATTTGACCTTTTAAATACATTTAATTGATTTTCTAGCCATTAATGACTGTAGTTCAAATTTGAACTACATCTACATGCAATGCCTAACCATAACAGTTTGAAAAATCATATTTGTATACTTGTGTGCGAGTTAATTCCATGTGCATTAAATTATAAGGAATTTTCAAACATATTTGTCTCATGACATGGACACATGCATATGTATGCATGGAGTGACATGGCATTTTAATTCCAAAAAATTAAAAAATGATCAGAAAAACATGAAACCTTGCTTGATGTAATGTCATGCCACCAAGATGATGTGGTAAAAAATTGGCATGTTAGATGAAAGTTTGGACACGGACCCCTCACAAACTAGAGCAACTCACTAGAAGGCTCGTGGCTCCGAGAGTGAACAATGCAGGTTTGATGACGAACGGGAGATAGCTTCCTGTTACGTCCTTCAATTTTTTTCTATGTCTAACGTGAACTACGACAACTGTCATGTGAAAATATGGAAAATTTCAGGGGTCATTTGACCTTTCAAAGACATTTAAGTGATTTTCTAGCCATTTAATGGCCGTAATTCAAATTTGAACTACATCTACATGCAACGCCTAACCATAACGGTTTGAAAAATCATTATTTTGTGTACTTGTGTGCGAGTCAAAAATCATCAGACAATGTTAATATTTGGTGTTCAAAAAAATGTGAAGATCTGGCAAGACAACCGCCCCCCACACGATTGGCACTCTATCTCGCGGCTCGAGGTTTTTATAGGTGAGTGGCGGGGATTATTTATCGGACACGGTTCTATATTGGAAACCGTCAGCTATTATGTTCACACACGGATTTTGCTACGGGAATCATGTGTAATTCAAACTACAGTATTCGTAAATTCCAGCGACCGGCATGTGTACTGTCCCCATCGATCTAGATTCCAGCCACCAATAAATACTTCCTTGATCATGTTATCCCACCTGCATTCTCATCTCCATTGTCCCCTCGCTCGCCCTCTCTCTCTCTCTCTCAAATCTCTACCATGGCGCCGTGGGTCTGCCCACGTGCCGATGAGGAGTCGCCGCCCCCCGAGGATGCTCACTCGAATAGCAGCGATGAGGACCCCTATGCGTCGCCGAACAAGGTTGCACCGGACCCCCCAACTTTGGATTGGTTTTGGGGCTAGTACAATCTTTGTCTGTGGAAGTCGCTACGCCGGCTGAGAAAGCCAGGCAAGTGGCGTTCAAGAAGGAGATGGCGGAGGAGGAAGCCAGGTACCAGGCGGCCTGTGAAGCCCGTGATGCCACCTGGAAAAAGGACGCGCCGGAGCTTTGGGGGCGGACGCGTCATTGTGCCGAGGAGGTGTACAAAGACGGGTACTTCGTGAGGAAGGTCATAGGCACTAGATGCCTCGTCGCTGCATGGAGGTGGGCCGATAAGCTCCAGCATGCCACCGACGAGGAGCTTTGGTGGGCGCCCAACGAAATGGCAAGATCGTTCGCGCGCGTCCGCCAACAAGAGGCAGATGGTATGTCAAGCGCTGCGAGGCAGAGGAGGCGGAGTACTTCCTCCGCACTCGGAAGACGCCGTGCACCAGGGAGCTGCTGGCGAGGGGCTGCTGGAATACTGGCCCCAGGAGGGATTATTAGTTTTTGCGTTGTTTTTTTCAATTTTATGCATTGTACCTAGTAGTTAAGTATCATTACATATATATGATGATATTATATATATATTCTGTGATGACCTAATGAACAATTAATATATATATATATATTATGAATTCCATGTTCTATCTATTTTTGTATACTAATTTGAATCTAGTTGTTATCATCCACATATACAGAATGGAAAGCGCATATAGACACATTCAAACATAACATATAAGAACGGAAAACAAAGTACACACATTGAAACAGAGGAATAAACAGAGCAATACTATGATTGCTGTGAATACATAGCTATCCACGTTGAAACGACTCAACAAAATAAAACGCATCCATGAGACCATGACCAGCAGCCCTTGAATACGGTAGCTATTGGGTCTGCCTGAACTCGTGCAGGCATTCATCCAAGCGGTCGACACGCTCGCGGTACATCTATAGCGCGATATCGAGCTACAAGTTGGCTATTTCATTGGAGATCACTAGCTCAAGGATGCGACGACCATGTTCCTCTACTGGGCCCAGGTGGACAGCTGTGCCAAGGACGCGGTCGACCCTACAGACCAGCGAGTTGGCATCCAGCGGGCCGTGACAAGCCGAACGGCGCCACGCATGCGAACGGTGCGGTGGGTGTCCGGTGCAAGTATGACGCGGCAGGCCTCTGGTGCAAGTACGGCGCTGAGGGCCTCTGCCCACTCCTGGCGAGGAATGGGGGTACTGACAGGATGTGTACCGAGCTGCGACACCATGTCGACAGCAGGCAAGCACCGATGGATCCGCTCTTGTTGTGCGGTGTGCCGCGCCTCTCACTCTGCGGCGCTCTAGCGGTCTCACCGTGCGGCGAGCCACATCCTATCGGCACAGACGCACCTAGCTTGCTCTGCTGCGCGCCATCGATCATGTTGTGCGGCGAGCTATAGCCTGTCGATGCTGACATGCCTATCTTGATCCACGACGCTCAAGTACCATGCGCCAAAGGTCTACTCAACCCTGACGATGACGTGCATCACGGTGTCGTCCATTACATTGCCGGGTAGCGCCTCAGCCTCGACGGGCCGTGGCGCCTGCTCATTTTCCTAGTGGACGAGGTTGATGGCAGAGGCGGCGCTTTGGTGGGTTGGCATGCTTGGAAAAGGTGGATGTGCAACAAGTTGCGCTTGTCGCCTGCATGCGTCATGCGCCGCCTCGGTTTATGTGCAATATCACTGGGTGGCGGGAAACAGGTGAGGAAATGGCGGGAAACATTGGTGTGTTCATAAAACGCCATCAATTAATGGAAACTTATCATAGAAGGAACATCGAGCTAGCACAAGAAGTAGATGATGATCAGATGAACACGGACCACACTAGGGAACCCGTCGGTGATGAATTCATCAATCGCAAATGGTTAAATACTAGCAAGCATTTCCCACAACACACACGGTTTATTCCGTCATAATCAGGTCGAATGGATCAACTGTATGCCATGTATCGCACATTATCAAAAAGTAATTCAGTAGACCTTCTTTAACATGTGTTAAAAAACAAGGACCTCGAGGTTAAATGGAAACTTCCATGACGATAAATGGTGTCGGTGGAAACGACACCTATGGGGTCACTGGGATCCCTTCTACGGTTGGCGGGCGCAAGGTTGTGCGAAGAGCGGGTTTGACAGGGAGCACACGGATTGTTCACCCAGGTTCGGGCCGTGAAGATGCGTAATACCCTAGTCCTGCTTTGGTGGATGTATTTGAGAGTGTTCTTGTGTTCTTGGGCTAGCTACGGGGTGCAACTTGCCCAAAAGAGCCGAATCCCTCTCCTGGTTCCCTTGATACGTCTCCAACGTATCTATAATTTTTGATTGCTCCATACTATATTATCTACTGTTTTGGACATTATTGGGCTTTATTTTTCACTTTTATATTATTTTTGGGACTAACCTATTAACCGGAGGCCCAGCCCAGAACTGCTGTTTTTTTGCCTGTTTTAGGGTTTCGAAGAAAAGGAATATCAAACAGAGTCCAAACGGAATGAAACCTTCGGGAACGTGATTTTCTCAATAAACAAGACCCGGGAGGCTTGGACCCTACGTCAAGACACAAAAGAGGAGGCCACGATGTAGGGGAGCGCGCCTATCCCCCCCAGGCACGCCCTCCACCCTCGTGGGCCCCCTGTTGCTCCACCGACGTACTCCTTCCTCCTATATATACCTATGTACCCCCAAACGATTATATACGGAGCGAAAAACCTAATTCCACCGCCGCAACTTTCTGTATCCACGAGATCCCATCCTGCGGCTTGTTCCGGAGCTCCGCCGGAGGGGGCATCAATCACGGAGGGCTTCTACATCAACACCATAGCCCCTCTGATGAAGTGTGAGTAGTTTACCTCAGACCTACGGGTCCATAGTTATTAGCTAGATGGCTTCTTCTCTCTTTTTGGATCTCAATAAAATGTTCGCCTCCTCTCTTGTGGAGAACTATTCGATGTAATATTATTTTTGCGGTGTGTTTGTTGAGACCGATGAATTGTGGGTTTATGATCAAGTCTATCTATGAACAATATTTGAATCTTCTCCAAATTCTTTTATGTACGATTGGTTATCTTTGCAAGTCTCTTCGAATTATCAGTTTGGTTTGGCTTACTAGATTGATCTTTCTTGCAGTGGGAGAGGTGCTTAGCTTTGGGTTCAATCTTGCGGTGTCCTTTCCTAGTGACAGTAGGGGCAGCAAGGCATGTATTGTATTGTTGCCATCGAGGATAACAAGATGGGGTTTTCATCATATTGCATGAGTCTATCCCTCTACATCATGTCATCTTCCTTAAGGCGTTACTCTGTTTTTAACTTAATACTCTAGATGCATCCTGGATAGCGGTCGATGAGTGGAGTAATAGTAGTAGATGCAGTCACGAGTCGGTCTACTTGTCTCGGATGTGATGCCTATATACATGATCATACCTAGATATTCTCATAACTATGCTCAATTCTATCAATTGCTCAACAGTAATTTGTTCACCCACCGTAGAATACTTACGCTCTCGAGAGAAGCCACTAGTGAAACCTATGCCCCCGAGTCTATCTTCATCATATTAATCTCCTACTACTTAGTTATTTCCTTTGCTTTTCACTTTGCCTTTATTTTACTTTGCATCTTTATCACAAAAATACCAAAAATATTATCTTATCATATCTATCAGATCTCACTCTTGTAAGCGGCCGTGTAGGGATTGACAACCCCTACCCGCGTTGGTTGCGAGGATTTATTTGTTTTGTGCAGGTACGAGGGACTCGCGTGTAGCCTCCTACTGGATTGATACCTTGGTTCTCAAAAACTGAGGGAAATACTTACGCTACTTTGCTGCATCATCCCTTCCTCTTCGGGAAAACCAACGCAGTGCTCAAGAGGTAGCCAGAAGGATTTCTGGCGCCGTTGCCGGGGAGGTCTACACAAAAGTCAACATACCAAGTACCCATCACATTCCCTTATCTCCCGCATTACATTATTTTCCATTTGCTTCTCGTTTTCCTCTCGCCCACCTCACCTTTGCCGTTTTATTCGCCCTCTCTCTCTATCCTCCCTATCTTTCTCTATTTGCCTCTGTTTGCCCGCCTGTTTGCGTGTGTGTTAGTTTGCTTGTTTTCACGATGGCTCTACCTAAATTTGGTGACCTTCACCTTAAAAGGTTAGAAGAGATCGAAAGCAATGTCAGGAGTTTCATGGTTTTGCAATTTGAACATAATAGTTTCTTCAAAAACGAGCTTAAAGAACAAAAAAGTTTTATGAGTTTTATGAATAAAGAGCTTGATGATATGTCTAAAGAATTTGTTGGAGTAAATGACCACGGGTAGCCTAGCCGGCTCCCCCTGGAACTTCAGAAAAATTATAGGCCGATCAAGCCTCCGAGCGTCCAAGACATGGGGCCGCCTTCCCCCAGCCGGCTACCTCTCAAGCCGGCTGCGCAAAGGCGGCCCAGCCCCGAAATCCTTGAGAAACAAGACCACGAGAAGGCCGACTTCCAGAAGCCGGCCATGAAAAGGCCGACTCCCAGGAGCTGGCCCCTCAGTAGGCGGCTAAGATCTTGCCCTCAGAGTCTGCACCCACATAACGGCGACGGGATGGGGCGTGGCTACAGTAAAGCCTGCCACCCCCGAATCCCGATGCACGCATGGCCACAGAGCATCGTACGGGGCGGCCATCACCCGTCCGGCGCGACATTGTTGCCACGATGATCGTGATGTCACCCACGGCGAGCGGTCAGTACAACCCGTGGGTGGCGGCCCCCCTCGGTCAGGGAGATCCCAAAGGCGGCCAGGCTTCCCACAGTCGGCCAAGGGTATGGCCGGCTTCCAATAGCCGGCCAACTCTCTCCCTCCAAGGAGGTGCTTCATTAAGGAGACAAGAGAAGGTAAGGCTATAGTGATGAGCCGCCTCGCGGCGGCACTGTAGCCATGCTCACCACGACAAATCCATCGTCACCAAGGGCAAGGCAACAGTAACCAGCCCCCGACAGGACCCCCGAGCGGTGCGGCCGGCCTGTCGACCAAAGGGTCGGCAGCCAGCGGGCCCACCAGTCGGTGGGCCCCACCAGTCGGCGGAGAAGCCGGCAGGCGTAGACACAGACGGCTAGGGCCCACGCCCAGCCGGATTACCATTGTACCCCTGGGGGGTAGGCCTATATAAACCCCCCAGGGTTCCCATGCAGGGGAGATCGCTCTTTGGATAGTTTTTAGACACCACAAGGAGAAGAGGAGCGGGCTGGCCTTGCCCTCCTTCATCCTTTCACCGAACAGCTCAAGGAGCATTCTGTAGCTACCCATCGAGCTAGTGATCATGCGGAGACCCCGCAGAGCAACATTAGGGGTGTTATCTCCACGGAGAGCCCTGAAGCTAGGTAAGATTCACCGGCGTGCATGTCTTCGCCTTATCCCGTTTCCAGGCACCGGCGATGTTTTATTGGCTCCCACAATGATAAGCCTTCCATTGGCATATGTCGCACCAACCACCCGACATTTGGCGCCCATCGTGGGGCCAGGTGCACCGTCGTTCGGAGACCTATTCTGGACGGGAACCCTCTTCCTTCCCAACGTGCATAGCCAGCCCGGCTCGCCCGATGGCGCTTGCCCTGACGCGCTGCAAGACGTCGCCGATGCCTGCGCGGCGAGCTGCCTCGCCGATCTTCTTGGTGAGGCTCGCATCTTCGACGAGCCCGCATCCGACGCGGGCACAGACTGCCCCGAGAGCCACCTCGTTAGCCTCCTCGACCAACTCCACGTCTCCGGCGAGCTTGCCGCGGACTTGGAGTCGGTTGGCTCCACCAACCCGATGCTTGTCGACTCCGACACGGCACCCCTTGACGCCTTCCCCACCAATGTAGTGGTCATCAACGACCCTCTTCCTCGAGCCGACAGCATCGGCAGTGCCATCACCGAGGTACTGGTCATCAGCCATGGCGCCCCCTCAGGCGAAAACGCCCACGACGCTCTGCAGATGGCGTTGCACGACTTGTCCGTCCCCGTCCCGGCCGAAGCGGACGCCAAGACATTGGAGGCGCGCCGGTTCGCCCTTGTTGCGGAGGGCCAGAAGCTCGCCACCATGAGACGCCTCATCGAGGCTCACCAGCGCGAGGTCGACCGTGCTGCCTTCGGCACGCCGCCTCCCGACGGGCCGAGCCGCGTGGGCATCATCAAGAAACACGGCGCGGCTATCGCCGACATGCTGGGAGCAGACCGCCCAGTCTATGCCACGCTTCTCGAGAACTTGCGCGCCGCCCAGGCGACCGTAGACGAGTTGAATGGGTTGGGGCCTGATGAGCTCCCCTACATGACCAGACGCATCCAACAACTTATCGACGCGGCCACAGAGCGGCATGAAGCTGGTGTCCGCGCCGAGAGTCCTCCCCCGCGCCGAGAGCACGGCACGACATCCCGAACACCGACCGCAGGGAACACCCGCACGAGAAAAGAGAAGGAGCCGGCTGCCAGCCGCAGCCGGACGCGAATCTCCATCGAGCATGATGCAGAGGGCCGCCCTCGAGCCGTGGAGTGGCGGGGCAACCCCCCTCCTCCCCCGCCTCGTGGAGAGAGATATCCTACCCCGCCGCCTGTCACGCATCTGACTCTCAGCGGCCGGCTGGGTCGCCGCGAAGGAGTCGGCGATAATGATGCCCGCCATCGGATCGACCGCCTTGCGCGATCCTTGTCCCTGGAAGAGGAAGATGATGTCGGCCCGTCTTGCTTAGGCCCCCGCATCCGCGAGGAGCCCTTCCCCAAAGGGTTATTGCTCCCAAGAGACACTCCCAAGTACAACGGCTCCATGAAGCCGGAAGATTGGTTGATCGACTACTCCACCGCGGTTAGCATCGCAAACGGCAACAGGCGTGTTGCCGTAAAATATGTGCCCCTCATGCTCCAAGGCACGCCATGCACCTGGCTCAACAACCTCAAGCCTTACAGTGTTAACAGCTGGCTAGACTTCACTGAAGCCTTCATACGCAACTTCACCAGCACCTACAAGCGGGCTCCCAAGCCCCAACAGCTCTCCTTGTTCATCCAAGGGCCCAACGAATCGACTCGCGACTACCTCACGTGTTGGGCCGAGCTCCGCAATTCCTGCGAGGGAGTGCACGTGGTTCAAGCTATAGAGTACTTCACCGCCGGGTGCCGAGAAGGCACCCTCCTCAAGCACCGACTCCTTTGCAACGAGTCGACTACGCTCGACGAGCTGCTGGTCATAGCCAACAAATACGCCATGGCCGATTCCTCAATGAAGACCGAGCTCCGAGTAGACGCCTCCAGGAAGGTGCTCGCTCCAAGTCCCAAGACGCCAGCTGGAGAATCCAGCCGACGCCCGCACCCAGTCGAAGATGAACAACCCGAGGGGCGGCCCGCACCCAAGAAGCAGAAGGCCGGCAGGCCGGCTTTCTCCTACGAGCAAGATCTTGATGCCCCCTGCAAGTTTCATAGAGGCGCAAAGCCTTCGAACCACACGACCAGAAAATGCCATTGGCTCACACGGATCTCGAAGGGTGAGGGGATGGCGCCACCTCCTCCCGCTGGTCAGCCGCCTCCGGCTCCTCCGCAGCCGGCTGCCCGACCAGCGGTCGGAGCCGTTCAAGACGAGTACCCCGACGAGAATGCCGCCTACATCGTCTTTACAAGCCAGCCAGAAGATCGGCGTAGCCGGGGCCGACAACACCAAGAAGTCAACGCAGTCGCCTCCAACAACCCAGAGTTCATGCACTGGTCGGAAAGGCCTATTAGCTGGAGCCGGACAGATCACCCAGAGGTGATGCCGTCTCCCGGCTCTTACGCATTGGTTCTGGACGCCACCCTCGCTACAGAAAGGCGAGCCGCCCGGTTCTCCCGTGTGCTGATAGATGGTGGGAGCAGCATCAATATCCTATACCGTGACACCATGGAGAAGCTGAGCATCAAGACAAAGCAGCTCATGCCCAGTCGGACTATGTTCCATGGCATCGTACCCGCCTTGTCCTGCTCCCCAATCGGCAAGATCAAGATAGATGTCCTCTTCGGGGACAAGGATCATTTCCGCCGAGAGGCGGTGTGGTTTGAAGTGGTGGACCTAGAGAGGCCTTACCACGAATTGCTTGGCCGACCTACCCTAGCCAAGTTCATGGCTGTACCCCATTGTGCCTACCTCAAGATGAAGATACCAAGTTCCAAGGGCATCATCAGCATAGTCGGAGACTACAAGAAATCCTCCGAATGTGCGGCTGCCAGCAGCCGGCTGTCCGAGTCCCTTGTAATTGCTGAAAAGAAGAAGATACTGGACCGAGTCGTGGCCATGACCGGCAAGCAACCGACCCTGTCCCCTGACCCCAAGGAATGTGGTTCCCAAGGTTCTTTTCAGCCGGCCAAGGAAACAAAGAGGGTACCTCTGGACCCAGATCACCCGGAAAGGTTTGCCACCATCGGAGCAAACCTGGACAGCAAATAGGAAGGTGAGCTCGCCGATTTCCTCCATGAGAATCGGGACATTTTCGCATGGTCCCCCAAGGACATGCCAGGTGTGCCGAAGGAATTCGCCGAGCACAAGCTACATGTCCGAGAAGGTGCGAAACCAGTCAAACAGCCTCTCCGCCGACTATCGGAGGAGAAGAGAAGGATTGTAGGAGAAGAGATATCCCGGCTTCTGGCATCCGGCTTCATTATGGAAGTTTTCTTCCTAGAGTGGCTCGCCAACCCGGTCCTCGTGCTGAAGAAAAATAACAAGTGGAGCATGTGTATAGACTACACTAGCCTCAACAAGGCTTGCCCCAAAGATCCCTTCGCCTTGCCGAGGATTGATCAAGTAATAGACTCCACAGCCGGATGTGAGCTGTTGAGCTTCTTGGATGCTTACTCAGGCTACCACCAGATATAGTTGGATTTGGCTGACCGCTTGAAGACCGCCTTCATCACACCCTTCGGAGCCTTCTGCTACCTGACTATGACATTCGGCTTGAGAAATGTCGGTGCCACCTTTCAGCGTTGCATGCAGAAGTGCCTCCTCAAGCAACTCGGCAGAAATGCCCACGTCTATGTAGACGATATTGTGGTGAAGACGGAGAAGCGCGGCACCTTGCTGGAATACCTCAGAGAAACATTTGAAAACTTGCGCCAATTCCAAATCAAGCTCAACCCCGAGAAATGCGTGTTTGGAGTACCAGCCAGCCAGCTCCTAGGCTTCCTGGTCTCCGAATGTGACATCGAGTGCAACCCAATGAAGATCAAGGCCATAGAGAGAATGGAGATTCCCACCAAGCTGCAGGATGTCCAGAAGTTCACCGGATGCTTGGCTTCCCTGAACCGCTTCATCAGTCGGCTCGGAGAGAAAGCCCTCCCCCTCTACCGACTCATGAAGAAGTCCACTCATTTCGAGTGGAACGACCAGGCGGACCAAGCCTTCCACGAGCTAAAGAAGATGCTGACCACGCCGCCTGTCTTGGCGGCACCAGCTGAAAAGGAGCCCATGCTCCTTTACATTGCCGCTACTAGCCGGGTGGTCAGCACTGTCATCGTAGTCCAGCGCCCAGAAGAAGGCCGGGCTTAGCCGGTTCAGAGGCCGGTGTATTATTTAAGCGAAGTCTTATCCACCTCGAAGCAGAACTACCCACACTACCAAAAGATGTGCTACGGTGTGTACTTCGCTGCCAAGAAGCTCAAGCCCTATTTTCAAGAGCACCCCATCACGGTCGTATGTACTGCCCCGCTCGCCGAGATCATAGGCATCCGGGATGCATCCGGCCGGGTGGCCAAATGGGCCATTGAGCTGGCTCCCTACGCGATCTTCTACCAGCCCCGCACCGCTGTTAAGTCCCAGGCGCTGGCCGACTTCCTCGTCAATCGGGCCGAAACCCAATACCTGCCACCGGCTCCCGACTCCACTCACTGGCGGATGCACTTCGATGGGTCCAAGATGCACACCGGCTTGGGAGCCGGCGTCGTCCTCACCTCTCCCAAGGGTGACAAGCTCAAGTATACATTGCAAATTCATTTTGCCGCCTCCAACAATGTGGCCGAGTACGAGGCGCTCATACACGGGCTCTGGCCAGCCAAAGAGCTCGGCATCCGCCGGATCCTATGCTATGGCGAATCAGATTTGGTGGTCCAACAGTCATCCGGTGACTGGGACGCCAAAGACGCAAACATGGCGAGCTATCGTTTCCTCGTCCAGCAAATTAGTGGATATTTTGAAGGATGTGAGTTCCTTCATGTACCACGTGCCGACAACATGCAAGCAGATGCCCTGGCACGAGTAGGATCCACCCGACAAGCTATACTAGCCGACATTTCTCTCCACCGCCTCCTCAAGCCGTCTATCAAGCCGTCTCTAGAATCTAATTCCATCTTCATGCCGCCTGACCCCAACGCAGTCGGATCCGACTTGGGAAACCAAGCAGGTGGCGCAGGGACTCCAACAGGCGGCCCGGGGACTGCCATAGTCGCACCCGGCCCGGGGAATTCAGAACTCGGCCTGGGGGCTACTGCAGCCGGCCCGGGGACTACATCAACACAACAGGCGATGGCCGACTCCGACTCCAACTCTTCACCACCCAGCCCACCCACCCCTATCACAGTGGCAGTCCTGACAATAGAAGAAGTCACAGCTCCATCATGGGCCCAGCCCATCCTCAACTTCTTAGTAAACAGAGAGCTGCCAACCGACGAGATCTCGGCAAGACAAGTTCAATGCCAAGCCGGAGCCTACACAATCATCAGGCGAGAGCTTGTTAGGCGCAGCGTCACTGGAGTCTTCCAGCGCTACGTCGAACCAGAGAAGGGCATATCAATCCTCAGGGACATCCACCAAGGCGAATGTGGCCACCATGCAGCCTCAAGATCACTCGTCGCCAAGGCTTTTCGCCATGGATTTTTCTGGCCGTCTGCTTTGGAAGATGCCAAGGAACTAGTCAAACACTGCAAAGGGTGCCAAGTTTTCAGCTCCAAGCAACACCTGCCGGCTTCTATACTCAAGACTATCCCCCTCACCTGGCCCTTTGCCATATGGGGGCTGGACATGGTGGGCCCGTTCAAGACAGCATGCGGCGGCATGACACATCTGCTCGTCGCTATGGACAAACTTACCAAGTGGATTGAGGCAAAGCCGATCAAGAAACTGAATGGGCCAACTGCCGTCACCTTCATCACAAATATTACAACTCGGTATGGCGTACCGCATAGCATCATCACCGACGACGGCACAAATTTTGCAAAAGGAGCACTGGCACGTTTCTGCGCAACACGCGACATCCGGCTGGACCTAGCGTCCGTTGCCCACCCGCAGTCAAACGGCCAGGTCGAGCGAGCAAACAGCCTCATCCTCTCCGCCATCAAGCCCCGACTGGTCGTGCCACTGGAGCGTTCGGCCGGCTGTTGGCTCGACGAGCTGCCGACCGTCTTCTAGAGTTTGTGCACTACCCCAAACAAGTCGACCGGCTTCACCCCTTTCTTCCTTGTATATGGTGCCGAGGCTGTCATCCCAACTGACATCGAGTTCGACTCGCCTCGGGTCACCATGTACACGGAGGCGGAAGCCAAGGAAGCACGAGAAGACAGTGTTGACCTGATGGAAGAAGGCCGGCTGTTAGCCCTCAGTCGGTCCGCCATCTATCAGCAGGGTCTGCACTGCTACCACAGCCGGAAGGTCAAACCAAGATCTTTCCAAGAGGGCGATCTTGTGCTCCGGCTGATCCAGCGAACAGCCAGCCAGCACAAACTCTCGGCCCCTTGGGAGGGCCCCTTCATCATCAGCAGAGCTTTAGGCAAAGACTCCTACTACCTAATCGACGCGCAGAAGCCGAAGGCACGCAAGAGAGATGATTCCGGCAAGGAGTCGGAACGACCGTGGAACGCCAATCTCCTCCGACGATTTTACAATTAAAAAATAGTATGTAGCATGCTACCTTTTGTACTAAGTACGAGACAAGGGGTGCCCCGAGAAGCGCTCGGGGACTACCCTCTTTTATCTATGAAAGACGAGTATCACGCATATGATTATGTTACTACACTTGCTTTCTTCGTCCGGCACTGGGTTCGACCAGTCGGCTCTGGGTCTCGCCGCCTCAAGTTATATCTAAGGTTCCACCTGCAGTCAGACAAGTAGTGTGCCGGCACCCAAGCCCCCTCTTGCCTAAAAGTCGCAGCTCGAAGAACCGACTGTCGGACTGGCAAGAGCCAAGGACAGGAAAGGATGCCCACGCGAAAAATGGCTAAGGACCAACGAACTTATATAACATGAGCTGGCTCCCACCCGCCAGTCGGCTACCAGAGCAGCCGGCTGGCCGGCTTCCCGTTCACCTTGCTGCAATCTGAGAAAGCTCGAGTACTTGCCTTCCCAAAACGACCAAGTCCTTCTCCGGCCACAGACTGCAGAGTAGCTGTCCAGCTGGGAAGACGGCGGCCAAGGGAAGGCGGCAAAGGAAAAAGCCAAAGGATAAAAAGCAAACATAAACGGAAGCCAAACACATGCATAATATTTACACAAAAGACCTTTGAAAGGCCAGCATTCAACATAGTCTGAATACACCCCCAGTGGGTGGAACTGCGCAAATTTAAAGATTGTTCAAAAGAGTAACAAGCAGGAAAGCAAAGACGGCGGATCAAGCCAAGGGTACAACGGGCGAGTTGGGCAGGTTGGCGGAGTCGGCGGTGCCGGCTGGAGGAGTGACCGGCTGGCGAGTCTCGGCATCGTTGCTGGAGGCACGATCGGGCTGAGGCGGGCTGGTCGCTTCACCATCCGGCGCAGCGTCTTCGTCATCCTCTTCCTCCTCCCCTTCGCCCTCATCACTGGAGGCAATCTCCTCCACCGAGTCCTCACCTTCGGCCGGGTTCAGCCCGAACCACTCCTTCGGTTGAGCGACGCCGGCATCATCCACCTCAGGAGCAAAGGCGCTCGTGTCGGTGTACTCGGCGATCGCCGAGGCGCGCTGGATGATAGCCAGCCGCACCGCCTCCAGCTCCTCGTCAGCCTCCTGCCGCCAGGTGCTCAGCTGGTCTAAGTTCAGACCTGGATACCAGGCTCGGACGAACTCCAGAGCCCGCCCAGCGCTGGACCGGGCCGTTGATGCCTTCCAAGCCTCGAAGCGGCCGACTGCGACCTCCAGCCAGTCGGCGGTCCGACTTGGGGTGCACGGGATAACCTCGCTGGGCCAGAGGGCGGCCAGCACTTGCGCCCCGGCGCGCTGAAGACGGCGGAGCATGCGATGGGCCGACTGCAGGTGGGCTTGAAGACCCAGAAGCTGCTCCTCGAGTGACTGACTAGCATCGAGCGCGATCTCGGCCCCCGCCTGCCGTCGCACGTCGCGGTAGGCCTCGATGGCTTGGGTGGCGGCAACAGAGTAGCCGGGAAAGTAATCTGCATAAAGAGGAAAGCAGTGGAACAAAGTCAAAAAATGAATCAGATAGTAGAAGGCAGGAAAGGAAGAAAAGAAGAGGGCGTCCTACCATCAATCAAGTCTTCCACCCGGCTGTAGCCTTGGCTCAGCGCCTGCCTCGTTTCGGCCCAGTTTGCCACCTCGGTCTCGTATTCAGCTTTGAGGGCGGCATCGCTGTCCTGCGCCGACTTCAGGGCCGCCTTGTGACTCTCCTCCTGGTCGGCCAGCCTCTTGGCCAGGCGGTCACGCTCTTGAGCCAGGGCGGCGCACTCGTCTTCCTTGGCGCAAAGGGCAGTCTGGGCTGCGCTCATCTGGCTCCTCAAGTCAGCATTGGCCCCTGCAAATATAAAGAAAGAAGTCGTCAGGAAAAGATCCGACCCGACTACTCGGTAGTCGTCCCGAATCTCGGGGACTACACACAGTGGGTGCACTGACGCGCCGCCACTTAAAAGAAAAATGAAGCACTTACTCCGGCTCTCGGTCAGATCTGTGGCCTTCTGATGCAACTCCTGGGCCTGGGAGTTGAAAGCGGCCGCGCGGAGGTTGTGGTACTCCTGCGGATAAGACAAGGGACGTGAGTAAGAACAAGACGGCAATCAAGCTTTCCAAGAAGTTCCAAGCCGCCTGCTCAGCAGCCGGCTCGGAACTCGGGGACTACACCTAGTGGGTGCGCTGACGCACCCCCACGGAAGAAATCAAAGCACTCGACAAGGAGCACGAGGACTCACCCGAATAACCGACCGCGTCGTGAGAAACTCCTGGGTGTACTGCTTCAGCGCGGTGGCTTGGGCCTGAAGCCAGTTACGGACGTCCTGTGCCGCCCCATTCAGCACGGCCGTTCCGCAGCCTGGCGTCCACCCGGACGAGCTGTCGCTGGCCGCTTCTAAGTCCTGGGCCGATGAGCCGGCGTCCACGGATTTCTGCGCGTCCGGCGCTGAAGTCGCCTTCCCCGCGCGCCAGCGAAGCGGTGACGAGATCACAAGATCCCCTCCCATGGTCGGCTCGCCTCCAGCCGGCTGCGCGGGCGGCACTTCAGGCCGGCTTCCTCGGTCCGCTCCAGTCGGCAGCGATGGCGCCACCTCCCTCTCCATCTCCGACTGGCCACGGCCGGCTTCCTCTGGCGGGGGCACAGGGGTGTCGGGAGCCGTGACGCGGAGGGGAATGACAAACTGTGGAGGCTGGTTCTGCAGGGCCTCCGCTTCCCTCTCCGCGTATGCGGCCTCCGCCTGGGCCTTGGCGGCCGCGACAGCTCACTCCTCCACTGACTTCTGCTCCGCCTCTCGAGCCACCCTCCACTCCTCCGCCTCCCGCTCCTCCCGCGCCTCCCACGCATTCCGCTCCGTCGCCTCTACGGCTCCGACTCTGGAGGCGACCGGGACCCGCCCAAGGGAAAGAGGGGCCCTGTTTGATAAATTGAGGAAAAGGTTTTGGAAAAATATCAACCAAAGAAGAAGAAAAAAGAAAGGCATGAGAATAGCGACACTTACGCTGAGACCGCCTGCGGCTGCTTCACCACCTTGCGAAAGCGGGCTGCCTTCGCGGCCGCCTCGTCCCACTTGGTCGCCGCCGCGGTACTCTTGGGCTTCTTCAGCCGACTGCCTAAGTGGATCGATGCGGCCCGGTGCTTCTGCGCGCCGCCATGGGCAGTCGGCCCGGCGGATGGGCCCGCACCATGGTGATCGGGCGTCGGTCGGCGGCGCGGAATGACTTCGGCCTCGTCGTCATCTGGCTAGTCCTCAAAGCCGGCCCCGAGCCCGGACCCGCCTGCGTCGCCGCCTTCCCCCGCGACGTCGTCTTCCATGGCGGCCGCCCCCAGGTCTGGGTCGTCGGCATCGTCCATCGTGCGGTCGGGGAGAAACTGGCGTTCCACCCCCGCGGCCCCGACTGCTAGCGGAAACATGGGGTTCTGCCAAGGAAAGGTTGGCTGGTCAGGAGTCGGCCACCATGAACTCGGCAACAAGCAAAGAAAAAAGAGAAGAGAAACTTACCACCGGCGGAGGATTGGCGCGAGAGTACGTCACCTTGCCGTACTGCCACTCCTCGGTGAGCTTGCAGTTGGAAATGTAATTCACCATATAAGACACCTCGGCGTGAGGCATCTCCTTGGTACTTAGCCGGCACGGGTCGAAGCGACCGCTCATCTGGCAGATCATATGAGGTCGGCCCTGGAGCGGGAGCACCCGGCGCTCCATGAAGGCGGCCACCAGGTCGGCCCCGGACAGACCCTCCGACTGGATCATCACCCGGAGCCGGGCAAGGGAGGCGGACCCGCCCGGAGACAACGACCTAGACCGCAAGGACCATGAAGGCTGCCTCCCAGCCGGCGGGTCGGCTACGTAAGCCGGTAGGTTGATGAAGTCACCTTGCGGAGCGATATTCTTCACGTAGAAGTAAGACTTCTGCCAGAGCTTCACCGACTGGATCAGCGGGATGGGCAGAAATGGGTTGTTGTCACTTGTCCTCCGCATGGCGATGAAGGCGCCGCATGGGGCGGGCACGCCCGCGATGATAGTGCCAAGCTTGCACTGGAAGAACTCTCCCCACAGTTCAAGAGTGGGGAGGACGCCAAGAAAACCCTCACACAGGGTGACGAAGGCCGACAATAGCATCACCGCGTTGGGAGTGAGGTGATGCGGCTGGAGATGATAAAACTCAAGGAATGAGCGGAGGAACTCGCTCGCTGGCAGGCTAAAACCGCGCAGGCAGTGCAAGCGGAAGATTACCCACTCGCCCTCTTCCGGCGCCGGCGAGATCTCCCTCTCGGGCGCAAGGCGGACCCGCACGAGATCCGCGCCCGGCAGCCGCCGCGTCTGGTGGAGGAAGTCGACGTGGTCGTCGTGGACGTTGGAGCCGTCCCAGGAGCTTGACAATGCCATGGGGACGGCGCAGCGACAAGAAAGGTGCGGCGAAAGGAGGGCGCATGACCCAGCTGTGACGAAGCAACGGCAAGCCAAGAAGATTGGCGGGAAGGCCGAGCGGCGGCAGGTAGCTATCGCGGTGGAGAGGAGGAAGAAGGAGGGGGCAGAGCGAGGGAGAGCGCGCGAGCGTTTGGCACTCCCCTCCTCTCCCCCTACTTATAGCCTCGTGCGGCGAAGCCGAGGAGGCAGGACATGGGGGGACGTGGGATTAACTGCACCCACTCCCCCACGCCCCGCGATTATTGCGCCATCACGGCATGAGGAAACTGCCGCTGGGGCGCGCGCGGTCCGTCCAGGCCGCAGAAGATCCACGCATGGGTCGAGGCCCTGTAGTGGCGGGCCCCAGACTGCGGCGGCGTCCCGTCACGTGCGTGAGCTGGCAGGCCCCTCCAACCGGAGGATGCCACGTGGCGCGCAGACGGCGAACGGTCAGCTCACAGCCGGACTTGCGCGCCAACTGGCACCCGCCTTCAAGCCTCGAGATCTCTAGGAGACGGCGTGCCTAGCCGAAACCGGCTCCTAGTTCCCGGCTCCTCAAGATAGGAAGCTGACTGAGCTCCTCGTCTTTTTCTGCCTCGGAGCCCAACCAGCTTCGGGGACTACTATCGGAGTAAATGATCACGGGTAGCCTAGCCGGCTCCCCTGGCACTTCAGAAAAATTATAGGCCGATCAAGCCTCCGAGCATCCAAGACATGGGGCCGCCTTCCCCCAGCCGACTACCTCTCAAGCCGGCTGCGCAAAGGCAGACCAGCCCTGAAATCCTTGAGAAACAAGACCACGAGAAGGCCAACTTCCAGAAGCCGGCCATGAAAAGGCCGACTCCCAAGAGCCGGCCCCTCAGCAGGCGGCTAAGATCTTGCCCTCAGAGTCTGCACCCACATAACAGTGACGCGACGGGGCGTGGCTACAGTAAAGCCTGCCACCCCCGAATCCTGGCGCACGCATGGCCACAGAGCACCGTACGGGGCGGCCATCACCCGTCCGGCGTGGCACTGTTGCCACGATGATCGTGACGTCACCCACGGCGAGCGGTCAGTACGACCCGTGGGTGGCGGGCCCCCTCGGTCAGGGAGATCCCAAAGGCGGCCAGGCTCCCCACAGTCGACCAAGGGTATGGTCGGCTTCCAATAGCCGGCCAGCTCTCTCCCTCCAAGGAGGTGCTTCATTAAGGAGACAAGAGAAGGTAAGGCTATAGTGATGAGCCGCCTCGCGGAGACACTGTAGCCATGCTCACCACGACAAAGCCATCGTCACCAGGGGCAAGGCAACAGTAACCAACCGGATTACCATTGTACCCCTGGGGGTTAGGCCTATATAAACCCCCCAGGGTTCCCATGCAGGGGGGATCGCTCTTTCGATAGTTTTTAGACACCACAAGGAGAAGAGGAGCGGGCTGGCCTTGCCCTCCTTCATCCTTTCACCGAACAACTCAAGGAGCATTCTGTAGCTACCCATCGAGCTAGTGATCATGAGGAGACCCCGCAGAGCAGCATTAGGGGTGTTATCTCCACGGAGAGCCCTGAAGCTGGGTAAGATTCGCCGGCGTGCATGTCTTCGCCTTATCCCGTTTCCAGGCACCGGCGATGTTTTATTGGCTCCCACAATGATAAGCCATCCATTGGCATATGTCGCACCAACCACCCGACAGAATTCGATGGTTTAAGATCCCAAATTGCACATATTGAGAAATTAACTGCTGAAATTTCGGATAGACATGCTACCTTAGTTAATAAGATGGCCGCTAAACTGGATTGCTATGAAAATAAAGATGAAGATCTAAAAGTTATTGACGTGTCCCCTATTAAATCTTTGTTTTGCAATATGAATCTTGATAATGATGGGACTGAATATGATCCACCTTTACCTAGAAGGCGTTCCAAGAATTCGGAATTTTTTTATCTTGATGCTAAAATTGATAAAAGTGGGATTGAAGAAATTAAAACCCTAGATGTTGCTAAACCCACTATTATGGATTTCAAGGAATTTAACTATGAAAATTGCTATTTGATTGATTGTATTTCCTTGTTGCAATTTGTGCTAAATTCACCTCATGCTTACAGTCGAAATAAAGCGTTTACTAAACATATCGTCTATGCCTTGATGCAATCTTATGAAGAAAAACTTGAATTGGAAGTTTCTATCCCTAGAAAACTTTATGATGAGTTGGAACCAACTATTAAAATTAAAATTACAGATCATGAATGCTATGCTTTATGTGATTTGGGTGCTAGTGTTTCCACTATTCCAAAGACTTTGTGTGATTTGTTAGGTTTCCGTGATTTTGATGATTGCTCGTTAAACTTGCACCTTGCGGATTCCACTATTAAGAAACCTATGGGAAGAATTAATGATGTTCTTATTGTTTCAAATAGGAATTATGTGCTCGTAGATTTTATTGTTCTTGACATAGATTGCAATCCTTCATGTCCTATTATTTTTGGTAGACCTTTCCTTAGAACGATTGGTGCAATTATTGATATGAAGTAAGGAAATATTAGATTCCAATTTTCATTAAGGAAAGGCATGGAAAACATTCCTTGAAAGAAAATTAAATTACCTTATGAATCTATTATGAGAGCCACTTATGGATTGCCTACCAAAGATGGCAATACCTAGATCTATCCTTGCTTGTTATGCCTTGCTAGGGGCGTTAAACGATAGCGCTTGTTGGGAAGCAACCCAATTTTATTTTTATTACTTGCTTTTTGCTCCTGTTTAGTAATAAATAAATTATCTATCCTCTGTTTTGGTTGTGTTTTTTTATGTTTAATTAGTGTTTGTGCCAAGTAGAACCGTTGGGAAGACTTGGGGAAAGTCTTGTTACACTTGCTGTAAAAAACTGAAACTTTAGCGCTCACCAGAACTACTGCCATTTTTATTTGGAAAGTGATATTTAGTTAATTATTTTTTAAGATGATTAATAGATAAATTCCTCACGTCCAGCCATTTATTTTAGAATTTTTGGCGTTCCAGATCTTGCGCTAGCTACAGATTACTACAGACTGTTCTGTTTTTGACAGATTCTGTTTTTCGTGTGTTGTTTGCTTATTTTGATGAATCTATGGCTAGTAAAATAGTTTATAAACCATAGAGAAGTTGGAATACAGTAGGTATAACACCAATATAAATAAATAATGAGTTCATTACAGTACCTTGAAGTGGTCTTTTATTTTGTTTCGCTAACGGAGCTCACGAGATTTTCTACTTTAAGTTTTGTGTTGTGAAGTTTTCAAGTTTTGGGTAAAGATTTGATGGATTATGGAACAAGGAGTGGCAAGAGCCTAAGATTGGGGATGCCCATGGCACACCCAAGATAATCTAAGGACATCTAAAATCCAAAGCTTGGGGATGCCCTGGAAGGCATCCCATCTTTCGTCTACTTCTATCGGTAACTTTACTTGGACCTATATTTCTATTCGCCACATGATATGTGTTTTGCTTGGAGCGTCTTGTATTATTTGAGTCTTTATTTGTTAGTTTAACACTATCATCCTTGATGTACACACCTTTTTAGAGAGCCATACATGATTTGGAATTTGTTAGAATACTCTCTGTGCTTCGCTTATATCTTTTGAGTTATATAGTTTTGCTCTAGTACTTCACTTATATCTTTTAGAGCACGGTGGTGGATTTGTTTTATAGAAACTATTGATCTCTCATGATTCACTTAGATTATTCTGAGAGTCTTAAATAGCATGGTAATTTTCTTAAAATCCTAATATGCTTGGTATACAAGATTAATAATAAAACTTTCTTATGAGTGTGTTGAATACTATGAGAAGTTTTATGCTTGATAATTGTTTTGAGATATGAAGATAGTGATATTAAAGTTGTGCTAGTTGAGTAGTTGTGAATTTGAGAAATACTTGTGTTAAAGTTTTTGATTCCTGTAGCATGCACGTATGGTGAACCGTTATGTGATGAAGTCAGAGCATGATTTATTTTTTGATTTTCTTCCTTGTGAGTGGCGGTCGGGGACGAGCGATGGTCTTTTCCTACCAATATATCCCCCTAGGAGCATGTGCGTAATACATTTCTTTGATAACTTGTAGATTTTGGCAATAAGTATATGAGTTCTTTATGACTAATGTTGAGTCCATGGATTATACGCACTTCTCTCACCCTTCCACCTTTGTTAGCCTCTCTAATATCGCGCACCTTTCGCCGGTATGATACACCCACCATATACCTTCCTCAAAACAGCCACCATACCTACCTATTATGGCATTTCCATAGCCATTCCGAGATATATTGACATGCAACTTTCCATCGTTCCGTTTATTATGACACACTCCATCATTGTCATATTGCTTAGCATGATCATGTAGTTGACATCGTATTTGTGGCAAAGCCACCATTCATAATTCTTTCATACGTGTCACTCTTAATTCATTGCATATCCTGGTACACCGCCGGAGGCATTCGTATAGAGTCATATTTTGTTCTAAGTATCGAGTTGTAATTGTTGAGTTGTAAGAAAAATAAAAGTGTGATGATCATCATTATTAGAGCATTGTCCCAGTGAGGAAAGGATGATGGAGACTATGATTCCCCCACAAGTCGGGATGAGACTCCAGACGAAAAAAGAGGCCATAAAAAGGAGAAAAGGCCCAAATAAAAAAATGATTGAGAAAGAGAGAAGGGACAATGTTACTATCCTTTTACCACACTTGTGCTTCAAAGTAGCACCATGATATTCATGATAGAGAGTCTCCTATGTTACCACTTTCATATACTAGTGGGAATTTTTCATTATAGAACTTGTCTTGTATATTCCAATAATGGGCTTCCTCAAAATGCCCTAGGTCTTCATGAGCAAGCAAGTTGGATGCACACCCACTTAGTTTCTTTTTGAGCTTTCATATACTTATAGCTCTAGTGCATCCGTTGCATGGCAATCCCTACTCACTCACATTGATATCTATTGATGGGCATCTCCATAGCCCGTTGATATGCCTAGTTGATGTGAGACTATCTTCTCCCTTTTTGTCTTCTCCACAACCACCATTCTATTCCACATATAGTGCTATGTCCATGGCTCACGCTCATGTACTGCGTGAAGATTGAAAAAGTTTTGAGAATGTCAAAAGTATGAAACAATTGCTTGGCTTGTCATTGGGGTTGTGCATGATTTAAATAGTTTGTGTGGTGAAGATGGAGCATAGCCAGACTATATGATTTTGTAGGGATAACTTTCTTTGGCCATGTTATTTTGAGAAGACATAATTGCTTTGTTAGTATGCGAAGTATTATTATTTTTATGTCAATATTAAACTTTTGTCTTGAATCTTTCGGATTTGAATATTCATACCACAATTAAGAGGAATTACATTAACATTATGCCAAGTAGCACTCCGCATCAAAAATTATGTGTTTATCATTTACCTACTCAAGGACGAGCAGGAATTAAGCTTGGGGATGCTTGATACGTTTCCAACGTATCTATAATTTTTGATTGCTCCATGCTATATTATCTACTATTTTGGACATTATTGGGCTTTATTTTCCACTTTTATATTATTTTTGGGACTAACCTATTAACCGGAGGCCCAACCAAGAATTGTTGTTTTTTGCCTGTTTTAGGGTTTCGAAGAAAAGGAATATCAAACGGAGTCCAAACGGAATGAAACCTTCGAGAACGTGATTTTCTCAACGAACAAGACCCGGGAGACTTGGACCCTACGTTAAGACACAAAAGAGGAGGCCACGAGGTAGGGGGCGCGCCTACCCCCCTAGGCACGCCCTCCACCCTCGTGGGCCCCCTGTTGCTCCACCAACGTACTCCTTCCTCCTATATATACCTACGTACCCCCAAACGATCAGATAGGGAGCCAAAAACCTAATTCCACTGCCGCAACTTTCTGTATCCATGAGATCCCATCTTGGGGCCTGTTCCGGAGCTCCGCCGGAGGGGGCATCGATCACGGAGGGCTTCTACATCAACACCATAGCCCTCTGATGAAGTGTGAGTAGTTTACCTCAGACCTACGGGGCCATAGTTATTAGCTAGATGGCTTATTCTCTCTTTTTGGATCTCAATACAATGTTCTCCCCCTCTCTTGTGGAGAACTATTCGATGTAATCTTCTTTTTGCGGTGTGTTTGTTGAGACCGATGAATTGTGGGTTTATGATCAAGTCTATCTATGAACCATATTTGAATCTTCTCTGAATTCTTTTATGTATGATTGGTTATCTTTGCAAGTCTCTTCGAATTATCAGTTTGGTTTGGCCAACTAGGTTGATCTTTCTTGCAATGGTAGAAGTGCTTAGCTTTGGGTTCAATCTTGCGGTGTCCTTTCCCAGTGACAGTAGGGGCAGCAAGGCACATATTGTATTGTTGCCATCGAGGATAACAAGATGGGGTTTTCATCATATTGCATGAGTCTATCCCTCTACATCATGTCATCTTGCTTAAGGCGTTACTCTGTTTTTAACTTAATACTCTAGATGCATGCTGGATAGCGGTCAATGAGTGGAGTAATAGTAGTAGATGCAGGCAGGAGTCGGTCTACTTGTCTCGGACGTGATTCCTATATACATGATCATACCTAGATATTCTCATAACTATGCTCAATTCTGTCAATTTCTAAATAGTAATTTGTTCACCCACCGTAGAATACTTACGCTCTCGAGAGAAGCCACTAGTGAAACCTATGGCCCCCGGGTCTATCTTCATCATATTAATATCCTACTACTTAGTTATTTTACTTTGCATCTTTATCACGAAAATACCAAAAATATTATCTTATCATACCTATCATATCTCACTCTCGTAAGTGACCGTGTAGGGATTGACAACCCCTATTCGCGTTGGTTGCAAGGATTTATTTGTTTTGTGCAGGTATGAGGGACTCGCGTGTAGCCTCCTACTGGATTGATACCTTGGTTCTCAAAAACTGAGGGAAATACTTACGCTATTTTGCTGCATCATCCCTTCCTCTTCGGGGAAAACCAACACAGTGCTCAAGAGGTAGCATGCCTCGGGCCTCCTTTTATAGGAAAAAGGGGTTGCCACAGTGGCACACAGGAGGTGGATAGTTCTACAGTTGACAAGCCTATCCTCTGGGACCGTTAGACAAATGCATTTATTGCGCTGCCGACATGCCCTCCATGCTTTATCGGTGACGCCAGGGAAGCACGTCCTAGCTGTCGCCGCCTCGCCTGGCCTCGACACGTGTCCGAGCTGAAGAAGCATCGTGGCGCCACGTTGGCTGGCTGCTGGGGTGGTGCGGTGGTGCAGCCTTCATGAAGGGTCGCATGGCACAACGCAGGTGCTTGCTGAGTTGGTGTAGAGGTCGCCCGTCGCCACAGAGGTGCCTGCCCAGCAGGTTGAGCTAGCAGCTGCTTGGGGACGGTGGTGGAGTCTTGGCTGGCGCGGGCCTTTCAGTGGCCCTGCTGATGCCCTCGGCAAGGGTCTTGCCAGGGTCCCGGCAAAGACGCTGATGTGGCATTGCAGTCAAGGTTGTCAGAATCGCGATTCTATTATACGATTCTACGATTTTACGATCCAAACTAACCCCTCTGATTCTACGATTTTAGTTCATAGAATCTACGTTTTTTCGATCCTAATAGTGAAGATTCTACGATTTGCGATCCTACCATCAGAGCTCCGATCCGATTCAAAATCGCGATTCTGACAACCTTGGTTGCAGTCGTCCCCGGCAAAGGTCTTGCTGGGGGTCTTGTGGATTTCCTCGGCTAGGATCACGCCGAGGGTCGCCGTCTTTGGTCCTCATATGATATCACATGTTTATGATCTTGACAGTGATTTGCGTGCCACCATAGAGGCGCCTCCCAAGCCTTGGTTCCAATGTAGTTGGTTGGGTTGGAGCCTGTGGGCTCAAGGGTGGCTCACTCCGCTAGCATCGGGCAAGTTGCCTCGGTAAGGCTCTTGTCAGGGCTGCGGAGGTTGCCTCGGCAAGGATCTTGCCGAGGGAGTCCACCTTGCCCTCTTGCTGTCCTGCGCTTCTGATCTTGGCGTTGCCTTGGTTGCCTCGTTTTTTGGCTTCTCTCCGGCTTCCCTCCTCTGCCCTACTAAGTGTGGCTGTGGCGCGCGGCCCTGACTGCCCGTGCACAAGTAAAGGGGTCAAAAGAAGATCCCCTACTTTTGTACACCGATAGGAGCCCCCGGGCCAGGGCCACACATGAGCGCGCCGTGTTGTTGGGCTAGGCCCAGAATGGTGCGCAGGCAGGTGGGGCGGATTTTAGCGCAGTAACTACTCGTCTGATGCGCTTCCCCATGACCTGCGTTGAACGCGCGACGTGGAGGGTCGTGCATGACGTGGGGGTCATGCGTGGAGCTGGTTCCGCACGCATGTGTCACATCGTGGTAAAGAGGTGTCCCGCGCCTTCCCCGTAAAAAGGAACGACCGCGGGCGCGTTGCTCATTTACCCCTGTATCTTCTCCAATCCCGGAATCGCCGTCCCTTCCTTCTTCCTCCTCGAGCCCCTGCTCTCTCTTGCTGTCGCCACGTTTTCGTTGTCCTTTCCCTTCCACCTTTCGCAGCCGCCATGGCACCCAATACTAGCAAGGTCAAGGGAGCGGCCAAGGACGCCGGAGGAGCGGAGCCGCCGGAGAATGAGTTGGCGGCACGGCGGACGCAGCTCGCCTACTTCCCCTCGACGGTCGATGCGGCCCACCTCCGGGACAACTTCAGACCGCTGTGGGGGGTCAATATGGGGGGAGAAACGACGGGGCATCCTGCCACACGCGTCATCCCTGCCAACTGCGGCAAAGCCGCCCCGAATCGGTATCCGTTTTTCATCGATTACTTTTCCTGCGGCCTCTGTCCCCCCTTCTCCGATTTCTTCAATGACATCATGCATACCTTCGGCTTCCACCTCCTGGATTTTACCCCAAATTCCGTGGCGTGCATGGCTCTCTTCCCCCATCTCTGTGAGGGCTTCGTCGGAGTGCATCCCAACACGGCGCTCTTCCGGCACTACTTCTTCCCTCGGATCCAGAACGGAGGCGCCATCTCTGGTTGTGTCACCTGGATCCCGAGGTCCAAGGGGACATACTCGGAGGGCTCTCAGAAGGAGAGGTGGGAGGAGTGGAAGGGCCGGTGGTGCTGGATTGAAGAGGATGATCCACAATAATTCTGCTGAGTTCGCCAGGCGCCACCGGTTCGCGGAAACGACTGGAGCAATGTCGATGCCAACGACACGAAGCTCATGGTCTCCACCACCAGGATTCTTCGCCTCGCCGAGGCCGGGCTCACCCTTGAGATGATCGGGGTGGATTTCATCCGCCACCAAATCACTCCGCTACATAACAAGGGGAGGCCGCCCTGGCTCTTCACAAACGCGGCGGACATCATGCGACTCCACCCTGCCCTCGACCACAACTTCACCATGTTGGCGCATGCTCACTTCTGCCAGTGGCTCTTCCAGCACGACGTGAACCGCGACGGCAAGGCCGAGAGGTCCGGCAAGGCCGCGAAGGCCGGCAAGGTCGCCAAGGCGCCCTTGTTTGGGTTGCCGGCAGGGGTGGTCCTGCTGAGCAATAACTCGCGCCGAAGCGACATCTTCGCCATGATGCCGGAGTTCAACACGCATGGCCTCGTCCCAAATTGGGCCGAGCCGCTGGAGGATCAAGTGCAGGAGTTTTTTGACACCCTGGAGGAGAAGTACATCTTTGATGAGCCGCGGCTCGTCTAGGACACCACCCAGGCGGAGTTGGACTACATTACCGCCAGGGCAGCGGAGGCGGAGCTCGCCAAGGAGGCCGGCAGCGCCAGCGACGTGGAGGACAAAGCCGCGGCGGCCGCGGAGGAGAGGGAGCTCGCCCAGTGGGCGGAGTCCGCTGGGGAGGCCAGCAACGCCGGCACAGGGGCCCCTCTTATTGAAGACGACAACGACGAGCCGTCCGAGGAGGAGGCTGAAGCTGCCAAGCCCCTAGCCGCGGGGAAAGGGCAGGTCCTGCAGCGGGCAAGCTCTGGCGAGCTGGTTCGGCCCGACAGAGCCGTGCAACCCCGGCATGCCCAAAAGACGTCCACGCGCCAAACGAGGGCCACCGAGGTGAAGAAATTGGTGAAGGCCACGGTGGCGAAGAAGAAGGCATCTGCCTCTTCTTCGTCCAAGCATTCCCCAACTCCACCTGCTTCCCCTCATCCTGCAGGTGACGACATGGAGGTCTTCTTCGACCTAGGGTCTCTTAGCCCGAGGAGAAAGAGGAAGGCAGCGGAAGAAGAAGCGGAGGATGTGTAAGTGCCTCGACTTTGGTCATCTCCGTCCTTCCGGACCGTGCTTCTTTTCTTGACTTGTCTTCATGTTGGCAGGGAAGCGGAGAGACTGGCCCAGAGGGTGAAGAGGGCCAGGTCCTCGGCGGGCACCACTAGTGGTGGTGAGTAGCCCGGACAGCAGCCCCGGCACAGCCCCCAGTGTAAGCTCATCACCCGCCCCTTGTCAACATGCGTCAGGGGTACGATTCTTGGTACTGACCTTGCCGTGATCGCAGTAGGAGGACAGCAGGAGGAGGAGCGACTGAGGGCTATCCCCAAAACGCCGCCTCCGTCAACCACGCCGCCCCGAGGGGTGTCCCCGGCAAGGGCGCCAAGCACCGAGCCCATGCACACAGAGGAGGAGGAGGCAAGCTTGGGCATTGGTGGCCACACCTCGGCGCCAGATGTTGGAGGGGAGGGGGGCTCTTCTTCCCATGTCGACACGGGTAAGCCACTCGCCTTTCGCCCATTTTCCTTTTCTCTTCTTTCCGAATCTTGGTCTTGGCTTTGTTTCATCCCCTTCTCGATATCTAGATCCTCTGTCGGCGGGCCAGGAGGACATAGACACCATCATCGAGGATGTCGCCAAGGCCGCCGAGGCGGAGGCCGAGAAGATCGCCGCCGAGGAGGCCGCCAAGGGCACTGCTGAGGACGCCGCCAAGGGGCCTGCCGGGGAGCCCGGCAATGGTACTACCGAGGAGGCCGGCAAGGGACCTGCTGGGGAGGCCGGCAAGTCCACTGCCGAGGAGGAGGTGGTTGATGACCAGCCTTCCTCCTCCGCCGCCTCTGGCTCCGGCAGGTATCTGAAGGTGAGCGACGATCTTTTTGTCCACCTTCCAGGGGCGTCGAGCTCTATGGCGCCCATCGAGGGAGAGGTGTTCGACGAGGAGGTGCTTGCCACCGCCGGGCTTGAGGTTGTCGACGACCCAAGCGCCGGTGGCGATGGTTCTCCGGAGGAGCGGCTTCTCTGGGCCATGGGCGCCTGCTTTCGGAAGCTCCAGGCACTCCACTGCGCCTGCCTGGACAAGGCCAAGTCAACGATGGCAATGGTGGACAAGGCGGAGGCAGACCTCAAGGGACGCGTCACCGAGGCGCAAACTTGGTTCCGCCAAGCTTCTGAGGAGCTGAAGGCCACCCAGGGCGAGCTGCCCAAGCGCGAGGTGGAGCTCACCATGAAGCGGGCCGACATCAAGAAGGCCTAGGAGATGGCGAAGAACCTGGCCACCGGAGCCGAGGCCGGTCGAACCCAGCACCAGGCCGTGCTGAACTCCCAGGAGGAGGACCTTGCCACGCGTGAGGAGAAGCTTGTCGCAACGCTCCGCGGCAAGGACGGGGAGGTGGAGAAGCTCGTCGTGCAGCAGACCCAGGAGCTGGAGGAGAGGCATAGGGACGCATTCAATGCCCAGGCGCTGGTTCACACCGGCAAGGTGAAGGAGATGGAGGTGGAGCGGGACGAGCTGAAGGATTAGGTCTTGAAGTTGTCCAAGGAGAAGGACACGCTCAACAGTGCCCTGGTTGAGGCGCAGGGCGCAGTCCTCGACAAGGCTGGGAAGCTTTCCGAGGCCAACAACTCCATCAAGAACCTCAAGATGAAGCTGGAGGGTCTCGAGGGGATGCTCTCAGAAGCCAAAGCCCGGGAGGAGACCCTGGCCAAGGATCTAGAGGTTGACAGGCAGCTGCGGAAGAATGAAGCCGCCAACCACAAGGATTTTGTGGAGGGCGAGAACCCCTGGATCGGGCACCTCGAAGGTGTTGCCGGCAGGATCACCACGCAGCTGGCTACCATGGGGATGCCAAATGTGAGGTATACCCCAGAGCGCAACGCGAGCCCCAATGCCAAGCTGATCATCTTCTTCGAGGGCGTCCTCACGGTCCTGGAGCAGCTCCACTCCAATCGGACGGCCTCCCTGTCCGATGAGTCCCAGAGGCTTTGCGGGGGTGCCATGACCAAGGTTCTCACCAAGGTGGTGCACTGGAACCCCAACCTCGACTGCAATGCCGCGCCTAGAGCTTGCCGGAGGATGCAGACCTTGCGACGCTCAAGGAGTGTATCAAGCCCATAATCAGCCGCATTGGCGGAATCGAGAGGGTGGAGGGCCAACGCCGGGATTAGGCACCCCGTTTCTTATTGTCGCTACCGGTTAATGGCCAAGACAATTTATATCTTTAGTTAGAACCGCAGCAACAATTGATGTAATATAACTCTGCAGTACTTTTGAAAATGATGCATGTTATTTTCCTATTTGATCCCCCTTTGTATGTCCACCCTACGTTAATCGAGTAGGCTTTCCGGCGCGTAATCCAGGCCATGGCGCCTTGAGGACGGATCCCCAATAGACTGCTGGGTATGCTTGCTGCCAGGCGAACCACCTTACCGCTCTCAACGCGGCCGCTCGAACTATCGAGCTTGACTCGAGTCAGAATCAAGAGCGTTGCCAATTGCGGAAGGCTACCCTGCCACTCTCGACGCGGTCGCTTGAGCTGTTGAGCATACTCGAAACAAAAAAAGGGCGTTGCCAATTGCAGAAGGGCCCCTTTGCGTCCAGGTTTTCCATACACAGGGAAGGACCTTCAAGGACAATAACCATATATATAAAAAGAAATTGCCCAAAGTTCCACATGACTTAGCTTTTCTGTCGTTGCATAGGCGTCCACTGCATCCGCAAATGGTGCCGCCAAGCTCGGTCGTCTTCTTCCTTGGAATGACGGCCACGATGAAACCGCTGCCCCGATCAGACCAGATTCTCATGACTGCGCCCCCTACCTGGCGCGCCAGATATGTCGGTGCAAACGACACCTATGGGGTCACTGGGATCCCTTCTATGGTTGGCGGGCGCGAGGTTGTGCGAAGAGCGGGTCTGACAGGGAGCACATGGATCGTTTACCAAGGTTCGGGCCACGAAAATGCGTAATACCCCAGTCTTGCTTTGGTGGATGTATTTGAGACTGTTCTTGTGTTCTTGGGCTAGCTACGGGGTGCAACTTGCCCAAAAGAGCCGAATCCCTCTCCTGGTCACCTCGGGCCTCCTTTTATAGGAAAAATGGGTTTCCACAGTGGCACACAGGAGGTGGAAAGGTCTACAGTTGACAAGCCTATCCTCTGGGACCGTCGGACAAACACATTTAATGCGCTGCCGATGTGCCCTCCTTGCTTTGTCGGGGACGCCAGGAAGCACGTCCTATCTGTCGCCGCCTCGCCTGGCCTCGACACGCGTCCGAGTTGATGAGGCATCATGGTGCCATGTTGGCTGGCTACTGGGCTGGCGCGATGGTGGAGCCTTCATGAAGGGTCGCATGCCTCCACGCAGGTGCCTGCTGAGTTGGTGTAGAGGCCGCCCGTCACCACACAGGTGCCTGCCCAGCTGGTTATGCTAGCAGCTGCTTGGGGACGATGGTGGAGTCTTGGCTGGCGCGGACCTGGTAGTGGCCCTGCTGATGCCCTCGGCAAGGGTCTTGCCAGGGGCCCGGCAAGGGCGCTGCTGTGGCGTTGCAGTCGTCCCCGGCAAGGGTCTTCTGGATTTCCTCGGCTAGGATCCCACCGAGGGTCGCCGTCTTTTGGTCCTCATCTGATCTCACATGTTTATGATCTTGACGAAGATTTGCATGCCACCACAGAGGCACCTCCCGAGCCTTGGCTCCAATGTAGTTGGTTGGGTTGGAGCCTGTGGGCTCAAGGGTGGCTCACTCCGCTTTCATCGGGAAAGTTGCCCTGGCAAGGCTCTTGCTGGGGCTGCGGAGGCTGCCTCGGCAAGGATCTTGCCGAAGAAGTCCACCTCGCCCTGTTGCTCTCCTACGCTTCTGATCTTGGCATTGCCTTGGTTGCCTCATGTTTTGGCTTCTCTCCGGCTTCCCTCCTCTGCCCTACTATGTGGGGCCGTGGTGCGCGGCTCTGACTGCTCGTGCACAAGTAAAGGGGTCAAAAGAAAAGCCCCTACTTTTGTACACCAACAAATGGCATGTCATGGAACCGTAGGTGTTTCAGGAGATTCAGTTTCAAGCTCATCATCAGATTCAACAACATCATGTTCTATAACTCTAGCAATTTCTTTATCAAGAAAATCACCAAGTGGCACATCATAATCAAGCAAGGTACTAGAATCATCATAAGCATTATCCATAGTAGAAGTAGCATCATCAGTAACTTGCGACATATCAGAAATAATAGCATGTGGTGGTGTTGCAAGTTTACTAATAACAGGAGGTGAATCTAAAGTAGAACTGGATGGCAGTTCCTTACTTCCCCTCTTTTTGAGGGAAATATCATAGTCTTAGCATCCTTCAGATTCTCCATAGTGGTAGTACGATAATAATCCCAAGTGACTCAACAAATATATCTATGCTCCCAGGCAACGGCGCCCGAAAAATGTCTTGATAGCCCACAAGTATAGGGGATCGCAATAGTTTTCGAGGGTAGAGTATTCAACCCAAATTTATAGATTCGACACAAGGGGAGCCAAAGAATATTTGAAGGTATTAGCAGCCGAGTTTTCAATTCAACCACACCTGGAGATTAATTATCTATAGCAAAGTGATCAGTAGCACAGTAATATGATAGTTTTGATAGTAGTAGAAGTAGGAATGGTAAAAGAAACAGTGATAGCAGTAGTTTTGTAGCAAGTGTAACAGTGATGATAGCAGTAGTAACTTAACAAGAACAATATAAGGTAAATTCGTAGGTATTGGATCGGTGACTTGTTGGATGATATTCCTCATGAGACAGTTATAACCTAGGGCGATACGGAACTAGCTCCAGTTCGTCGATATAATGTAGGCATGTATTCTGTAAATAGTCATACGTGCTTTATTAAAAGAACTTGCATGACATATTTTGTCCTACCCTCCCGTGGCAGAGGGGTTCATATTGGAAACTAAGGGATATTAAGGCCTCCTTCTAATAGAGAACCAGAACAAAGCATTAACACATAGTGAATACATGAACTCCTCAAACTACGGTTATCATCGGAAGAAGTCCCGGTTATTGTCACTCCGTGGTTATCGGATCATAACACGTAGTAGGTGACTATAACTTGCAAGATCGGATCAAGAACATGAATATAATGGTGATAACATAAACGGTTCAGCTCTGAAATCATGGCACCCGGGCCCAAAGTGACAAGCATTAAGCATGGCAAAGCCATAGCAACATCAATCTAAGAACATAGTGGATACTAGGGATCAAGCCCAAACAAAACTAACTCGATTACATGATGAATCTCATCCAACTCCTCACCGATCAGCTAGCATATGAAGGAATTACTCACTCCCGGTGGGAGCATCATGGAATTGGCGATGGAGAAGGGTTGGTGATGACGAAGAACGAAGATCCCCCTCTACGGAGCCCCGAACGGACTCCAGATCTACCCTCCCGAGGAAGAATAGGGCTTGGCGGCGGCTCCATATTGTGGATCGCAATAATTGTTTTTCCCTAATTTTTTTCTCCGAAAATAGGATTTTATAGCGTTGGTTTCAGGGTCTGCAGGGGCCACTGATACGTCTCTGACGTATCTATAATTTTTGATTGTTCCATGCTGTTTTATTATCAATCTTTGATGTTTTATAATCATTTTATAGTCATTTTATATCATGTTTGGTACTAACCTATTGACAGTTCCTGTTTTTCCATGTTTTTTACATCGTAGGAAATCAATATCAAACGGAGTCCAAATGGAATGAAACTTTACGATGCTTTTTATGGGCCAAAAGGAATCATATGGGCCCTGGTTGCACCTAGGGGGTGCCCCGAGGGGGGCACAGCCCACCAGGGACCGCCAAGAGGCCCTGGCGCGCCTAGGTGAGTTGTACCCACCTCGGGTGCCCTCGGACCGCCTCTTTGATCTATAAATAAACAAATATTCCCAAAACCCTAGGGGTGTTGACGAAATATTCATCCAACCGCCGCAGAGTCCAGAAACACTAGATCCAATTTAGGCACCATCACGGAGGGGTGCACCACTTCAATTTGTGCCTCTCCGATGATGCGTGAGTGTTCATTGTAGACCTTCGGGTCCGTAGTTAGTAGCTAGATGGCTTCATCTCTCTCTTGATACTCAATACGATGGTCTCTTGGAGATCCATATGATGTAACTCTTTTGCGGTATGTTTGTTGGGATCGATGAACTTCGAGTTTATGACCAGATCTATGTTTTTATATCCATGAAAGTATTTGAGTTTCTTTATCTTTTATGCATGATCTCTTATAGCCTCGTATTTCTTCTCCGATATTTGGGTTTTGTCTGGCCAACTCGATCTATTTATCTTGCAATGGGAAGAGGTGCCCGGTAGTGGGTTCGATCTTACAGTGCTAGATCCCAGTGTCAGAAAGGGAACCGACACATATGTATCGTTGCCACTAAGGATAAAAAGATGAGATCTATATATACCGCCATATAGATAAACAGATCTTGTCTACATCATGTCATGTTCTTATTGCATTACTCCATTTTTCCATGAACTTAATACACTAGATGCATGCTGGATAGTGGTCAATGTTTGGAGTAATAGTAGTAGATACAGGCAGGAGTCGGTCTACTAATCTTGGACATGATGCCTCTGTAATGATCATTGCTTGGATATCGTCATAATTATTTGAAGTTCTATCAATTGCCCAATAGTAATTTGTTCACCCACCATTTGCTATTTTTCTTGAGAGAAGCCACTAGCGAAACCTACGGCCCCCGGGTCTTATTTCTCGTATATTTGCCTTTGTGATCTACCTTTTTTTGTGCTTTTATTTTTAGATCTATTAAACAAAAAATCCAAAAATACTTTGCTGCACTTTATTTCATTTGCGATCTATTTATCCAATCTATTACAATATTTTTACCGTCACGCACAAACTTTTGGTGTCGTTACCCGAAAGGGATTGACAACCCCTTTAACACATCGGGTTGCGGGGTGTTGTTATTTGTGTGCAGGTGTTGCTTACGTTATGTTGCTTGGTTCTCCTACTGGTTCGATATCTTGGTTTCATAACTGAGGGAAATACTCTACCGTCGCTGTGCTACATCATCCCTCCCTCTCCGGGGAAATACCGACGTAGTTCCAGCTGCCATCAAGGAGAATTTATGGCGCCATTGCTGGGGAGGATCTTCAACATAACCAGGTTCCTAATCACAAATCTCATCTCCTCATAATTTACATTATTAGTCATTTGCCACTCATTTTCCTCTCCCCCACTTCACAAAAATTTGCCGCTTTATTCGCCTCTTTTTTTCCGTTTGCCATTTTCTTGCCGGATATGTTTTTGAGTGCAATCTTGTTGTGTGGTCATCATGACTCAAGAGAACACCAAGTTATGTGATTTCTCAAATACCAACAACAATGATTTTATTGGCACTCCGCTTGCTCCTCCCGCCACTAGTGCGGAGACTTATGATATTAATACTACTTTGCTGAATCTTGTTATGAAAGACCAATTTTCCGGTACTCCTAATGAGGATGCCGCGTCACATCTTAATACCTTCATGGAATTATGCGATATGCAGAAGAAAAACGATGTGGACAATGATGTGGTCACGATGAAATTATTTCCGTTTTCTTTGCGTGATTCTGCAAAAATTTGGTTGTCTTCTTTGCCTTTCAAGAATATCGATTCTTGGAATAAGTGCAAAGAGGCTTTTATCACTAAGTATTTTCCTCCCGCAATAATTATTTCCCTTAGAACCCAGATCATGAATTTCAAGCAACTTGAACATGAGCATGTTGCACAATCTTGGGAATGGATGGAAATGATGCTAAGGAATTGCCCAACTCATGGGTTAAATCTTTGGATGATCATACAAATTTTTTATGCAGGATTGAATTTTGTTTCTCATAATCTTTTAGATTCCGCCGTGGGTGGTACTTTTATGGAAATTACTTTGGGTGAAGCTACCAAATTTCTTGATCATATCATGGCAAATTATTCGCAATGGCACACCGAAAGAGCTCCTACTAGTAAAAAGGTTAATTCGGTTGAAGAAATTTCTTCTTTCAGTGAAAAAGTTGACGCTCTTGTGAAATTGGTTGGTAGTAAAAGTGCTCCTATTGATCTTAATGATATGCCTTTGTCTACTTTGATTAAGCAAAATAGTGATGCCATTGATGTGAATTTTATTTCTCGCAATAATTTCAACAACAATGCTTGTAGAGGTAATTTTAATCCTAGGCCTTTTCCTAATAATTCCTCTAATAATTATGGTAATTCATATGGAAATCAATCTTATACTAATAATAATAATAATAATAATAGGAACACCTCTGATCTTGAGAACAATATTAGATAATTTATCAATACACAAAAAGTTTTCGACACTTCCATAGAAGAAAAGTTGAACAAAATTGACGATTTGTCTAGAAGTGTTGATAGTATTGCTCATGATGTGGAAAATCTCAAGATGGAAATTTTTGTGCCTAAAGTAGATGAATCAATTAAAGCTCCTTATGTTTCTATGGACTAAAGTAAGAAAAGAACTGCTATGCTTAGAGCTAAAAGAGAATTTTTGGAAAAAGCTTATTCTAATGATTATTCTTGCAAAATGATGAAGATCTTAAAATTATTGGTGTTTCTTCTATCGATTCCTTGTTTAGTAAAGTTAAGAATGATGAAAAAGGGACTGGAGAAGATTCAACTTCAGGTAGAAGGCGTCCCAATATTTTGGAGGGTGAAAATCTTGCTGAGAAAATTGATGAAAGTGGGTTTGGAGAGGTCAAAACATTAGCTAGTGATGCACCCACTATTTTGGATTACAAAGACATTAATTATGATAGTTGCTCTTTGATTGATTGTATTTCTTTGTTGCAATCCATGATAAATTCACCCCATGCTTATAAACAAAATAAAGCTTTTACTAAACATATTGTTGATGCCATGATAAAAGCTTTTGAAGAAAAATTGGAATTAGAAGTTTGAATTTCTAGAAAATTGTATGATGAATGGGAACCTACTATCAAAGTCAAGATTAACAATTATGAGTGTTTTTCTTTGTGTGACTTGGGTGCTAGCTAGTGTTTCCACAATTCTGAAATATTTATGTGATGTGCTTGGTCTTACCAATCTTGAAGAATGTTCCTTGAATTTGCACTTGGTGGATTCTACTATTAAAAAGCCTATGGGAAGGATTAATGATGTTCTTATTCTTGCAAATAGAAATTATGTGCCCATAGATTTTATTGTTACTGATATCATTGCAATCCATCTTGTCCAATTATTCTTGGTAGACCGTTTTTACGCACTATCGGTGTCGCGATTGATATGAAAGAAGGCAACATTAAGTAACAAATTTCCTTTGAGGAAGGGTACGGAACACTTTCCTAGAACTATAATTAAGAAACCCTATGAATCAATCATGAGGGCATCTTATGGATCTCGAACCAAAGATGACAAAACTTAGATCCTTGCTATATGCCTAGCTAAGGGCGCAAAACTATAGCGCTTGTTGGGAGTCAACCCAATGAATAAAATTTATTTTTGCTTTTTTGCTTCCTGTTCTTGTGTGTTTACACAATTATGCTACTGTTATGATTGTGTTTTTTATGTTTAAATTAGTGTTTGTGCCAAGTAAAGCCTTTAGGATCTTCTTGGGCAATAGTTGTTTGATTTTGCTGACAAAACAGAACATTTACCCTCACAGAATTAATTTTTATTTTTTACCAAAGAGAGATAAAATACCCATTCCAATTGCAGTAGATCAATATACAAATTTCTCGGGTCAAACTATTTTTTCAGAGTTTTTTGAGTTAGAGATGTATTCGAAATAGTCAGATTGGTACAGACTGTTCTATTTTGACACATTCTGTTTTCTTTGTGTTGTGTGCTTATTTTGATGGCTCTATGGTTTTCTTTGATGAGTTTTTTCCATAGAAAAGTTGTAATACAGTAGATATTATAGAAAAAAATATGAATTGGTTTGATACAACACTTATAGTAGTGGTTTATTATTCTTATACTAACGGATCTCACGAAGGCTTTGTTGAATTTTAGGTGATTGAAGCTTTCAAGTTTTGGGTTATCTTACGATGAATGAATGAAGGATGTCAGATCCTAAGCTTTGGGATGCCCCTGCATCCCAAGATATTATCCAAGAATGAGCAACCAACTAAGTTTGGGGATGCCCCCGAGTGGCATCCCCGCTTTCTTTCCAACAACTATCAGTATTTTACTCGAGACTATATTTTTATTCGTCACATGATATGTGTTTTGCTTGAGCGTCTTGTATGATATGTGTATTTGCTTGTTTTATTTTGTATTTTAAGTTATCAATCCTTGTTGGACACACCTATTTGAGAGAGCCAAAATTATGTCATGACTTGTTAGAATTGCTCTCTATGCTTCACTTAAATCTTTTGTGAGCTAGGAGTTGCTCTAGTGCTTCACTTATATCTTTTTGAGAACGGTGTGCTTTGTTATTTTTGTAGAAATTCTCTCTTGCTTCACTTAGATTTATTTGAGAGTTATTAAAATTTTGAAGAAATTCTCTCTTGCTTCACTTAAATTATTTTGAGAGAAAGAAAATTGTTATGCTTATGATCTTCACTTATATTTGGTTGAGCTTATGAAAAGCAACTCATGAAAATTAGTCCCAAAGTGATAGATATCCAAGAAGGATAAAGTAAAGAAAATGTCATGAAGATCATTGGACAAAATAAACTTGATTCTTAGTAATAGTTTTGAGATATGATGATGTGATATGTGAGTTATGTTGATGAGTAATTAAGCTTTAGTAGGAATATTGGTGTTAAGGTTTGTGATTCCCTATGCATGCACGAAAGTCAATAATCATGCAATGAAAATTATATCCTACTTGTGGTGCATTATTCGGTGTTAATTATGCTTAATGCTTGCTTATGAGATTATTCATTTCTTGGTTGATCACTTCCCAATCTTTTGCTAGCCTTCATTTTGCACTAAGTATGACCTCTACTTGTGCATCCAAATTCCTTTAAACTACTTTTTCCACATGAGTCCACTATATCTACCTATATGCGGTATTCTTTTGCCTTTCTAAGCAAATTTGCATGTGCCATCTCTAATTTTCAAAATAAACTTCTATTTTGTGTGTTTGTTTCGCTCGCCGAGCGGTGAGGGTAGCTAATTTTTTCCATGCTAGATGTGTTATTCTCAAGATGAGTGTTTATTCACTTATCATTGCACGAGAGTAAGGAAAAGGCATTAGGGATGCCCAGTCCTGAAATGCAAAAACAAAAATGAATTTACCTTATGTTGTCAAATAATAAATTCCTTGGAAAGTGTTGGTATGGAGGGCGCCCGTGGATACGCTTAGCCATGGAAAGTGAAAGTTATGGTGGAAAAAGGTTATGGCATATCTAGCATGGAAAGTGTTCGGAACTCTAAGTCATTTTCGTTGGTGGGATGGATACACCTCCCAAAATGTTTTTATCTATATTTTTCGCTTTGAGCTCTGGCACCTCTACAAATCCCTACTTCCCCTGCGAAGGGACTTTCTTTTACTTTATAAAATTTTTATTTTGAAATTTGAGTATCCATCTTCTCTTATAAAAGTCACCAGCTAGGAGGCAATATGATCGTGCTCAAGTATCAGGTGTAGTTAATATTCGAGTGTGTTTCATGAATGGATCAATGTTTGAGCATGATGGGCTAGGGATAACTTATTTTAGCGTTTATATTTTGAAAGACATGGTTGCTTGTTGATATGCTTGGGTATCTAAATTATTATGTCAAAACTAGACTATTGCTTTGAATCACATAAAAGTCCAAAAGTCTATGCTATAAGGAAAAAATATGATATGACTTGATGAACAACACTCCACATCAAAAATTCTGTTTTTTAATCACTTACCTACTCGAGGACGAGTAGGAGTTCAGCTTGGGGATGCTGATATGTCTCCAATGTATCTATAATTTTTTTATTGTTCCATGCTATTTTATTATGAATCTTGGATGTTTTATAATCATTTTATATCATTTTTTGGTACAAACCTATTGACATAGTGCCCAGTGCCAGTTCCTGTTTTTTACATCGCAGGAAATTAATATCAAATGGAGTCCAAATGGCACGAAACTTTACGATGAATTTTTATGGGCCAAAAGGAAGCAGATGGGCCCTGGTTGCACCTGGGGGGTGCCCCGAGGGGGCACAACCCACCAGGGAGCGCCGGGAGGCCCTAGTGCGCCCAACTGGGTTGTGCCCACCTCCGGAGCCCCCCAGACCGCCTCTTTGCTCTATAAATACCCAAATATTCCCAAAACCCTAGGGGAGTCGACAAAATATTCATCCAGCCGCCGCAGAGTCCAGAAATACCAGATCCAATCTAGACACCGTCACGGAGGGGGTGCACCACTTCCATTGGTGCCTCTCCGATGATGCGTGAGTAGTTCTTTGTAGACCTTTGGGTCCGTAGTTAGTAGCTAGATGGCTTCATCTCTCTCTTGATTCTCCATACAATGGTCTCTTGGAGATCCATATGATGTAACTCTTTTGCGGTGTGTTTGTTGGGATTGATGAACTTCGAGTTTATGATCAGATCTATGTTTTTATATCCATGAAAGTATTTGAGTTTCTTTGATCTCTTTTATGCATGATCTCTTACAGCCTCGTATTTCTTCTCTGATATTTCGGTTTTGTTTGGCCAACTCGATCTATTTATCTTGCAATTGGAAGAGGTGCCCGGTAGAGGGTTTGATCTTACGGTGCGTGATCCGAGTGACAGAAAGGGAACCGACACGTATGTATCGTTGGCACTAAGGATAAAAAGACGAGATCTATATCTACTGCCATATGGATAAATGGATCTTGTCTACATCATGTCATCATTCTTATTGCATTACACCGTTTTTCCATGAACTTAATACACTAGATGCATGTTGGATAGCGGTCAATGTGTGGAGTAATAGTAGTAGATGCAGGCAGGAGTCGGTCTACTAATCTTGCACGTGATGCCCATGTAATGATCATTGCCCGGATATCGTCATAATTATTTGAAGTTCTATCAATTTCCCAACAGTAATTTGTTCACCCACCATTTGCTATTTTTCTTCAGAGAAGCCACTAGTGTAACCTACGGCCGCCGGGTCTTATTTCTCATATATTTTCCTTTGCGCTCTACCTTTTTCCTTGCTTTTATTTTCAGATCTATTAAAACAAAAATCAAAAAAATACTTTGTTGCACTTTATTTTATTTGCGTCTATTTATCCATTCTATTACAACCTTTTTACCGTGACGCACCAACTTCTGGCGCTGTTACCCGAAAGGGATTGCCAACCCCTTTAACACGTCGGGTTGCGAAGTGTTGTTATTTGTGTGCAGGTGGTGCTTATGTTGTGTTGCTTGGTTCTCCTACTGGTTCGATGCCTTGGTTTCATAACTGAGAGAAATACTCTACGTTCGTTGTGCTACATCATCCCTCCCACTCTGGGGAAATACCGATGTAGTTCCAACTACCATCAGCCACCAGGTGGGGACAACCCACCTGGGCGCGCCTAGTGAGGGGAGCGCGCCCTGGTGGGTTGTGCCCACCTGGTGCCCCCCTTCGGTAGGTCTTGGTTCCAGAAATTCTTATATATTATATAAAAATTCCCCATAAAGTCTCGTTGAACTTTTATTTCTGCACAAAAACAATAGCATGGTAGTTCTGCAGAAAACAGCGTCAGTCTGGGGTTAGTTTCATTCAAATCATGCAAAATAGAGTCCAAAACAAGAAGAAAAGTGTTAGGAAAAGTAGATACGTTGGAGACGTATCAACTACCCCAAGCTTAAACCTTTGCTTGTCCTCAAGCAATTCAGTTGATAAAACAGAAAGTGAAAAAGAAAAACTTTTACGAACTCTTTTCATAAATAAGCTTAAACAACACCCAGGTTTTCAGCAAACATTATAACTAACCATGTCGACAATAACTCTTAAAGATTATATTAACTCATATCAATGACATAATCACCTTGTCGGTGTACAAAAGTAGGGGCTCTCATTTTGCACCCCTTTACTTGTGCACGGGCAGTCAGAGCCGCGCCCACGGCCACACTAAGCAGGGCAGAGGAGGGAAGCCGGAACATAAGACGAACAAAGCAACGCCAAGACCAGACACGCAAAGAGACCAAGAGGGCGAGGTGGACTCCCCCGGCAAGACCCTTGCCGGGGTGGCTTCCGCAGCCTCAGCAAGATCCTTGCCGGGGAAACTTGCTTGACGCCAGCAGAGCGTGCCACCCTTGAGCCCAAGGGGTTCCAACACCATCAACCATATTGGAACCAAGGCTCGAGAGGCACCTCTGTGGTGGCATGCAGATCTTTGTAGAGATCATAGATACACAAGAACAGATGAGAACCAGAAGACAATGATCCTTGGCGAGATCCTTGCCAATGAAATCCACGAGACCCCCGGCAAGATCCTTGCCGGGGACAACCGCGGTGCCGCAGCGAGACCCTTGCCGGTCCCTCGGAAAGACCCTTGCATAGGATGCTTGTGGGGCCGCAGCCAGGCCCGCGTCTGCCAAGACTCCACCGCCGCTCCCATACAGCTGCCAGCTCGACCAGCTGGGTAGGCATCTGTGTGGCAGCGCGCGGCCTCTACACCAACTCAGCAAGCACCTGCATGGCGGCATGCAGATATTCCTAAAGGCTCCACCACCGCGCCAGCCCAGCAGCCAGCCAACATGGCACTATGATGCCTTGTCAGCTTGGACGCGCGTCAGAGCAAGGCGAGGCGACGACAACTAGGATGAGCTTCTTTGCCATCCCCAATAAAGCAAGAGGGGCACATCGGCAGCGCATTAAATGCGTTTGTCCGACGATGCCAGGGCATAGACTATGCCCCTGTACACCTTTCCACCTCCTGTGTGCCACTGCGGCGACCCCTTTTTTCTATAAAAGGAGGCCCGAGGCGTACTCGAGGGGGATTCGGATATTTTGGACTAGAGAGCCATGACAGCTAGTTCAAGAACACAAGAACACCCAAATATACATCAAAGTAGGACTAGGGTTTTACGCATCTCCGCGGCCTGAACCTGGGTAAAGGATTTTTGTGCTGACCGCCGACCCGCTCTTTGCACAACCCCTCACCCGCCAACCGTAAAGGGATCCCAGTGACCCCATAGGTGTTGTTTCCCATCGACATCTCTGGCGCGCCAGGTAGGGGGGATCGCGGTTGTGAAAATATGGTCTAGTTGAAGCAACGGCTTCATCTCGGTTGTCACTTCAAGCAAGAAGACGACCGAACCAATGGCGGCCTCAGTGCACGCGGCGAATGCTCACGCAGCGGCAGAAAAGCTAAGTCATGCAAAACTTTGAGTAATTCCTTTTTATATATAAGGTTATCATCCTCGTCGATCTTGCCCTGTGTATGGAAAACCTGCATGCAATGGGGCCCTACCACTATTGGCAACGCCCTCGTTCTGTTTCGAGTCCGCTCAATAGTTCGAGCGGCTGCGTCGAGAACGGCAGGGTGACCTTTTGTGATTAGCAACGCTCTCGTTCTGTCTCGATTCCACTCGACAGCTCGAGCAACAACGTCTAGAGCAGTGAGGTGGTTTGCCCGGCAGCAAGCATACCCGGCAGGCCATTGAGGATCCGTCCTCAAGGCGTCGCCTGGGTTTCCATGCTAGCGAACCTACCCGATTAACGTAGGGTGGACATACAAAGGAAGATCAAACGGGAAAATAACATGCATCATTTCTAAAGTACTGCAGGGTTATATTACATCATTTATTGCTGTGGTTCTAACTAAAGATAAAATTTTTCTTGGTCATAAACCTACAGCGGCGATAAAAAATGGGGTGCCTAGTCCCGGCGCTGGCCTTGTACCCTCCGAACTCCGTCAATGCAGCTGATGACGGGCTCGATGCGCTCCTCGAGCAGCGCGGGGTCCACGTCGTCTGGCAAGCTATCCAGTGAATCTTGGAAGTTGAGGTCATGGTTCCAGTACGCCATCTTGGTGAGGAACTTGGTCATGGCACCCCGGCAAAGCCTCCGGGCCTCTTCGGCCGGAGAGGCCTCCCTGTTGGAGCGGAGCCGCTCCAGGGCCCCGAGAACACCCTCGAAGAACAAAGTCAGCCTGGCATTAGGACTCACGTTCGGCTCTAGGACGTACCTCATGTTGGACATCCCCATGGTAGCCAGCTGCGTGGTGATCCTGCCGGCGAAATCGACGAGGAGGCTGACCCAGAGCTTCTCGCTCGCCACAAACTCCATGTGGCTAGCGGCGTCGTTCTTCTGCAGCTGCCTGTCCTCCTCCAAATTCTTGGTCAGGGTCTCCTCCCGGGCCCTAACCTCGGAGAGCGTCCCCTCAAGACCCTCCAGCTTCAGCTTCAGGTCCTTGATGGGCTCGTTGGCCGTGGAGAGCAGCTTGACCTTGTCGAGGACTGCGACCTACGCGTCAACCAAGGCACCCTTGGCTGCGTCGCTCTCCCCCGTCAGCTCCTGGATCTGCTTCGTCAGCCCGTCCCGCTCCACCTCCAGCTTGTTCACCGTGCCGGCGTGGACCTGGGCCTGAGCATTGAGGGCCTCCTCATGCCTCCGCTCCAGCTCCTGGGTCCGCTCCATGACAAGCTGCTTGACCTCCTCGTCCTTACCGTGGAGTGTCGCGGCGAGTTTCTCCTCGCGAGCAGCAAGGTCCTCCTCCTGGGAGTTCAGCTTGACCTGGTGCTGACGCCGAGCGGCCTCTCCTCGGCGGCCTGTTGACTCGCTGCCTCCTGGTCCTTCTTAACATCGGCCTGGTTCATGACAAGCTCGAGCTTGCGCTCGGCCAGCTGATCCTGGGCGGTCTTTAGTTCCTCATAGGCCCGGCGGAACCAATCCTGCGCTTTGGCGACGCGCCCTTCTAGGTCCGCCTCCGCCTTGTCCACCACTGCCATCTTGGACTTGGCCTTGTCCAGGCGGGCATGGTGAAGTGTCTGAAGCTTTTCGAAGCTGGCGCTCATGCCCTGGAGGAGCCACTCTTCCTGTGAACCGCCTCCGCCGATGCTCGGTCCATTAACGACCTCAAGGCCGGCGGCGGCAAGCACCTCATCGTCGAACACCTCCCCCTCGGCGGGCGCCCTGGTGCTCGCCGTCCATGGGAGGTGGACGAACAAGTCATCGCCCACCTTCAGATATTTGCCCAAGCCAGAAGCAGCGGAGGAGGAAGGCTTGTCATCGACCACCTCCTCCTCAGCGGCAGCCTTGCTGGCCTCGCCGGCCTCCCCGGTAGGCCCCTCAGCGGCATCCTCAGCAACGTCCTTGGCGGCCTCCTCAGCAGCGATCTCGTCGGCCTCGGCCGCTGCCACTTTAGCAACCTCTCCGATGATGGTGTCCATGTCCTCCCGGTCCACCGAGGAAGGATCTGGGTACCGAGAAGGAAAATGAGGCGAAGTCAGGATCAAATTTTGAAAGAAGAAAAACGAGTGGGAACGGGAGGCAAACAACTCACCTGTGCCAAGCTGGGATGAAGTGGCCCCCTCCCCACCGACATTCAGTGCAAGGATGGAGCCGCTGATGCCCAGGGCCTCCTCCTCCTCCCTGCGCATGGGCTCGGTGCTTGGCGCCCTTGCGGGGGACGCCCCTTGTGCGGCGTGGTTGATGGGGGCGGCGTGTCGAGAGTGGCCCTCAGTGGCTCGTCCTGCTGTTGTTCTCCTCCTACAACCACGGCAAGGTCAACCCCAAGAAATTGTGTCTCAGCACCCATCGATGAGGAGCGAGTGATGAACGCACACTGGGTGCTGTGCTGGGGGCTACTCTCCGGGCTGCTCTCCACCACCACCAGCAGCGTACTCGAGGTGCCCGCCGGGGGCTGGCCGCCCGTCGAGGCCTTGGCCCTCTTCGCCACCCTCTGAGCCAGCGTCTCCCTATCCTTGCGAAGTTGACGACAAGTCAAGAAAAGTGGCACAGTCCGTGGGGATGGAGATGACAAAAGACGAGACACTTACTCATCCTACGCCTCTATTTCCACGGACTTCCTCTTCCTCCTCGGGCTAAGAGACCCGAGGTCGAAGAAGACCTCCGTGTCATCACCTGCGGGAGGAGGGGAAGCAGGTGGAGTTCGGAGACGCTTGGACGGAGAAGGGGTAGCCGCTTTCTTATTCACCACCGCAACCTTCACCGCCTTCCCCGCCACCGCGGCCCTTGTCTGGCGCATGGACGCCTCCGGAGGTTGTTGCAGTGGTCTGGCCCTTCCGGGCCGGACCAGCTCGCCCGAGCTGGCTCACCACAGGACATGCCTCTTCCCCATAGCTGGGGGGACGACGGCCTCAGTCTCCTCCTCGGATGACTCATCGAAGTCATCCTCGATGAGAGGGGCCCCGGTGCCGGCGCTGCTGGCCTCCCCAGTGGATTCCGCCCACTAGGCGAGCTCTTTCTCCTCCGCTGCCGCCGCGGCCTCGTCCTGCACGGTGCCTGTGCTGCCGACCTCCTTGGCGAGCTCCGCCTGGGTGGTGTCCTGGATGAGCAGCGGCTCCTCACAGACGCACTTCTCCACCAAGGTGTCGAAGAACTCCTGTAGCTGATCCTCCTCCAGCTCGGCCCAATTCGGGTCAAGGCTGTGCGCATTGAAGTCCGGCATCATGGCGATGATGTCGGTTTGGCGAGTGTTGTTGCTCAGCGGGACCACCCCTGCCGGCAACCCAAACAAGGGCCCCTTGGCGACCTTGCGGGCCTTCGTGGCCTTGCCGGCCCTCTTGGCCCTGCCATCGCGACTCACGTCAAGCTGAAATAGCCGCTGGCAGAAATGGGCGTGCCCCATCACCGTGAAGTTGTGGTTCAGGCGGGGGCGAAGTCTCATGATATCAGCTGCATTGCTAAAAAGCCAGGCCGACCTCCCCTTAGTTTTGTAGTGGAGCAATTCGGCGGCGGATGGAATCTGCCCCAATCATCTCTATGGTGAGCCCGGTAGCAGCAAGGCAGTTGATCCTAGTGGTGGCGACCGTGAGCCTCCCGTCCTGGGCATCAGCGTCGCCCCAGTCATCTCTACGAACTAGCGGCGTCTGGCGAACATGGAAAAATTACTATGAGTCCTTCTCCTTAATCCAGCACCACCAGCTCCGCCACTCCTCCCACCTCTCCTTCTGAGCGCCCTCCGGATATGTCCACTTCTCAAGGGGCCTTGGGATCCAAGTGACACAACCGAAGATGATGCCTCCCTTCTGGATCCGAGGATAAAAGTAGTGGCGGAAGAGCGCCGTGCAGGGAAGCACTCCGGCAAAGCCCTCACAGAGATGGGCAAAAAAGAGCCATGCACGCCATGGCATTTGGAGTGAAATCCAGAAGGTGGAAGCCATAGGTGTGCATGATTTCGTTGAAGAAATCAGAGAAAGGGGGCAAAGGCTGCAGGAAAAGTAGTCGACGAAGAATGGGTACCGATTCGAGGCGGCCTTGGCGCAATCGGCGGGGATGACGCGCGTGGCCAGATGCCCCGTCGACTCTCCCCCCGTCTTCCACCCCCCAAAGGGGCCTGAAGTTGTCCCGGAGGTCGACCGCGTCGACCGTTGAGGGAAACTAGGCGAGCTGTGTCCGTTGCGCCGCCGACTTGCGCTCTGAC
>NC_041388.1:181021734-181162597 GCF_002162155.2 Triticum dicoccoides | reverse complement strand
TCCTTGGCCACTCCTTTGCCTTTGCTAGTTTTGGGTGCCATGGCGGCTGTGAGAGGTGGAGGAGAAGGGGCAGCGAAAACACGGCGGCAGCGAGCGAGAGCAAGGGCTTGAGGGAGAGGAAGGAGGGGACGGCGGTTCCAACATTGAAGAAGGCACATGGGGTAAATGAGCAGCGCGCCCGCGGTTACTCATTTTTACGAGGAAGGCGTGAGCCGCCTCTTTACCATGATGTGACGCATGCATGCGGAAACTTCCCCACGCATGACCCCCACGTCCCGCATGACCCCCACGTCGCGCGTTCAATGCAGGTCGTGGGGAAGCGCAGCGGACGGAGGAGTTACCGCAGTAAAAATCCGCCCCACCTGCCTGCGCACTGTTCTGGGCCTAGCCCAACAACGCGTTGCTCTTATGTGTGGCCCAGGCCCAGGGGCTCCTGTTGGTGTACAAAAGTAGGGGCTCTCCTTTTGCACCCCTTTACTTGTGCATGGGCAGTCAGAGCCGCGCCCACGGCCACACTAAGTAGGGCAGAGGTGGGAAGCTAGAACACAATACGACCAAAGCAACGCCAAGACTAGAGACGCAAAGAGAGCAAGAGGGCGATGTGGACTCCCTCGGCAAGATGCTTGCTGAGGCGGCTTCCTCGGCCTCCGCAAGATCCTAGCCGGGGCAACTTGCCTAACCCTAGCAGAGCGCGCTACCATTGAGCCCAAGGGGTTCGAACACCATCAACCATATTGGAATCAAGGCTCGGGAGGCACCTCCATGGTGGCATGCAGATCTTTCTATAAATCATAGATACACAACATCATATGAGAACCAGAAGACGACGATCCTTGGAGAGATCCTTGCCAAGGAAATCCACGAGACCCCCGGCAAGATCCTTGCTGGGGACGACCGCGGTGCCGTAGTGAGACCCTTGTAGGGCCCTCGGCAATACCCTTGCTGTACCAACCCCGGATGTAACTTGCCATATTTGTAACTCTGACTCTTACCATTTTTGGCTTTAAGTTATGAGATTCCCTTCGTGGTTGGGTTTTGTCTTCATTTTGCATTTTTTTTCATGTCATGCACTTCATATCATGTCATCATGTGCATCGCATTGGCATACATTTTTGTCTCATGCATCCGATCATTTTCCCCATTGTCCGTTTTGCAGTCCGACACTCCTACATCCTGCGGCGCCCCCTTTTGTCTCTTTTCATGTGCGGGTGTTAAACATTCTCGGAATGGGCCGAGATTTGCCAAGCGGCCTTGGTACACCACCGGTAGACCACCTGTTAAATTTCATGTCATTTGGAGTCCGTTTGATACTCCAACGGTTAACCGGGGAACCGCAAAGGCCTCGTGTGTGTTGCAGCCCAACACCCCTTCAAAACGGCCAAATAAGCCATCCAAACCACTACCATGTCCTCCGTCGTCGGATCACAATCGTGTGGTCGAAAACTACACTACATTTGGATACACCTACCTCCTCCTACCTACAAATAGGTGCTCCCTCCGAATTTTTCGCGCAGGCAAACCCTAGCACCGCTCCCTCTCCGCCGCCGGACATGTCCGGATCGGGCCGGATGCGTCCGTCGTCACGCCCGCACCAATCCACTACTGCCACGTGGCACCGCACCGCCCTCCTCCTCCACGGGCCGGCGAGCCCGCAGGGGGCCCGCCCAAGCCCGCGCTCCGCCCGCCGCGCCCCGCGCGGCCGCCGCCCGAGCGCCGCCACCCGCGCGCGCGCCGGCCGCCCTCTTCCTCATCGGCCGCCGCTTCCTTCGTCCGCCATCGCATCTCTGGCGAGCTCCTCCGCCGCCCCGCCGCGCCTCATCACCGGCGCCCCGCTGCCCGCCGCAGACCCCGCGCCGCCCGGCGTCCCCGACCAGCGCCCGCAGCTCTGGCGAGCCCTAGCGCCGGATCCACGTCCACCTTCTCCGGCCACCGCAACTCCGGCGAGATCCCCCGCCGCCTCGACATCCGTGCAAGTCAAACCCTAGATATGGAGGTCTAAAATTTCCTCTAAGTCTTTTTCTATTAAGTTTTAAGCCCCTGTTCATTGCATCATAACTCCATGACCGTAGCTCCATTTCATGCGCATGATATATCAAAATGTTCATTGTGAGATGATCTTCATTTCATAACATTGTGACATGTTTGTTTGAGCCCATCTTCATGGCCAAATCACTGATGCAAGAGTGCTATAAATTGTTAGTTGATGTTACTTATCAGAGTATGATGTTTTGTCATTTTTGTCACATTTGTTGTGTGCTGCATATGAACATGGGCTCTACATGTGTTTTGGTCTATGCCATGCCATCTGTACACAGGTGCTTGCCATGTATTTTTGTGATCAATGTGGTGACTAGCACAAGCATACAAAGTAGCCTTCGTGATATTGCTGATTTCAGGGCCTTAGGATTTTGCAAAGTCATTTGTCTGCTGTTATTTTTATGCCATGTAAACATGATGCTACAGTGAGATCCATGCTTGTTTTGAGTTGCTTCATTAAGGATGTTTTGTACATATGATTATGCTCTATCCATCCATGCCAATGTTTGCTATTATGGAGTGCCCTAGCATATCTCAATCTTGCTCTACTTTTGCTATAAAATGTTCCTGGAAGATTGTTTACATGTTAATCAATTTTGCCATGGTTGTTGTAGTTGATCTATGCATGCTATGAATTTTCTCTTGCCTTGGTTAGCTTAATAAACATGTATTCTTGTTGATGCTATGCTTGTTTTGTCATGCAATGCCTTGTGGTGAGTGATTAGAGCTCACAAAGTTGCCTTCATAATTCTGTTTTTGCCATGCTCTATTTTCTGCTAAGTTTGAATCTGTTAATAAAACTTGCTATGTTTACATGGGTGGCATCATATCTTCTGTGCCTTTTTGGCTTATGATCAGTAAGGGACTTTTGTTCTCTACATTTAGTAGATTCATAACATGCCTTTGTTTTCTCTGATCTGTTCTTGTAGCATGTGGTTTTATTTCTCTAAACATGGCTTCCTGATGTTATTTCTGGCATGTTAGTATTTTCACTAGTCTGTGAAGCTAATATCTTTTGCACTTCTTCCATTCTTATTTGAACCTGCTCTTGTGTGATTTAGCCGTAGCTCAGTGTTCATATTTTGTCGAGTATCTTGAGTACATCACTGCCATGTGCTTTGTTACTACATTGGAGTGAAGTATCTTAGTTTCTCGCTGCATTCAAGATGGCATCGTGCTATTAATCGAAGAATTGTGCCATTCTTGTTTTGCTTGCCATTTGCAAACCGTGCATCCGATTCCGGTGATCTTTATATCGATTTCGACCGAAATCATCTCATCTTTCCAGCGGCACACTTGTTTTGCCAAGTTGATGCCTTGATCAATCTTTTCCTTCCAGAGCATGCATATGCATTGCATATCAGATCTCGCATATCATGCCATGTTTTGCATCATGTTGTTTGTGCATTGCACCGTGATTGATTGTTGGTCCTTTGCTTGTGTTCTTGCTTTGGGTAGAGTCGGGGGATGAGTACGTGATCGAGGTACCTATTGAGTATGCTAACGAGGAGCAAGCTTTCGTCAACTCTGAGAACTTTGCAGGCAAGATGACCATACCCTCAAAATCACTTGTATCTTTGCTTGCTAGTTGCTCGCTCTATTGCTATGCCGTGATACCTACCACTTGCTATATCACGCCTCCCATATTGCCATGTCAAGCCTCTAACCCACCTTTCCTAGCAAACCTTGTTTGGCTATGTTACCGCTTTGCTCAGCCCCTCTTATAGCGTTGGTAGTTGCAGGTGAAGATGAAGTTTGTTCCATGTTGGAACATGGATATTGTTGGGATATCATTATTATCTCTTATTTACTTTAATGCATCTATATACTTGGTAAAGGGTGGAAGGCTCGGCCTTATGCCTGGTGTTTTGTTCCACTCTTGCCGCCCTAGTTTCCGTCATACCGATGTTATGTTCCTTGATATTGTGTTCCTTACGCGGTTGGGTGTTATGGGAACCCCTTGAGAGTTCACTTTGAATAAAACTCCTCCAGAAAGGCCCAACCTTTGTTTTACCATTTGCCTACCTACCACCATATACCTTCCCCTGGGTTCTGCAGACTCAAGGGTCATCTTATTTTAAACCCCCCGGGCCAATGCTCCTCTGAGTGTTGGTCCGAACTAAGACGCCTGTGGGGCCACCTCGGGGAAACTCGAGGTTTGGCTTTACTCGTAGCCTGTCTCATCCAGTGTTGCCCTGGGAACGAGATACGTGCGACTCCTATCGGGATTTGTCGGCACATCGGGTGGCTTTGCTGGTCTTGTTTTACTGTTGTCGAAATGTCTTGTAACCGGGATTCTGAGACTGATCAGGTCTTCCCGCGAGAAGGAATATCCTTCATTGACCGTGAGAGCTTGTGATGGGCTAAGTTGGGACACCCCTGCAGGGTTTCGAACTTTCGAAAGCCGTGCCCGCGGTTATGGGCAGATGGGAATTTGTTAATGTCGGGTTGTAGAGAACTCGACATTTAACTTAATTAAAATGAATCCACCACGTGTGTAGCCGTGATGGTCTCTTTTCGGCGGAGTCCGGGAAGAGAACACGGTCTCGTGTTATGCTTGAACGTAAGTAGTTTCAGGATCACTTCTTGATCATTATTAGCTTATCGATCGTGCTTTGCTTCTCTTCTCACTCTCTTTTGCGTAAGTTAGCCACCATATTATGCTAGTGCTTGTCGCAGCTCCACCTCACTACCCTTTCATACCTTAAGCTTAAATAGTCTTGATCGCGAGGGTGTGAGATTGCTAAGTCCCCATGACTCATAGATACATCCAAACAGATGCAGGTGCCGATGATGCCAGTGCGGGGGATGCTACTGAACTCAAGTGGGAGTTCAACGAGGATTCGAGCCGTTACTCTTTTTCTTTTCCGGATGATCAGTAGAGGAGCCCAGTTGGGACGATCGGGGATCTAGCATTTGGGGTTGTCTTTCTTTATTTTGGTTCCGTAGTCGGACCTTGTTTGTATTCTGGATGATGTATGATATATTTATGTATTGTGTGAAGTGGTGATTGTAAGCCAACTCTTTATCCCTTTCTTATTCAGTACATGGGATGTGTAAAGATTACCCCTCTTGCGACATGCCTACCATGCGGTTATGCCTCTAAGTCATGCCCCGACACGTGGGAGATATAGCCGCATCGTGGGTGTTACAAGTTGGTAATCAGAGCCTTCCCCGACATAGGAGCCCCTTGCTTGATCGAATCGCTGACGTTGTTGAGTCTAGAAGGAAATGTTTTGAGTCTTATAGGATTATATATATCGGAGAGTAGGATTCTTTTTACTCCTCAGTCCCTTCGTCGCTCTGGTGAGGCCTTCTGACATAGAGTTTTGACTCTTCTCTCCTCAAATTTCACGAATTCTTTTTTAGGATCACGCGGGTATCTTGGAATCATTTCGATGGTTTTGTGACGAGAACATTGTTCCTGGTGCCTCCTGAGATTTAGGGGTTGAGCTCCGAGGTGTTGTCGTCACAATTTTATCGTTGCAGTTCTGGAATACCTGAGTTCGCCGACATCGAAAATCTCATTTATGAAGTTGTTGGTGAGATAACCTCGACGCCACCCAGTACTGGGCGGGAGTTCAGGAGTATTGCCATAACTCGTATAACAGATGCTTTTCGAAGGTTGAGGTAAATGATTTCCGAAGGTTTCTTGGTTATGTGTTGAAGGATGGAAACAGCTGGATGTAGGATTTGCAAGTTTTGGGTGAGATATTATGCTTCCCCTATATCCCCAACACCTGATTTCATAACCAGAAAGTTTCGGGAGTTTCATAGGTGGGAATTCATGTAGCTCTAGTATTTCTTCCCGTAGATACTTGGTTTGTGATTGGGTAATCCTTACCACTTATTTGTTCATATTCATACCTTGTTGATTTATTCATCTACCTATATCTAAGTGGCTTCTCAACCTTATGGAAGTGTGATGTTTTACTTTGGAATTCATTCGTTCATTCTTGTTCGAATGTTAAGTGCAATTCCGATCCATTTATTCAGCTTGAATATATGTCTTTCAAGATGCTAACGGATGTCAACCTCTTCAGGATGGCTCCTCCAATGCGTCACAATCCGGACCCTACGCCACCACCGCCACCTCCGGAGGTATGGCAAGCTATCATGGCAGCCACCAACGCCAACACTCAGATGCTTTTGCAACTCTTGCAAGAGCGCAACCAAGGGCAAGGCAACCAAGTAAATTAAGGCCAAGGCAACAATCAGCCTCAATTTGCTACCCTCAATCAGTTCCTCACAAACCAGCCGAAGTCCTTCAGTAACTGTGTCGAGGCCACAGATGCCGACAAATGGCTCATGGATATCTGCAAACATTTTGAGTGTAGCAATGTCAGGCCTGAGGACTTTGTCAAGTTTGCTTGGTTTCAACTCAAGGATCAAGCTGCTGAGTGGTATCAACAATACAAAGATTCCAGAGGAGGTCGTGCGATTACCTGGGATGATTTCCGCCGAGACATCAAAGCTCATCACATTCCACAAAGTGTTTCTGAGAGTAAGCATGAGGAGTTCCGTAATCTCAAGCAAGGCAGCATGTCTGTGTATCAATACAATATCCTGTTTCAGAGGCCCGCTCGCTTCGCTAAACAAGATGTCCCTGATGAAAAGATCATGATTTATCAATTCAGAGGTGGCCTTAGAGAAGATCTGCAATTAGCTCTCGTGCTTCTTGAACCGACCAAGTATGATGAAATCTACAACATGGCACTAAAGCAAGAAGCTGCTCAGCTGAAGTGTGATGCTTCTAAGAAGAGGGTCAGGGATACAGTTCAATCTTCTTCTTCATCTCAAGTGGCAGCTAAGCAACAGAAGTTCTGGTTGCCTCCTCCTCCTCTGTTTCGTTAGCCTTATCAACAGAAGAGTAAAGGTGGCAATGGATCTTCCCACCCACCCAACCCAGGCTATCAGAACAAAGCTCAGTCTCATACTCCAAGGACAAGTGCTCCTTATCACCGTCCGCTCTCAGAGGTTACTTGCAACAAGTGTCAACAGAAAGGGCATTATGCAAACAAATGCTTCAACCAAAGGCGCCTTCCGCCTCCTCCCCCTGTGAGATCTGCCAGCAATGCAGTGGTCGAGCATAATTGCAAGCATCCTAAGGTCAACATGATGAACACAGCTCAGGCAGAGGATTCTTCAGAAGTGATCATGGGTAACCTTCCAGTTAACTCCATTCCTGCTAAAGTCTTATTTGATACTGGTGCATCGCATTCTTTGATGTCATTCCCGTTTGCTTCGGAGCACAGTTTTGACACTAAGGCATTACCTAAAGCATTACAAGTTGTTTCTTCGGCTAAGCATTTGAGTTCTAGCATGATGGTTCTGAATATCGGTATCGAGATGGGTGACTATAGATTTCTGGCTTATCCAATTGTTCTTGGTGACTCAGATATTGATCTAGTTCTCAGCATGGACTGGCTTTCTAAGCACAAGGCTCTGGTTGATTGTGCTGCCAGAGAAATTCAATTGACACACTCTTCTGAGGAAGTGATCATCCATGCCGCTCGTGATGATACCATTCGGCTATTTTCTCTCAATGAGAAGGGCGAGTTGAATGCCATCTCTCAGATTCCAGTCGTTTGTGAATATCAAGACGTCTTTCTAAAAGAGCTTCCAGGAATGCCTCCTCACCGACCAATTGAATTTGTTATCGATCTTGAGCCTGGCACGGAACCTGTTTGCAAACGTCCTTATAAGCTTGGACCGGAAGAGTTGAAGGAGTTGAAGAAACAACTCGATGAACAAGAGCGCATGCGTCTGATCAGACCGAGTTCATATCCAAGGGGTTGTGGTGTTATTTTTGTCAATAAGAAGGATGGAACGGAACAACTCTACGTCGACTAACGTCCATTGAACAAGAAGACAATAAAGAACAAGTATCCACTTCCCAACATCAACGATCTTTTCGAGCAACTTAAGGGTGGCCAAGTATTCACCAAGCTTGACCTCCATATGGGCTATCATCAGATTCGCATTCGTGAACAAGATATCCCCAAGACAGCATTCAGAACAAGCTATGGTTCTTATGAATATACTGTCATGTCTTTCGTCCTTTTCAATGCTCCTCCAATGTTCTCTCGCATGATGAACTTCATCTTCAACCCTTACACTAATGAGTCCATCTTGGTGTATCTCGATGACATCTTGGTCTTTTCCAAGAACAGGGAGGATCATGCCAAGCATTTGAGATTGGTACTCGACAAACTGAGAGAGCATCAATTCTATGCGAAGTTTTCAAAGTGGGAGTTCTGACTTGATGAGGTTCTCTACCTTGGCCATATCATATCCACCAAGGGCATAGTTGTTAATCGTGAGAAGGTGTCCGCAATTGTGAATTGGGAGCCGCCTCAGAATATGAAGAAACTCCACAGTTTTCTTGGGCTTGCAAGCTATTGTCGAAGATTCGTTGAGAATTTCTCTAAGAATGCAAAGCCTCTTTCCAACATCCTCCAGAAACACGTGAAGTATGTCTGGACGCCTGAATGTGACATTGCTTTCAACACCCTGAAAGAGAAGTTAGTCACATCTCCCGTCTTGACTCCTCCAGATAAATCCAAACCATTCGAAGTTTTCTATGATGCTTCCCTGCAAGGTCTCAGTGATGTGTTAATGCAAGAGAAGAAAGTTGTGGCTTATACCTCTCGTCATTTGAATCCCAACGAAAAGAACTACCCCACTCACGACCTCGAGTTGGTGGGAGTTTTCCATGCTCTATTACCGTGGAGACATCTCTTGTTGGGAAGGAAACTGGACATCTTCACTGATCATAAGAGCCTCAAGTACATCTTCACTCAGCCCAACCTCAACCTCAGACAGACTCATTGGGTCGAAATGATTCAAGAATACAATCCGAGTATTGAATATACTCTATGCAAGGCCAATGTCATTGCAGATGCTCTGAGCAGGAAGGCTTACTGCAACAGCCTAATTCTCAAGCCTTTCCAACCGGACCTTTGTGAAGCTTTCCGCAAACTGAATCTCCAAGTTGTTCCTCAAGGCTTTCTTGCCAACCTCCAAGTCTCTCCTACTTTGGAAGATCAAATTCGTGAGGCACAACTTCTTGATGACATGGTGAAGAAGGTGAAAAATGGGATTGCCAAGAGCCAACCCAAGTACAAGTGCTATCGCCTTGATGACAAAGATACTCTATTCTTCGAGGATCGAATTGTGGTTCCTAAAGGTGACCTACGGAAAGTCATTATGAACGAGGCACACAATTCTCTTCTATCCTTTCATCCTGGTAGTACAAAGATGTACCATGACCTAGAGCAGTCGTATTGGTGGACTCGAATGAAGCGAGAAATTGCTCAGTTCGTGAATGAATGTGATGTCTGTGGAAGAGTGAAAGCAGAACACCAATGGCCAGCTGGTCTCCTCCAACCTCTTGCCATTCCAGAATGGAAGTTTGACCATATTGAGATGGACTTCATGACTGGATTTCCCAAGTCCAAGCGTGGAAATAATGCTATTTTGTTGTCATCGATAAGCTTACTAAAGTGGCTCATTTCCTTCCCATCAAAGAATCTATCACAGAGCTTAGTTGGCAGAGGTATACACCTCCAGGATTGTCTCTTTGCACGGCATTCCACAGTTGATATCTTCAGATCATGGAAGCATCTTCACTTCTAAGTTCTGGGACTCCTTTCAGAAGGCCATGGGCACCAACATTCGCTTCAGCACAGCCCTCCATCCTCAAACTAGTGGACAAGTCGAGCGAGTCAATCAAATCCTTGAAGATATGCGTAGGGCTTGTGTCATTTCCTTCGGTTTGAAAGTGGGAAGATTATCTTCCATATGCCGAGTTCTCCTACAACAACAGCTTCCAAGCGAGTTTAGGCAAGGCCCCATTCGAGATTCTCTATGGCAGAAAGTGTCGTACTCCTCTTAATTGGTCAGAGACTGGTGAATGCCAACTTCTTGGCAATGACTTAATCACAGAAGTTGAAGAAATGTGCAAAGTCATCTGTGAAAATCTCAAAGCCGCGCAATCGCGCCACAAGAGTTACTATGATAGCAAGCATCGTGACTTAGCTTTTGATATCGGAGACCATGTCTACCTCCACGTCTCTCCAATGAGAGCTACTCGTCGCTTCGGTATCAATGGGAAGATTGCGCCTAGGTACGTGGGTCCTTTCAAGATCATTGGCAAAAGAGGCAACCTCGCCTATCAACTTTAGCTTCCGTCCAACTTCGCAAATGTGCACGACGTGTTTCGCGTGTCACAGCTTCGCAAGTGCTTCAAGACTCCTCAACGCACCATCAACTTCGAAGAGATTGATCTCCAAGAAGACCTATATTATCATGATCATCTCGTTGCTATTCTTGAAGAAACCGAGCGCAAGACTCGCAACAAGTCTATCAAATTCCTGAAAGTGAAGTAGTCACACCACTCCAACCGAGAAGCCCCCTGGGAATGCGAGGACCACCTCCGTTCTGAATATACAGAGTTCTTTCAGTCCTAGATCTCGGGACGAGATCCTTTCATAGTGGTGGAGTGTTGTGACACCCTGGATGTAACTTGCCATATTTGTAACTCCGACTCTTGCCATTTTCGGCTTTAAGTTATGAGATTCCCTTCGTGGTTGGGTTTTGTCTTCGTTTTGCTTTTTGTTCATGTCATGCACTTCATATCATGTCATCATGTGCATCGCATTGGCATACGTGTTCGTCTCATGCATCCGAGCATTTTCCCCGTTGTCCGTTTTGCAATCCGACACTCCTACGTCCTCCGACGCCATCTTTTGTCTCTTTTTGTGTGCGGGTGTTAAACATTCTCGGAATGGACCGAGATTTGCCAAGCAGCCTTGGTACACCACCGGTAGACCGCCTGTCAAATTTCGTGACATTTGGAGTCCGTTTGATACTCCAACGGTTAACCGGGGAACCGCAAAGGCATCATCTGTGTTGGAGCCCAACACCCCTCCAAAACGGCCCAATAACCCATCCAAACCACTCCCATGTCCTCCGCCATAGGATCACGATCGTGTTGTAGAAAACTACACTCCATTTGGACACTCCTACCTCCTCCTACCTATAAATAGGTGCTCCCTCCGAATTTTTCGCACAGGCAAACCCTAGCACCGCTCCCTCTCCGTTGCCGGACACGTCCGGATCGGGCCGGATGCGTCCGCCGCTGCGCCTGCACAAATCCACTGCTGCCACGTGGCACCATGCCGCCCTCCTCTGCTGCCGGCCCGGCGAGCCCGCAGCGGGCCCACCCGAGCCCGCGCTCCGCACGCAGCGCCCCGCGCGGCCGCCGCCCGAGCGCCGTCACCCGCGCGCACGCCGCCCGAGCGCCGTCACCCGCGCGCACGCCGGCTGCCCTCTTCCTCACTGGACGCCGCCGCCTTCGTCCGTCGAGCTCCTCCGCTGCCGCGTCGCGCCTCAGCACCGGCGCCCTGCCGCCCGCCGCGGACTCCGCCGCGGACCCCGCGCCGCCGGGCGTCCCCGACAAGCGCGCGTCGCTCCTGCGAGCCCTAGCGCTGGATCCACGCCCACCTTCTCCAGCCACCGCAACTCCGACGAGATCCGCCGCCGCCTCGACATCCGTGCAAGTCAAACCCTAGATCTGGAGGTCTAAAATTTCCTGTCTTTTTTTGTTAAGTTTTAAGCCCCTGTTCATTGCATCATAACTCCATGACCGTAGCTCTGTTTCATGAGCATGATATATAAAAATGTTCATTGTGAGATGCTATTCATTTCATTCCATTGTGACATGTTTGTTTGAGCCCATCTTGATGCCAAAATCACTGATGCAAGAGTGCTATAAATTGTTAGTTGATGTTACTTTATCAGAGTATGATGTTTTGTCATTTTTGTCACATTTGTTGTGTGCTGCATATGAACATGAGCTCTACATGTGTTTTGGTCTATGCCATGCCATCTTTACAAGGGTTCTTGCCATATATTTTTGTGATCAATGTGGTGACTAGCACAAGCATGCAAAGTAGCCTTCGTGATATTGCTGATTTCAGGGCCTTAGGATTTTGCAAAGTCATTTGTCTGCTGTTATTTTTATGCCATGTAAACATGATGCTACAGTGAGATCCATGCTTGTTTTGAGTTGCTCCATTAAGGATGTTTTGTACATATGATTATGCTCTATCCATCCATGCCAATGTTTGCAATTATGCAGTCCCTAGCATGTCTCAATCTTGTTCTACTTTTTTTATAAAATGTTCCTGGCAGATTGTTTACATGTTAATGAATTTTGCCATGGTTGTTGTAGTTGATCCATGCATGCTATGAACTTTCTCTTGCCTTGGTTAGTTTCATAAACATGTATTCTTGCTGATGCTATGCTTGTTTTCTGCTAAGTCTGAATCTGTTAATAAAACTTGCTATGTTTACATGGGTTCCATCATATCTTCTGTGCCTTTTTGGCTCATTATCAGTAAGGGACTTTTGTGCTATACATCTAGTAGATTCATGCGATGCCTTTGTTTTCTATGATCTATTCTTGTGTAATGTTTTTTGCTTGCTCTAAACATGGCTTCCTGATGTTATTTCTGGCATGTTAGTATTTTCACTAAGTCTGTGAAGCTGATATCTTTTGCACTTTTTCCATGCTTTCTTGAACCTGCTCTTGTGTGATTTAGCCATAGCTTAGTGCTCATCTTTTGTCAAGCATCTTGAGTAAATCACTACCATGTGCTTTTTTGCTATGTTGGAGTGCAGTAGCTTAGTTTCTTGATGCATTCTAGATGGCATCGTGCTGTTAATCACAAAATTGTGCCATTCTTGTTTTGCTTGCCATTTGCAAACCATGCATTCGATTCCGGTGATCTTTATATCAATTTCGACCGAAATCATATCATCTTTCCATTGGCACACTTGGTTTGCCAAGTTGATGCCTTGATCAATCTTTTCCTTCCGAAGCACGCATATGCATTGCATATCACATCTCGCATATCATGCCATGTTTTGCATCATGTTGTTTGCGCATTGCATCGTGAATGATTGTTGGTCCTTTGCTTGTGTTCTTGCTTTGGGTAGAGCCGGGGGACGAGTATGTGATTGAGGAACCTGTTGAGTACACTGACGAGGAGCAAGCTTTCGTCAACTCTGAGAACTTTGCAGGCAAGATGACCATACCCATGAAATCACTTCTATCTCTGCTTGCTAGTTGCTCGCTCTATTGCTATGCTACGATACCTACCACTTGCTATATCATGCCTCCCATATTGCCATGTCAAACCTCTAACCCACCTTTCCTAGCAAACCGTTGTTTGGCTATGTTACCGCTTTGCTCAACCCCTCTTATAGCGTTGCTAGTTGCAGGTGAAGATGAAGTTTGTTCCATGTTGGAACATGGATATTGTTGGGATATCATTATTATCTCTTATTTACTTTGATGCATCTATATACTTGGTAAAGTGTGGAAGGCTCGGCCTTATGCCTGATGTTTTGTTCCACTCCTGCCGCCCTAGTTTCCGTCATACCGGTGTTATGTTCCTTGATTTTGCGTTCCTTACGCGGTTGGGCGTTATGGGAACCCCTTGACAGTTCGATTTGAATAAAACTCCTCCAGCAAGGCCCAACCTTGGTTTTACCATTTGCCTACCTACCACCATATACCTTCCCTTGGGTTCTGTAGACTCAAGGGTCATCTTATTTTAAACCCCCCCGGCCAGTGCTCCTCTGAGTGTTGGTCCGAACCGAGCCGCCTGCGGGGCCACCTCGGGGAAACTCGAGGTTTGGTTTGACTCGTAGCCTGTCTCATCCGGTGTTGCCCTGAGAATGAGATACGTGCGACTCCTATCGGGATTTGTCGGCACATCGGGTGGCTTTGCTCGTCTTGTTTTACCATTGTCGAAATTTCTTGTAACCGGGATTCCGAGACTGATTAGGTCTTCCCGTGAGAAGGAATATCCTTCGTTGACCGTGAGAGCTTGTGATGGGCTAAGTTGGGACACAACTGCAGGGTTCTGAACTTTCGAAAGCCGTGCCCGCGGTTATGGGCAAATGGGAATTTGTTAATGTCCGGTTGTAGAGAACTTGACACGTAACTTAATTAAAATGAATCAACCGCGTGTGTAGCCGTGATGGTCTCTTTTCAGCGGAGTCCGGGAAGAGAACACGGTCTCATGTTATGCTTGAATGTAAGTAGTTTCAGGATCACTTCTTGATCGTTATTACCTTATCGACCGTGCATTGCTTCTCTTCTCGCTCTCTTTTGTGTAGGTTAGCCACTATATTATGCTAGTGCTTGCCGCAGCTCCACCTCACTACTCTTTCCTACCTTAAGCTTAAATAGTTTTGATCGTGAGGGTGTGAGATTGCTGAGTCCCCGCGACTCACAGATACTTCCAAACAGATGCAGGTGCCGATGATGCCAGTGCAGGGCATGCTATTGAACTCAAGTGGGAGTTCGACGAGGATTCGGGCCGTTACTATGTTTCTTTTCTGGATGATCAGTAGAGGAGCCTAGTTGGGACGATCGGCAATCTAGCATTTGGGGTTGTCTTTCTTTATTTTGGTTCTGTAGTCGGACCTTGTTTGTATTCTGGATGATGTATGATATATTTATGCATTATGTGAAGTGGTGATTGTAAGCAAACTCTTTATCCCTTTCTTATTCATTACATGGGATGTGTAAAGATTACCCCTCTTGTGACATGCCTACCATGCGGTTATGCCTCTAAGTCGTGCCCCGAGACGCGGGAGATATAGCCGCATCGTGGGTGTTACACTTGCCGAGGACGCCTTCGGGGCCGCAGCCAGTCCCGCGTCTGCCAAGACTCCACCGCTGCTCCCATACAGCTGCTAGCTCGACCAGCTGGGCAGGCATCTGCGTGGTTGCACGCGGCCTCTACACCAACTCAGCAAGCACCTGTGTGGTGGCATGTAGATCTTCGTGAAGTCTCCACCACCGCGCCAGCCCAGCAGCCAACCAACATGGCGCTACAATGCCTCGTCAGTTTGGACACGCGTCGGAGCCAGGCGAGGCGATGACAGCTGGGACGAGCTTCTTTTCCGTCCCCAATAAAGCAAGAGGGGCACGTCGGCAGCGCATTAAATGCGTTTGTCCAACGATGCCAGGGGATAGACTCAGCCCCTGTACACGTTTCCAACTCTGCCATTGTGGCGACCCCTTTTTGTCTATAAAAGGAGGCCCGAGGCGTACTGGAGGGGGATTCGGATCTTTTGGACTAGAGAGCCACGGCAGCTATTTCAAGAACACAAGAACACCCAAATATACATCAAAGCAGGACTAGGGTTTTACACATCTCCACGGCCCGAATCTGGGTAAACGATTTGTGTGCTGACCGCTAGACCCGCTCTTTGCACAACCCCGCACCCACCAACCGCAGAAGGGATCCCAATGACACCATAGGTGTCGTTTCCCACCGACACAGCTAGGGAGCAATTATAAGACATCTCGAATGGCAACACATTGTCAAAACAACCATGATATAACATGACAGTAGTGGTATCTTGCTAGCCCTTTCTAAGAAGGCAAAACATAAATGCAGAGCACCTCCAAAGTCCAAGCAGCGACTACACATTGTAATTCATGGTAGGAAAGATCCAGTCATGATGCACCCAACATTAGCTACACAAAATGCATAAGTGATGACCCACAAGTATAGGGGATTTATCGTAGTCCTTTCGATAAGTAAGATTGTCGAACCCAACGAGGAGCAGAAGGAAATGATAAGCGGTTTCCAGCAAGGTATTCTCTGCAAATACTGAAATAAGTGGTAACATATAGTTTTGTGATAAGATAATTTGTAATGAGCAACAAGTAACAAAAGTAAATAAGGTGCAGCAATGTGGCCCAATCCTTTTTGTAACAAAGGACAAGCCTGGACAAATTCTTATATGATGTAAAGCGCTCCCGAGGACACATGGGAATATCATCAAGCTAGTTTTCATCACGTTCATATGATTCGCGTTCGGTACTTTGATAATTTGGTATGTGGGTGGACCGGTGTTTGGGTGCTGCCTTACTTTGACAAGCATCCCACTTATGATTAACCTCTATTGCAAGCATCTGCAACTACAACAAAAGTATTAAAGGTAAACCTAACCATAGCATGAAACATATGGATCCAAATCAGCCCCTTACGAAGCAACACATAAACTAGGGTTTAAGCTTGTGTCACTCTAGCAACCCATCATCTACTTATTATTTCCCAATGCCTTCCTCTTGGCCCAAATAATGGTGAAGTTTCATGTAGTCGACGTTCACATAACACCACTAGAGGAGAGACAACATACATCTCATCAAAATATCGAACGAATACCAAATTCACATGACTACTAATAGCAAGACTTCTCCCATGTCCCCAGGAACAAAAGTAACTACTCACAAAGCATAAACATGTTCATATAGGATCTGAACATATGATCTTCCACCAATTAAACCAACTAGCATCAACTACAAGGAGTAATTAACACTACTAGAAACCTACTAGCACCAATCCTGGACTTAGAGACAAGAATTGGATACAAGAGATGAACTAGGGTTTTGAGATGAGATGGTGCTGATGAAGATGTTGATGGAGATTGCCCTCTCCCGATGAGAGGAGCGTTGGTGATGACGATGGCAATGATTTCCCCCTCCGGGAGGGAAGTTTCCCTGGCAGAACAGCTCCGCCAGAGCCCTAGATTGGTTCCGCCAAGGTTCCGCCTTGTGGCGGCGGAGTTTCATCCGAGAAGATGGCTTATGATTTTTCCCATCGAAAGACCCCATATAGCAGAAGATGGTCACCGGAGGGCCACCAGGGGGCCCACGAGGTAGGGGGGCGCGCCCAGGGGGGTAGGGCGCGCCCCCACCCTCCTGGGCAGGGTGTGGCCCCCTGGTGAAGTTCTTGCTCTCAGTATTTTTTATATATTTGGAAAATATCTTCAGTGAAGTTTCAGGACTTTTGGAGTTGTGCAGAATAGGTCTCTAATATTTGCTCCTTTTCCAGCCCAGAATCCTAGCTGTCGGCATTCTCCCTCTTTATGTAAACCTTGTAAAATAAGAGAGAATAGGCATAAGTATTATGACATAATGTGTAATAACAGCCCATAATGCAATAAATATTGATATAAAAGCATGATGCAAAATGGACGTATCAACTCCCCCAAGCTTAGACCTCGCTTGTCCTCAAGCGAAAAGCCGAAATCGAAAATATGTCCACATGTTTAGAGATAGAGCTGTCGATAAAAATAAAATACGGACATGAGGGCATCATGATCATTCTTAGAACAACAACTTATATAAATCTTGGTCATATAATCTCTAATGCTAGAGTAATAATTTAATCACAATATCAAGTATGAATCGTAAACTTCATTGAAAACTAACAAACTACAATCTCAGTCATTGAAGCAATTGCAGTTTATCATAACATAGAAAAGAGTCAATGCATAAGAGCTTTTCAGCAAGTCCACATACTCAACTATCCTATAGTCTTTCACAATTGCTAACACTCATGCAATACTTATGGGTATGGAGTTTTAATCAGACACAGAGAAAGATAGGGGCTTACAGTTTTGCCTCCCAACGTTTTACCTCGAGGGTAATGTCAATAGTAATAGTTCATGCAAACTCACATCCAATTAGCCATATATACTAAGATCTTTCCAACATATTGTGCTTGCCAAAGGATAAAATTTAAAAAGGAAGGGTGAAGATCACCATGACTCTTATGTAATGTAGGAGATAAAAGTAAAATATAGGCCCTTCGCAGTGGGAAGTAGAGGTTGTCATGCGCTTTTATGGTTGGATGCACAAAATCTTAATGCGAAAGAACGTCACTTTATATTACCACTTGTGATATGGACCTTTATTATGCAGTCTGTCGTTTTTATTACTTCCATATCACACGATCGTATAAAGCTTATTTCCTCCACACCAATCAATCATACATATTTAGAGAGGAATTTTTATTGCTTGCACCGATGAAAACTTACTTGATGGATCTTGCTCAATCCATAGGTAGATATGGTGGACTCTTATGGCAAGACTGGTTGAAGGGTATTTGGAAGCACAAGTAGTATCTCTACTTGGTGCAATGTATTTGGCTAGCATGAGGGGGAAAGGCAAGCTCATCATGTTGGAATATCCAAGACAATATAATTCATCTCAGATGTAAGAAAACATAACCCATTACATTGTCTTCCTTGTACAATGTCAACTCTTTAGCACGTCATATTTTAATGAGTGCTCACAATCATAAAAGATGTCCAAGATAGTATATTTATATGTGAAGACCTCTCTTTCTTTATTACTTCCTATTAATTGCAACGATGACCAAAACTGTGTTTGTCAATTCTCAACAACTTTTATTCATCATACTCTTTCTATGTGAGCTCATTACTCTCCATAAGACTCATATGATCTCTTCGTTTCTATTTATTTATTTATTTATTCTTTTATTCACTTAGGATCATGGAAAAATAATCAAGCCCTTGACCCAACGCTAATCTTTATTATATAGCTCACAGACTCGATTACATAGAAGGATAATAAAGCAAAACTCACGACTAAATCATACTAAGAACTTTTATTCTACTAGATCAAGATATTACCAAAAGGATCGAACTAAGAAAAACGGTAAAGATAAAAGTGATGGTGATACGATACCGGGGCACTCCCCCAATCTTGGCAGTTGCCAGGTGGAGTGCCCATACCCATGTGATTATGTCTCCTTTGTTTGTGAATAAGGTGGGGATGTTGATGATGGATAGTCGCACATTGAGCGTAGGAGGTCTTCTAACTTGCGGATAATGCCCTTGAGTGTGATGATGTGCTCCTTCAACAAAATAGTTTCACGTGTGAGATACTTATTATTTATACGAGCTAACTCAATCATCTTGAACGCTTCGATTTCTGTTGGGGTAAGAAGGTTGTGATCAAGTTGAAGGGTGTCTTTTGTTGCCGGAACTTGGTCCTCCATGGCCTTCTTGATCCCTTCATCCTTGTTGATCTCCATGGGTTCTTCTCTCTTCAGGTCTATCTTCATTAGCCAAGCATCATTGCCCTCATGGTTGGAGGAGGAGGGACATGACATAGTGCCTGGCCTTGACAACCCTGACAGAAAACAGCTCGAAACAAAGATAGGAGATTTTTGCGTGATACGGGAGTCAAAATCCCCGGGAGGTTATATAATGAATTTTTACCGACCAAAATACGTGTCGTGTACGAAAACGGAGTCCGGAGAGCACACGAGGTGCCCACGAGGTAGGGGGCACGCCCTCCACCCTCGTGGAGGACTCGTGTCCTTCCCGGACTGCTTCTTTTTTTTCTATTTTTCTAAATATTCCAAAACGGAGAAATATTGCCTTAAAAACTATTTTGGAGTCGGTTTACTTACCGTACTACATACCTATTCCTTTTCGGAGTCTAAAACGTTCCGGAAAGTGTCCCTTATGAATTCCTCCGGGGTTACGGTTTCAATAACATTGGTTTCAACATTTATGGGATTACCTGAGATATAATGTTTGATTCTTTGACCGTTCACCACCTTCGGATTTGTGCCTTCGAAGTTGTTGATTTTTATGGCACCGGAACGGTAGACCTTCTCAATAACATAGGGACCTTCCCATTTAGAGAGAAGTTTTCCTGAAAAAAATCTTAAACGAGAGTTGTATAGCAATACATAATCACCTACATCAAACTCACGCTTTTGTATCCTTTTGTCATGCCATCTTTTAACCTTTTCTTTAAACAACTTGGCATTTTTGTAGGCTTGGGTTCTCCATTCATCAAGTGAGCTAATATCAAATAACCTCTTCTCACCGGCAAGTTTAAAATCATAATTAAGTTCTTTAATAGCCCAATAAGCCTTGTGTTCTAGTTTGAGAGGTAAGTGACATGCTTTTCCATAGAACATTTTATACGAAGACATACCCATAGGATTTTTATATGCAGTTCTATAGGCCCATAATGCATCATCTAGTTTCTTGGAACAATTCTTTCTAGACCTATTAACAGTCTTTTGCAAAATTAATTTTAGTTCTCTATTACTCAATTCTACTTGACCACTAGACTGAGGGTGATAAGGAGATGCAATTCTATGATTAACATCATATTTAGCAAGCATTTTACGGAAAGCACCATGAATAAAATGTGAACCACCATCAGTCATTAAATATCTAGGGACTCCAAATCTTGGAAAAATAACTTCTTTAAGCATTTTAATAGAAGTGTTATGATCAACACTACTAGTTGTAATAGCTTCTACCCACTTAGTAACATAATCAACAGCAACTAAAATATGTGTATAACCATTAGAGGAAGGAAAATGTCCCATATAGTCAAAGCCCCAAACATCAAATGGTTCAATAACAAGTGATAAGTTCAGATGCATTTCTTGACGTCTACTAATATTACCAATTCTTTGACATTCATCACAAGATAAGACAAACTTACAGGCATCCTTGATGAGAGTAGGCCAAGCAAAACCAGATTGCAGTACCTTATGTGCAGTTCTATCTCCAGCATGGTGTTCTCCATAAGCTTCGGAGTGACACTTGCGTAGGATCTGTTCCTGTTCATGCTCAGGTACACAACGTCTAATAACACCATCCACTCCTTCTTTATAGAGATGTGGGTCATCCCAAAATTAATGCCTCAAATCATAGAAGAACTTTTTCTTTTGCTGGTATGTGAAACTAGGTGGTATAAACTTAGCAACAATGTAATTAGCATAATCAGCATACCATGGAGCAGTATGAGAAGCATTTATGACATTTAATTGCTCATCAGGAAAGCTATCATCAATAGGTAGTGGGTCATCAAGCACATTTTCTAACCTAGACAAGTTGTCTGCAATGGGGTTCTCAGCTCCTTTTCTATCAACAATATGCAAATCAAATTCTTGTAGCAAGAGAACCCATCTAATAAGTCTAGGTTTGGCATCTTTCTTTTCCATAAGATATTTAATAGCAGCATGATCAGTGTGAATAGTTACTTTAGAATCAACAATATAAGGTCTAAACTTATCACAAGCAAATACAACTGCTAAGAATTCTTTTTCAGTAGTAGCATAATTTCTTTGAGCATTGTCTAGAGTTTTACTAGCATATTGAATAACATTTAGTTTCTCATCAACTCTTTGTCCTAGAACAACACCTAAAGCATAATCACTAGCATCACACATAATTTCAAAGGGTAAATTCCAATCAGGTGGCTGAACAATAGGTGCAGAGATCAATGCTTTCTTAAGTATTTCAAATGCTTCTACACAATCATTGTCAAAGACAAATGGTATATCTTTTTGTAATTAATTAGTCAGAGGCCAAGAAATTTTTGAGAAGTCCTTAATGAACCTCCTATAAAAACCGGCATGACCCAGGAAACTTCTTATACCTTTGATGTCCTTGGGACATGGCATCTTTTCAATAGCATCAACCTTGGCTTTATCAACTTCAATACCTCTTTCAGAAACTTCATGCCCCAAGACAATACCTTCATTAACCATAAAGTTGCACTTTTCCCAATTCAAGACAAGATTAGTTTCTTCACATCTCTGCAAAACTCGATCAAGGTTGCTGAAGCAATCATCAAAAGAAGATCCATAGACGGAAAAGTCGTCCATGAAAACCTCACAAATCTTTTCACAAAAGTTAGAGAATATAGCCATCATGCATCTTTGAAAGGTAGCAGGTGCATTACATAAACCAAAAGGCATACGTCTATAAGCAAAAGTACCAAAAGGGCATGTAAAAGTAGTCTTTGATTGATCTCTGGCTGACACAGGTATTTGAGAGAAACCAGAATAACCATCTAGAAAGCAAAAATGTGTATGTTTGGACAATCTTTCTAGCATTTGATCGATAAAAGGTAAGGGGTAATGATCTTTTTAGTAGCCTTATTTAATTTGCGGAAATCAATTACCATCCTATAATCTGTAATAATTATTTGAGGAATCAATTCATCTTTATCATTAGGAACAACAGTAATACCTCCCTTCTTAGGGACACAATGGACAGGGCTTACCCACTGAATATCAGCAACGGGATAAATTATACCTGCCTCAAGGAGCTTTAGTATCTCCTTTCTTACCACTTCTTTCATTTTAGGATTCAGCCGGCGTTGATGAACACGAACTGGTTTAGCATCTTCTTCCAAATTAATTTTATGTTCACATAGAGTGGGACTAATGCCCTTAAGATCATCAAGAGTATACCCAATAGCAGCACGGTGCTTCTTCAGAGTTTTCAATAATCTCTCTTCTTCATGTTCTGAAAGGTTAGCACTAATAATAACAGGATATATCTTTTTCTCCTCAAGATAAGCATATTTAAGAGTATCAGGTAACGGTTTAAGCTCAAACACTTGATCACCCTTGGGTGGAGGAGGATTGAAAGTGCAAATATCCCTAGGTGGTTTTGGTAATTCATAACAACATATAGCTCATTGAGCTAATGCTATTCCAAGATGATTATTTCAGGAAAGCTCAATGATTGGCATGGCATGGATGTGAAAGTGGAACCCTCAAAAGTCTAAGGACAAAGGATTGGCTCAAGCTCAAAAGCTCAAGACTATTCATTTTATATTTTAGTGATCCAAGATCACATTGAGTCTTTAGGAAAAGCCAATACTATCAAGGAGGGATGAGGTGTTGCTTAATGAGCCTCTTGCTTCATGTGCTTAGTGATATGCTCCCAAACCCTCAACTACTTTCCCATATCCACATATGACCTAAACCCTAAGCCAAACTCGGTCCTACTGATTCTTTCTATCCGGCGCCACCGAGTTTCACTTGTCATAAGCCACTGCCAAACCCTAGCAAATCGGTTCTACCGATAGGGATCTCGGTATCACAGAGATGGGATTGCAAACTCTCTGTTTCCCTTTCATAACTTTTTGGTCTCACCAAAAGAGCGAATCGGTCCCACCGAGATTGCAATGTAAATTCAGTGTTTCCTTTTTGTAACTTTTCGGTCTCATCGAAAGAGCAAATCGGTCCCACCGAGTTTGCCTGACCAACTCTCTGGTTAGCTTATTACCAAAATCGGTCCCACCGAGTTTGTGTAATCGGTCTCACCGAGATTAGTTATGCCCAAACCCTAACCATATCGGTCCTACCGAGTTGCATGTCAGTCCCACCGAAAATCTCTAACGGTCACTAGGTTTACCTTTTCGGTCCGACCGAGTTTGTTGATTCGGTCCCACCGAGATTGGAAAACTGTGTGTAACGGTTGGATTTTGTGTGGAGGCTATATATACCCCTCCACCTCCTCTTCATTCGAAGAGAGAGCCATCAGAACACATACACAATTCCAACTCATATGTTCTGAGAGAGAACCACCTACTCATGTGTTGAGACCAAGATATTCCATTCCTACCATATGAATCTTGATCTCTAGCCTTCCCAAGTTGCTTTCCACTCAAATCTTCTTTCCACAAAATCCAAATCCTATGAGAGAGAGTTGAGTGTTGGGGAGACTATCATTTGAAGCACAAGAGCAAGGAGTTTATTACCTACACACCATTTGTTACTTCTTGGAGAGTGGTGTCTCCTAGATTGGCTAGGTGTCACTTGGGAGCCTCCGACAAGATTGTGGAGTTGAACCAAGGAGTTTGTAAGGGCAAGGAGATCGCCTACTTCGTGAAGATCTACCGCTAGTGAGGCAAGTCCTTCGTGGGCGATGGCCATGGTGGGATAGACAAGGTTGCTTCTTCGTGGACCCTTTGTGGGTGGTTGCTTCTTCGTGGACCCTTAGTGGGTGGAGCCCTTCGTGGACTCCGCAACCGTTACCCTTTGTGGGTGGAGCCCTCCGTGGACTCGCGCAACCGTTACCCTTTGTGGGTTGAAGTCTCCATCAACGTGGATGTAGGATAGCACCACCTATCCGAACCACGGGAAAAACATCCGTGTCTCCAATTGCGTTTGAATTCTCCAAACCCTTCCCTTTACATTCTTGCAAGTTGCATGCTTTACTTTCCGCTGCCAATATACTCTTCGCATGCTTGCTTGAATTGTGTGATGATTGCTTGACTTGTCCTACAATAGCTAAAATCTGCCAAGAACTAAAATTGGGAAAAGGTTAAGTTTTTATTTGGTCAAGTAGTCTAATCACCCCCCCTCTAGACATACTTTCGATCCTACAAGTGGTATCAAAGCTTTGGTCTCCATTTGCTTTGATCTCCATAGATTTTGGTGGTCATAGCCTTGGTTTCACAACCTAGGAGAGTATGGCGTCTAGCGAGGGAAATTATCACCGTAGAGGTCCTTACTTTGATGGTACTAATTTTGCTAGTTGGAAGCATAAAATGAAAATGCATATTCTTGGACATAACCCCGCCGTTTGGGCTATTGTGTGTGTTGGTTTGCAAGGTGACTTCTTTTATGGGAAAGAACCAAACCGTGAAGCTACCGCGGATGAGTTGAAGATGTTGCAATACAATGCTCAAGCTTGTGATATTCTCTTCAACGGATTGTGCCCCGAAGAATTCAACAAAGTCAGCCGTCTTGAGAATGCAAAGGAAATTTGGGACACTTTGATTGATATGCACGAAGGTAACGACTCCGTCAAGGAATCCAAGTTGGATGTGCTTCAAAGTCAACTTGACAAGTTCAAAATGAAGGATGGTGAAGGTGTCGCTGAAATGTACTCTAGGCTTGCTCTCATCACAAATGAGATTGCCGGCTTAGGAAGTGAAGAGATGACCGATAGATTCATCATCAAGAAGATTCTAAGAGCCTTGGATGGAAAATATGATACCGTGTGCACATTGATCCAAATGATGCCCAATTACAAAGATCTCAAGCCAATGGAGGTGATTGGAAGAATTGTTGCTCATGAGATGTCACTTAAGGATAAAGAGGAACTTCACAACAAATCAAGTGGTGCCTACAAAGCCTCATGTGAAGCCCCTACATCATCAAGTGAGAAACAACACTTCAATGAAGAATTGAGCTTAATGGTGAAGAACTTCAACAAGTTCTACAAGAGTATAAGCAAAGATAGAAGCTTCAAGTCAAGGTCCTACAATGACAAAAGATCTTCTAGTCGAGAGTGAAACTGCTACAGTTGTGGAAGACCCGGACACTATTCCAATGAGTGTATGGCTCCCTACAAGAGAAGAGAAGATTCCCCAAAAAGAAGAAGCAAAGAATCACCACCAAGAGAGAGAAGGAGTAGAGATGATCGTTATGAACGAAGATACTCACGGAGAAGCAAGGATTCGGAAAGGAAGGAAAAATCATCAAGAAGCTACACAAAACGAAGACATCAAGCTCATGTCGGTGAATGGGTATCCGGCTCCGACTCCGACAGCCACTCCGAGAGAAGTTATCACTCCGACTCCGAAGATACTCAAGATGAAGGTGTTGCCGGTCTAGCACTTGTGTCAACCAACTCCTATGACATATTTGACTCACCAAATGAAGGAATTGGAAGATGCTTCATGGCCAAAGGTCCTAAGGTAACACACCCCGAGTATGTTGATTTCAATAGTGATGAAGATGACTTGTTAGGTGATGATTTGCTTGTTGACAACTCTAGTGATGAATACTATGATGAAACGTCAATTAATCATGCTAATCAAGATAAAACGAATGACAATGATAAGGAGAAGATTGAGGCTCTAACTAAAGAACTAAACACTCTTAAGTTAGCACATGAAACTATCTTCGAAGATCATCGAGAACTTTTAATAGCTCATGAGAAATTACGCTTTGAAAAGCTCAATCTTGAGCAAGAGCATGAGTTCTTAAAAGCAATCAATGATGATCTCCGCAAGAAAAGTTCTTCTTACATTGCCAAGCGTTTACTCTTATCCACTTACATGCCTCAAGTCAAGTCTAGTAACAAGAACAAGAAAGATTCTTCCTCTAGCAGTAACAATGATCATGCTAAATCCAATATTGTTGCTTCTAGTAGTTCTCTTGATTCCACTAATGATTCTCTTAGCCAAGTTACACTTGAGCAAGAAAATATCTTATTGAAGGGAATTATAGAGAAAGGAGTGTACAAAAGCCTTGCCGGGAGTAAGCAATTTGAGGAAATTGTGCGCAAGCAAGGAATGCACCGGAAGAATCAAGGTGTTGGTTTTGAACGAAAGTTCAATGCCAATGGAGTTGAGTGGGAAGAAGATCAATACCCCAAGACAAAGTTTGTTCCTCAACAAGAGAGGTATGATACTTCTTTCAAGGGGACACAAGCTCAAGATGATCTTCCACCACAAGACTACAAGCAAAAAGGCAAGGATAAGCTTCAAGAGGAAATTGATGCATTTGAAGAAGCTCCTAAGACCTTAGTCAAGTGGATTCCCAAGACTACTTCAAGTTCAACTTCATCAAGTACGACTACAACTCCAAGGATTCCCATCAAGATGGTGTGGATCCAAAAGAAGAAGAACCAGAGAGTTCTTGAGGGTGACTCCGCCAACATACTTCACTCTTATCATTTTGGCAAGAACAAGTGCAATCAACTTCCACATCTTGCACTAGTTCAAGGAGTCACAAACCCTCTTGTTGGTAAGACAAGGGACAAGGTAACCTAAAAGTTTTCATGGACATCATCTTGTGTGTGCATCACTCTATGTCTATGGATATCCTTGTTTGTTCCTTGTGGGACTAACCCATGTAGGTATTGAAAGTGCAATTCACTCGAATGGATAGCTCCAAGTGATCTACATCAACATTGAGAATCCACATCTTCAACATCTACATGAAGTCATCATCGACAAAACCCGAGGTTAGTTCATCCCTCTAAGGGGGGATATCACATCTAGGGGGAGCTTTACTCTAAGACTTGAGCTAAAGCAACTCTAAAGATGTGAACCCAACAATGCTTTATGTAAAAGTGGTAACCCCACTTGAGCTTAAACGATGAGTATGACCTATGATCAAGTGTTCTCACTTGACTCCTAAGTCAATATGCTCATATATAGATGACCTTGTCATCGCAAATTGCTTGATAGATGCTAGAATTGGTTGTGCATGCCTTGTCACATATTTCATTTGCCATCTTATTGTGTGAGCATGCTGGTTGCATATTTTACCCATTCGAGGACATCCACTTGTTGTTTTGATTGTTCAGTTTTATTTCCTTTTGCCAAGTGGATGGACAAGAATGCCTAAGAACCTCCTCTAGCTATCTATGCTTTTCTCGTCTCAAACTCTATTCATGCTACATCACCAAATTTGATCAAGTCAGATTCGAACCACTCTGTGTGAGGAGCGCTCGGAGTCCCCGATTCGTCATAGACTTAAACTTCCAAAACCTCTTTATGATTCTCGGTCTGACCGATACCCTACTTTCGGTCCTACCGAGATCATTAAGTTGATCTAGGTTTTTGATCTCGGTGCAACCGATTTGAACCTTTCGGTCACACCGAGTTGCAATAATTGTCTACAGTTTTGCATCTCGGTGCCACCGAGTCGTTCCACTCGGTCACACCGACGGGGTCGGGCTATATATAGACACGGGCAAAATTTGGAAATTTCTCCGAACCCCTTCGCCCGCGCGATAGCCTGCTCTACCAACGTGGTCTCCGGATCGTCTTCTCGCTGCCAGCCGCCTCCAGTCACTGGTCTCCGTCGTCGCCAATGGGAATTCTACCCCGCCGTTGCCGCCGTAGCGAGTCTCCGCCGAACTAGGGTATGGACTCGATCTTTGTGCTATTCCCCAATCCGATTCCTAGCACATTGTGATCATATTGATTCTAGCCACGTTTGATAAACTCCTATCCAGTCAATGAACTCGTAGATTAGGTTTGATTCGAAAATTCTAGGTTTAGGTTTCCGCCGAAACCATCTCGGACCCACCGAGTTGAAAAACTCGGTCCCACCGATTTGGCTTATGCCATTGCACAAGTGAGACTCGGTCTGACCGAGAATTACTTATCGGTGTGACCGATTTTGGAACTTTGTGAAACCCTAGCAGTCTCGGTGCCACCGAACTGTGACTCGGTCCAACCGAGTTCACTAGTTTAGGTTCCAAAACTGCTTCGGTATCACCGAGTTTAAAAATCGGTAGATCCGAGATGATTTTAGTGGGAAACTAAAACTAAGTTTTTGAGTCATTCTTTTGCAAAAATCACTGCATTTTGTGATGCTCATCTATTCTGCCTCATCTATAAACTATTCACAGGGTCAGCAGACAACTTGTTTATCATGTCAGACCAGAGTGATAGCCAGAACATGTCGGAAGAGCAAGTGCAGATGAGTGAGGGCACTAGTCCCTCAAGTTCTTCAGATGATGGCAGCAGAAGTACTCCTAGCAATCTGCCTAAAGCTGCCACCAGACAGAGGAAGAAGAGAACTTCAGATTCAGAGGATGAGGATTATGTGGCAGAAGAGGAAGCAACTTCCAAGAGAGTTGAGCCAGCTCAAGGCACAAAGCCAGGGTTAAAGATCAAAAGGCCAGCAGGTAGGCAGCCTATGCCAAAGGCCAGAGCCTCAACCAAGATTCCTGAGAAGTCCACTCCCATAGAGCCAGTTGCTGCTGAAGGCAAGAAAAGGAAGGAAAGGGTCAAGAAGACCGTAGCCAGAGTGCTTGGAAAGGCTTCCATCATGGAAGAGGAGGAAAAAGAAGAGGTTGCTGCACCAGCACCTAAGGCACCTAAGCTTATGGGTGATGCTATCAGGACAGGGGCTGCCACATCTAAGCCCAAAGAAGCACCCAAAGCTGCCTCCAAGCCCAAGGCAGCACCAAAGAGAAATATAAGAAGCATCCCAGCTGCTGAAAAGAACAAGGCCCCAGTGCCTGAAGCTGCAGAAGAAGATGATGAAGAGCAAGTACTCAGAAAGCTCAAGCCCAAGATCCCAGACCATAGTGATGCTCATCCTGTGGCTGAGGACATGAAGCTCAGGAGAGACTCAGGGCTGAGGAAGTGGAGAGAAGTAGATCCATATGCTTCAAGGAGAAGAACTGCTGTGGATTACAGATTTCACACCAAGGAACAGCAGGACTTCTATGAGACAGTTTTGCTTGACAAGAAGCCAATAGTCTGTGACATGAGATGGGTCGACTGGGAATACATCAAGGACAACAAAGAGTACTACCCTGGAGTGATTGACAACTTTAGTGCTTGTGGAGTTGCAGACTTTGTTGGCAGAAGCGCACAAAGTGGAATGAGGAGCTTATAATGCAGTTCTACTCCACAGCACATTTTTATCCAGATGGGAGGATCACATGGATGTCTGAGGGTACAAGGTACCAATCTACAGTTGTTGAATGGGCACAGCTCATCAATGCCCCAGAGGAGCAAGCAGATGACTTGGATATCTATGCCAAGAAGAAGATGGATCATAACTCAATGTCAAATATGTACAAGGAAATTCCAAATGAAGCACTTGACACTTTTAAGTTTGGCTCAGTGCACTATCTTCTGTCAGGGCTGCCAACTATCAATTGGATCTTGAGACACACTCTGTTGCCCAAGTCAGGTGATCACAAGATGATCAGAGGCCATGCAATCAACTTGCTACATGTATTTGATGTGCCTCAGAAATTCAAGGTGATGAGCCTCATGGTAGAGACAATCAAGAGGACAGCAGCAGACCAGAAGAGGAGCTGTGGATATGCCCCTCAAATTCAGGAGCTCATTAACTCCAAGATGGGCACGGGCATATACTTATTGGACAAGGAACACCTGCCCATCCGTCCAGATTTTGAGGACAATCAAGTTGTGATGACTGAGAATGAACCATCATCTACCCAAGCACAAGCAAAGAAGGAGAAGGCAAGGAAGGAGAAAGCTGCCAAGATGCCAACTCAAGAGGAGGTATCTGAGTACTTCTTGAAAACCAAACAAGAGCAGCTTGGTTACCTGATTGCATCCACCCTGCGGATTGAGAAAGGACTAGCCACCCTAACTCAGAACCAGGCAAGCCTAGAGAGAATCATGGAACAAAAGTTCTATGACTTGGATGTCAAGGTGACAGAGATTCAGACTGCAGTGGAGCAGCTCCAAGATGATATGCAGGAGAGGAAAGGGAAGACAACCACTAATGCCTTTGCCAGAGTTCCACGAGGTCTGAGGTCGTCTGCAGTGCCAGTTCCTGACACAAGGGCAACTGCCTCAGCTCCAGCCGTAGCACCAGCCCAACCTGCTCCAGCGTCTACTTCAGCTCCAACTCCAGCGTCTACTTCAGCGTCTACAGAAGCCTTAGTCCTTGGAGTGATCCGGACTCCACCACCACCTGAAGATCAAGCCTGAGCGTCGATCTAGCACTATGCATTTTCTAGGAACTTTTTGGTAACTTGTTGCCAAAGGGGGAGAAAAATGTATAGATCATAGGCTTCGAGAGAGAGAGTGTTGCTTTTTACTCTCTTGCTTTATTTGGTGGTTTTTCGATCTTTGTTTGCTTTTGAGTGCTTGAGATACTATGTCATTGCTTGTGAGACATTGATGATCATGTGTTTGATTATAAGCTACACTTAATGCTTGCTTAATGCTATTATCTTATCTATCTTATGTGATCATTCACTATTCTTGGTGATGAGTGCATGTATTTCATTCTTATCATTTTAAGCGCTCCACCAAGATGTATGTGACATGGAAGAGTAACCCATGACTCTAACTCCTTGTGCATTTGCAGTCCAAAGCAAATTTTAAATATGCACAAATTTAGGGGGAGCTGTTACTTGTCACATACTTCTCAAAGCGACGTTATATTTCATGCCTATTATCATTTGTCGAAGCTTTGATCTATATGTTGTCATCAATTACCAAAAAGGGGGAGATTGAAAGTGCAACTATCCCTAGGTGGTTTTGGTAATTCATAACAACATATAGCTCATTGAGCTAATGCTATTCCAAGATGATTATTTCAGGAAAGCTCAATGATTGGCATGGCATGGATGTGAAAGTGGAACCCTCAAAATGCTAAGGACAAAGGATTGGCTCAAGCTCAAAAGCTCAAGACTCTTCATTTTATATTTTAGTGATCCAAGATCACATTGAGTCTTTAGGAAAAGCCAATACTATCAAGGAGGGATGAGGTTTTGCTTAATGAGCCTCTTGTTTCATGTGCTTAGTGATATGCTCCAAAACCCTCAACTACTTTCCCATATCCACATATGACCTAAACCCTAAGCCAAACTCAGTCCTACCGATTCTTTCTATCCGGCGCCACCGAGTTTCACTTGTCATAAGCCACTGCCAAACCCTAGCAAATCGGTTCTACCGATAGGGATCTCGGTCTCACCGAGATGGTATTGCAAACTCTCTGTTTCCCTTTCGTAACTTTTCGGTCTCACCGAAAGAGCGAATCGGTCCCACCGAGATTGCAATGTAAATTCAGTGTTTCCTTTTTGTAACTTTTCGGTCTCACCGAAAGAGCAAATCGGTCCCACCGAGTTTGCCTGACCAACTCTCTGGTTAGCTTATTACCAAAATTGGTCCCATCGAGTTTGTGTAATCGGTCTCACCGAGATTACGTTATGCCCAAACCCTAACCATATCGGTCCTATCGAGTTGCATGTCAGTCCCACCGAAAATCTCTAACGGTCACTAGGTTTACCTTTTCGGTCCGACCGAGTTTGTTGATTCGGTCCCACCGAGATTGGAAAACTGTGTGTAACGGTTGGATTTTGTGTGGAGGCTATATATACCCCTCCACCTCCTCTTCATTCGAAGAGAGAGCCATCAGAACACATACACAATTCCAACTCATATGTTCTGAGAGAGAACCACCTACTCATGTGTTGAGACCAAGATATTCCATTCCTACCATATGAATCTTGATCTCTAGCCTTCCCAAGTTGCTTTCCACTCAAATCTTCTTTCCACAAAATCCAAATCCTATGAGAGAGAGTTGAGTGTTGGGGAGACTATCATTTGAAGCACAAGAGCAAGGAGTTTATTACCTACACACCATTTGTTACTTCTTGGAGAGTGGTGTCTCCTAGATTGGCTAGGTGTCACTTGGGAGCCTCCGACAAGATTGTGGAGTTTAACCAAGGAGTTTGTAAGGGCAAGGAGATCGCCTACTTCGTGAAGATCTACTGCTAGTGAGGCAAGTCCTTCGTGGGCGATGGCCATGGTGGGATAGACAAGGTTGCTTCTTCGTGGACCCTTTGTGGGTGGTTGCTTCTTCGTGGACCCTTCGTGGGTGGAGCCCTTCGTGGACTCGTGCAACCGTTACCCTTTGTGGGTGGAGCCCTCCGTGGACTCGCGCAACCGTTACCCTTTGTGGGTTGAAGTCTCCATCAACGTGGATGTAGGATAGCACCACCTATCCGAACCACGGGAAAAACATCCGTATCTCCAATTGCGTTTGAATTCTCCAAACCCTTCCCTTTACATTCTTGCAAGTTGCATGCTTTACTTTCCGCTGCCAATATACTCTTTGCATGCTTGCTTGAATTGTGTGATGATTGCTTGACTTGTCCTACAATAGCTAAAATCTGCCAAGAACTAAAATTGGGAAAAGGTTAAGTTTTTATTTGGTCAAGTAGTCTAATCACCCCCCCTCTAGACATACTTTCGATCCTACAAGGATCCCTTGGGATTTCAACTGGTAAATTGTTTTTCAGAATAGGTTCCTATTTAAAGAATACTTCATCTAATTCCCTTCTTTCATTCATAAACATGTCATTTTCATGGTCTAGCAAATATTGTTCTAAAGGATCACTAGGAGGTACGACGATAGAAGCAAGACCAATAATTTCATCCTTACCAGGTAATTCTTGTTCGCGGTGTTATCTACTAAATTTAGAAAAATTAAATTCATGAGTCATATCATCTAAACTGATAGTAACAACATCTCTTCTACAATCTACGGTAGCATTAACAGTGTTCAAGAAGGGTCTACCAAATATAATGGGACAAAATCTATCTCGTGGGGAACCAAGAACAAGAAAATTAGCAGGATATTTAGTTTTCCCACACAAGACTTCAACATCTCTAACAATTCCCATCGGTGAAATAGTATCTCTGTTGGCAAGTTTAATTGTGACATCAATATCTTCCAACTCAGCAGGTGCAATATCATGCATAACTTCTTGGTATAAGGAATAAGGTATTGCACTAGCACTAGCACCCATATCACATAAGCCATGATAACAATGATCTCATATTTTAACAGAAATAACGTGCATGCCTACCACAGGTCTAGGTTTATCTTTATCATGGGGTTTAGCAATTCTAGCAGTTTCATCACAGAAATAAATAACATGCCCATCAATATTATCGGACAAGAGATCTTTAACAATATCAATATTAGGTTCAACTTTAACTTGCTCAGGAGGTGTATATGTTTTAATATTGCTTTTACGAACTACAATTGAAGCTTTAGCATGATCCTTTATCCTAACAGGGAAAGGTGGTTTCTCAACATAAGAAGTAGGAACAACAGGATCATTATAAGTGATAGTCTTTTCTTCAACTTTAATAGGTGCATCTACTTTTACTTCTATGTGAGGATGATATTTCAACCACTTCTCCTTGGGGAGATCAACATAGGTACCAAAAGATTCATAGAAAGAAGCTACTATCTCAGAGTGAAGTCCATATTTAGTGCTAAATTTACGAAAAATATCGGTATCCATAAAAGATTTAACACAATCAAAACTAGGTGTCAAACCTGACTCCTTACCATTGTCGAGGTCCCAATCTTCAGAGTTGCGTTTAATTCTTTCCAATAAATCCCATTTGAATTCAATAGTCTTCATCATAAAAGAGCCAGCACAAGAAGTATCAAGCATGGTGCGATTGTTACTAGAAAGCCGAGCATAAAATTTTCAATAATCATTTCTCTTGAGAGCTCATGATTGGGGCATGAATATAACATTGATTTAAGCCTCCCCCAAGCATGAGAGATGCTTTCTCCTTCGCGAGGCCAAAAATTATATATGTAATTGCAATCACGATGAACAAGATGCATAGGATAAAACTTCTGATGAATTCCAATTTCAATCGTTTGTAATTCCAAGACCTCATATCATCACATAGCATATACCATGTTGATGCATCTCCCCTCAAAGATAAAGGGAAGACCTTCTTCTCAACAACATCTCCGGGTACACATGTAAGCTTAAATAATCCACAAACTTCATCCACATATATCAGATGTTCATCAGGATGTTTTGTTCCATCTCCTAAAAAAGGATTAGCTAGCAGTTTTTCTATCATACCCGCAGGAACTTCAAAGCAAGCATTTTCATTTTCATTTTCATTTTCAGTATGTTCAGTAGGTTGAGGAGCAACTCTTTGCTCTACTAGTCAGGGTGAAGATACCCCGAACAAGCCCCTCAGAGAATTACTTTCCATGGTAATAAGTGACAGTAAATTTCAGCACACTATATAAATTTTTCCTTACCAAATTCCACCTACCAAAGGCGCTTCACTCCCCGGCAACGGCGCCAGAAAAGAGTCTTAATGACCCACAAGTATAGGGGATCTATCGTAGTCCTTTCGATAAGAAAGAGTGTCGAACCCAACGAGGAGCAGAAGGAAATGATAAGCGGTTTCCAGCAAGGTATTCTCTGCAAGTACTGAAATAAGTGGTAACAGATAGTTTTGTGATAAGATAATTTGTAACGAGCAACAAGTAACAAAAGTAAATAAGGTGCAGCAATGTGGCCCAATACTTTTTGTAGCAAAGGACAAGCCTGGACAAACTCTTATATGATGTAAAGCGCTCCCGAGGACACATGGGAATATCGTCAATCTAGTTTTCATCACGTTCATATGATTCGTGTTTGGTACTTTGGTAATTTGGTATGTGGGTGGACCGTTGCTTGGGTGCTGCCCTAACTTGGACAAGCATCCCACTTATGATTAACCTCTATTGCAAGCATCCGCAACTACAACAAAAGTATTAAGGTAAACCTAACCATAGCATGAAACATATGGATCCAAATCAGCCCCTTATGAAGCAACGCATAAACTAGGGTTTAAGCTTCTGTCACTCTAGCAACCCATCATCTACTTATTACTTCCCAATGCCTTCCTCTCGGCCCAAATAATGGTGAAGTGTCATGTAGTCAACGTTCACATAACACCACTAGAGGAGAGACAACATACATCTTAATAAAATATCGAACGAATACCAAATTCACATGACTACTAATAGCAAGACTTCTCCCATGTCCTCAGGAACAAAAGTAACTACTCACAAAGCATAAACATGTTCATAATCAGAGGGGTATTAATATGCATATAGGATTTGAAATATGATCTTCCACCAATTAAACCAACTAGCATCAACTACAAGGAGCAATTAACACTACTAGCAACCTACTAGCACCAATCCCGGACTTAGAGACAAGAATTGGATACAAGAGATGAACTAGGGTTTTGAGATGAGATGGTGCTGATGAAGATGTTGATGGCGACTGCCCTCTCCCGATGAGAGGAGCGTTGGTGATGACGATGGCGATGATTTCCCCCTTCGGGAGGGAAGTTTCCCCGGCAGAACAGCTCCGCCAGAGCCCTAGATTGGTTCCGGCAAGGTTCCGCCTCATGGCGGCGGAGTTTCGTCCGAGAAGATGGCTTATGATTTTTTCCCATCAAAAGACTCCATATAGCAGAAGATGGTCACCGGAGGGCCACCAGGGGGTCCACGAGGTAGGGGGCGCGCACAGGGGGGTAGGGCGCGCCCCCACCCTCGTGGGCAGGGTGTGCCCCCCTGGTGAAGTTCTTGCTCTCAGTATTTTTTATATATTTGGAAAACATCTTCCGTGAAGTTTTAGGACTTTTGGAGCTGTGCAGAATAGGTCTCTAATATTTGCTCCTTTTCCATCCCAGAATCCCAGCTGTCGGCATTCTCCCTCTTTATGTAAACCTTGTAAAATGAGAGAGAATAGGCATAAGTATTATCACATAATGTGTAATAACAGCCCATAATGCAATAAATATTGATATAAAAGCATGATGCAAAATGGATGTATCAATAATTTATGATAGTTGTGCTCTCTCAGTTTCTAGCGCTTGTTTTAGAAGGTGATGACACAACATAAAAGTAAATAGACAGTCCCTTCGTAGAGGGAAGCAGTGATTTGCAGAGGTGCCAGAGCTCAAAATTTTAAAACAGAGATAAATGATATTTTGAGACATGCACCCTTCTCATTTACTTCACGACTATCAGTTATCAATATCTCCCATGCTAAACAGGTTAGTGGTGGTTCCCAAGTGATAAAAGCAAAGGTTTTGGCTCCATTGGGAGTTTTTGTTTGATTATTTGAGCGATTAACTCTTTTTGTATTTTGCAGTTTGGGACTAGGCATCCCTATTACCGCCCTTTTCTCGTGCAATGGCGAGTGAATAAACACTCGACCTAAGAGTAACCTGCTTAGCACGGAAGATACCGACCACCTCATGTCATTGCATGAACGATCCAGGCACACAAAACAGATAATTTTTTAGAAGTTTTTAGAGGTGGCACATGGAAATTTACTTATGACGGCAGGGTAATACCGCATATAGGTAGATATGGTGGACTCATCTGAAATAACTTTGGGTTCAAGGTTTTTGATATACAAACAGAATCCCCACTTAGTACAAACGAAGGCTAGCAATTAGATTGAGAAGCGGCCAGCTAGAGAGCAACAAGGATGATGATCATGCATTATGCATAAGTAACATTGGACACTAGCATGAGTAGGATATGATCACCATGAACATAAATATCTTAGAGGCTATGTTGGTTTTGATTCAAATACATGCATGAACATGTGCCAAGTCAAGCCACTCGAACATTCAGAGGACGATACCATATCATCATACTACATCACAATCATTTTTAACGCAATGTTGATATCCAAGATAAATCATTATCCACTCCCAGCTACTTATGCATGGCATGAGAAACTATAATCTCTAATTGTCATTGCAAACTTGTTTAATCATAATGGGCTGAATCATGGATACTAGGTTAAACATATTTACACAAACAGAACAAGTCGAGTTCATACCAGTTTCTCTATGCCATGGCTAGTTCATCGAATATCGTCATTATTGCCATTCACTTGCATGACCGAATGATGCAGAAATAATAATAGTGCAAGGGTACCATGGACTAAGCTGGAATCTGCAAAACATTATATTCCATAGGAGAAGACAGGGTAAAATAGGCTCTTTATTAGTCCAACAATTATTCATATGAGATCCACTCAACATTTTCATCGTGCTTTTCTCCTTCGTACAACTCAAATAAAAGAAAAGAAATTCAGAGAAACACACTAAAATATTTTTGGATTTTTTGGTTTTCTTGAGCAAGCGAATAAAAGGGAAAAACAAAAACGAGAAAAACTATTTACACGGGAAAGCTCCCAACAAGCAAAAGAAGAACAAGGAAATCTTTGTGGGTTTTCTTTTTAATATTACAATTAAACATGCATAGAAAGTAAACTAGCTACAACTAATTTTTTTGGTTTTTCTAAAGGTTTTCAAACACACAAGAAGAAAGCAAGATGGCATATGTGAACATGAATGTAATGTCGGTGAGAAACACGTACTCCCCCAAGCTTAGGCTTTTGGCCTAACTTGCTAATCAATCAGTAATCTGGATAGTAGTTGGCGTGGTAGCTCATGAAGGCTCTCAGTGCGGATGCGTCGGCCTGCCGTGCTGCCTCCACTGCTGCGTTGTGAGCTCGAGCCTCGCTCTCAAGAACAAAATATCTTCCTTTGTTGTGATAATAAAAAAGAGTAGGCGCAGGCAAATATGCGTGCACAACAGATGTTTGGTTAAACAACATATTATAAGTGAAGTTGTCAACCTTTCCCTTGAGAATCTTATGTTCCTTTAGGGTGGCAAAATCTAAATACTGCGTGGGTAGGAATGTATCAAAGGGCAAGGGTGCAACACCCAGCCCTCGTGCTAAACGCGTAGCATATGTTCCACCATAGAAATATCCATTGTTAGCGTTGTGCTGAAGTTTGCGTGCAACAATCGCTCCAAGGTTATAATTCCTTTCACGGTGAGAGCGGTCTGGATGAGGCTCAAGTCTGGAACATAGAGTGTACTACAGTCTTGCTTGCCTACTATTCATTTCCCATTAAATAATGCAAAGTACTGAATTGCGGGAAAATGAATGCTCTTTATTCTACCTTGTGTCACTCCTCTGTTCTCACCATAACAAAGACTAGTCAAGAATGTTTGGTACTCAACCTTTGACGGTTCGTCAAGCGAGCCCCAATACTAGAGTTTGCAGTGGTAAGAAAAATACTCTAGTGGTATGGTAAATGGGTTATCATAAAGCATAAAAAACACCGTAGACTCGCGGGGAAAGAATTTAAATCCTTTGAGAAATGATTCAGTGAGATGGTGGCGTTGTTCACACTTATCTGAAAGGTAGGGACCGAGACCGACATTGTGAACATATTGCTCAAATGCTTCTTTAATGCCCACATGTATCATATACTCATTGCAAGGCCATAAGCATGTTTTGGTGGCGGCATCTCGAGTGGAACTTTCACTTGGTTCAACATATGACCGGCGAGTGGAGCTGTCACTAGAGGATGCCCCCGAGGATTGCCTCCTCGAGGAACTCCTTCCAAACAAGTTCATCATGTCCTTGTACAATTTTCTGAAAAATTTTGGGTGACAAAAATTTGTCAACAAAACTTTATAAGATTGATAGCAACTACTCATAGGGATACATAGAGGCCAAAGCAAGCATTCAAACTACTTAGAACACTAAGAATTCAACATGCAAGCTCATCTGCAGCAGCACCAAGAGTAGCTAATTATTCAAAATATAAACCACTAAAAAAACTAATTGGACAAACGGTGGAGTCACATACCAAGCAACAATCCCCCAAAATAGTTTCAGAAACGAAGCTTCGAGCAAAGATATCGAAATCCGCGGGCTTGAGGGCAAGAACACGGGAGAGAGAGCAATGGAGATTTTTTTTTCTGGAGATAGGTGATGATGTGGTGTAAAGAGATAAGTGAGGGGGCCCACGTGGGGACCACAACCCACCAGGTCACGCTTGGGGGTCCTGGCACACCCAGGTGGGTTGTGCCCACCTGGTGCACCTCCCTCTGATGATATTTGCACCCAAAATTCTTAAATATTCAAAAAAATCGTATTAAATTTTCAGGGCATTGTCAGAACTTTTATTTTTGGGTCATTTTTTATTGCACGGGAAAATCAGAAAACAGACAAAACATGGCATTTTATTTTATTTAACTAATAAAAACAGAGAATAAAAAGTAGGGACAGAATGTAGTGCTTACTAAATTCATCAACTTCATACCTCTAAAAATGATCCATTAATAAGGTTGATCAGGTCTTATAAACAAGCACTTTCGATTAGCATGAAACCGAAGAACTTTCGTAAATCACTAAGTTACCTCAATGGGCATATGAATGGCCCCAACAATAAGCATTTCATATTTCTTTTTGATAGTAGGTAGAGGTATTTGAAAACTTCCAATAGTGATTGTCGGAGATTTTTCAATGACATTAATACCATTCACTTAGAATTGTTTCTTCGGAAGATGCATCGTATGCTCATTACCATTAATATGAAATGTGACCTTGTTTTTATTGCAATCAATAACAGCCCCTGTAGTATTCAAGAAGGGTCTACCAAGGATAATCGACATGTTGTCGTCCTCGGGCATCTCAAGTATAACAAAGTCAGTTAAAATGGTAACATTAGCAACAACAACGGGCACATCCTCGCAGATACCGATAGGTATGGCAATGGATTTATCAGCCATTTGCAAAGATATTTCAGTAGGTGTGAGTTTATTCAAATTAAGTCTTTTATATAAAGAGAAAGGCATAACACTAACACCAGCTCCTAAATCAAACAAAGTAGTTTTCACATAATTCTTTTTGATAGAGCAAGGTATAGTTGGTATTCCCGGATCTCCATCTTTAAAAGTATAATTAGCAAGCATAATGGAGATTTCAGCTTGTGGTATTTTCCTCTTATTCATGATGATGTCTTTCATATACTTTGCATAAGGGGGCATCTTCAAGTTATCAGTCAAGCGAGTACGCAAAAAGACTGGCCTCAGCATTTTAGCAAAGCGTTCAAATTCTTCATCATCATTTTTTTAGTTGTCTTAGGTGGAAAAGGCATAGGTTTTTGAACCCATGGTTCACTTTCTTTACCATGTTTTCTAGCAATGAAGTCGCTTTTATCATACCTTTTATTCTTAGGTTGTGGGTTATCAAGATCAACAGGTGCTTCTATCACAACATCATTGTCTGGCTCTTTATTATTTGGTTGAGAGTCTTCATGAACATTAGCATTATCTTTGTGATTATCACTAGGTGAGTGTTCATTACCAGACTGAGTTTCAGCATCAGAGATAGAAACTTCATTATCTATGTCAGGAGGTTTTTCTATTTCAGGTTCTCTAGGAGCATGCAAAGTCCTATCATTTTTTTCTTTTTCTTTCTAGGAGGACTAGGTGCACTAGTGTTAGCTCTCTGTGAATCTTGTTCAATTCTTTTTGGGTGCGGGATAAAGTGGTCCCCGAGTCATTTTACCTCCTCTAGTTGCAACTCTAACAACAAAGTCATGCGTACTATTATTATTCATTTTTATAATATTATATTATTATTATTCATTTCATCAAGCAATTCTCTTTGAGATTTACCAACTTGTTCTACCTGGGTTTGTACCATAGAAGCATGTTTTCCAACACCTCTAACATCATTTGATATTCTAAATAACAAGTCACTCAAGCGAGCAATCATATCAGAATTGTATTTCAATTGTTTCATAACATTTGCATTGAAGTGATCTTGTTTTCTAAAATAGTTTTCAAAGTCATAAAGGCATTGACTAGGATGCATATTATGAGGATTGTCATTATCATTGAACTTCATTAGAGAATTTACCTCTACCACCTTAGGCAGTGGTGGTGTATTAAGCCCATGTATCTCTTTAATAGGAGGTAAATTTTTAACATCCTCCGGCGTTAATATCTTTTTCCTTCATATATTTCTTTGCCTCTTGCATATCTTCAGGACTGAGATATAATATACCCCTCTTATTCGAAGTGGGTTTAGGTGGTGGTTCAGGAATAGTCCAATCATCATAATTTTTCAATATGTTATTCAATAATTCCTCAGCTTGTATATCATCATAGGAATGGGTCACAAAGCAAACACTGCAATAACAAGCAATATCTCCACCAAGCTACCAAATATACATAAAAGTACTAGAATCATGGATCATGTGAAATGCAAAAGCATTGGTCACCAAAGCATGTCATCCAAATGGAAATGAGCATATCATGTGAGGTGAACATGGAAAATGGGCATAGAATATGTAATGGACAATAACCCATAACCATGTAATACAAAAAAACCACTTCCGTGATGATACGTGTTTGTCACAATAGGTCACACTTTCTTTCATGCATGTACATCCATGAGGATTTTATGACAGAATCAAGATAGTCATACCTGTGTTGTCGTAGAAGTGTTCCATGACAATACCAAAATTACCATCACAGAAGTGTCCACTTCCATGACGATAAATGGCATGTCATGGACGTGCTTCCGAGATACAGGCATGAGGAGAGTCATCCCCTATACGTGTAGGTTATCATCGCGTTAGCAGTATCCTACAGTAGTGATGTCATGTGAGCAAATAGTATGCATAGACAATGCACATGACATATCGCAAGTACGCAAAGAAATCATGATCAAAGTATCATCGTAGGAATGGGTCACAAAGCAAACACGGAAATAACAAGCAATATCTCCAACAAGCTAGCAAATATACATACAAGTACTAGAATTATGGATCATGTGAAATGCAAAAGCATTGGTCACCAAAGCATGTCATCCAAATGGAAATGAGCATATCATGTGAAGTGAACATGGAAAATGGGCATAGAATATGTAATGGACAATAACCCATTGTCGGCATCCTGGGAACGGGGGTCCCCAGACTTGCCTGCCTGCGGCGTGGCTGGGCTGGCTGGTCTGTACGGCCCATCTTCATCGACAAGGCATTCAAGATCCTCATGAGGGGCCAAGCCTCGCGAGGCGGACGACGCAAGACCTCCTCACGAGCAGCCTCACTAGGCAGTCTCACGAGGGGCGGAGAGATCAAGGCAGGGCAAACCTCACGAGGTCCTCGTGACATGAGCCATGATGATCGAGACCAGGCAGGCGCCAGCGCGCGCAGTCTCCTTGTTTCCTCTTTGGTTCCATGGGGGAAAGCGTAGGCGCAGAGTACCAAGGCATCAAGCAAAGGTTTCCATATTGGTGCAACGAGACCAAGACCAGAAGGACGGCAAGATGGAGGTCACCATGGAGCCCACGATGGCATCATCACCAAAACCTTTGGTAGGCGAAGACCGCCTTTTGTCAGGATAACTTGTACTAGCTGTCCCCTTTCGAATTGGCCGTTGTTGGCTCCCTTCCCACTCAATATTTGGAAAGAGTACCAAGGCCTATAGAAGTAGAACTAGCCACCACACGCAGAGAAGAGAGAGACGGAGAGACAAACAAGAGAAGAGAGGATCGACCACATCACAAGTCGAGAGCAGATCCAAGATCATCTCGCCCACACAAGTTCACCAAGCACATGAACACCTCAACCTTAGGAGGCTGTTCTTCCCCTTGTACTGCTCATCATCAGCCCAAGAGGCAATCCACCACCACCACACTAGAGTAGGGTATTACACCATCACGGTGGCCCGAACCAGTATAAATCTTGTGTCTTTCTCTGTTGTGAGTTCGTCGTGTTCGTCTGCAAGATCTTAGAGAGCTAGGGCATGGATTGATAGGGAGAAAACCTTCGCGTGCACCCCAGTGTTCGAATCTCAAGGGTTTGCCGGAACCCGTGATCCGACATTTGGCGCGCCAGGTAGGGGTGCTCTGTAGCTTCTCTTTCGTCGATCTGCGCTCCGTCAACACCGCGCTTCGTCCGCATGGCAGGCGCCCTGCCACTAACTCTGACGGCCAGCATTGATCATGGGGCTAGGGGGCTCCGAGTCTTGCCCCCTGCCCTGCGGCAGGTGCAGTGGCCGCCCAAGTTCAAGCCAAAGATGCCGCCGCGCTACGATGGCGCGGCGGACCCGTCAGCTTTCCTGCTGGCATACGAGGAGGCTGTCCTCGAAGCCGGGGCTGATGACAAGGTCATGGCCAACTGGCTTCCCCTGGCCCTCGCCAGTGAGCCGCGCGCTTGGCTGCTCAACCTTCCCGGATCCATGGTGGCGTCTTGGGAGGATCTCCGCGACCTCTTCAATGCGTGCTACGCTGCACCGACGGACCACACGGTCTTGGCACTGGTAGGCGGCTCACAGGCGCTACCTTCAGAGCGCCACATCAAGTCATTCCTCCGCAAGATCGGCGCCGCTTCCATGCACTCGGGGGCTCCGCCAGGCTGGGCCGTGCCTGAGGCTGACCTCACCTTCAGCTCAGAATACCACCCCATCACCACCACCGGCTCGGGCATGCTTCCGATGCTCTGCGCACCCACCATCTGCAACGTGTCCGTCACCAAGACCCTCATCGACGGCGGCACTGGCCCCAACTTGCTCTCCATGGAGACCTTCAGCCTTCTTCATGTGCTGCTCGAGCAACTCAGCCTCAGCAAGCCTTTCTCAGGAGTTGGTGGTGGCGCTGCCCGCTCCCTGGGGCAGGTCTGCCTTCCCGTCACCTTTGGCACACGCGACAACTACCGCGCCGAGCTGGTCGACTTCGACATCGCACGCATTGGCCTCCCATACAACGCCATCCTCGAGTATCCAGCTATAGCCCAGTTCATGGCGGCGACTCATCCAGCCTACAACCTCATGAAAATGCCAGGAAGCAAAGGTGTCTTCACCATCAAGGGGGACACCAAGGAGGCCGTGACGGTGCTCAAACTTGCCTTCCGGACTGCTGCGACGGTGCAGCCCGTCGGCGCCGGTGCCCCCGAGGCCAAGGAGGCCGCGCCAACCAAGAAGAAGCAGTTGTTCACCCAAGACAAGGCAGAGATAAAGCAGGTGCCGGTCGACAAGGACGGCTCCTCAGGAGCCACCTTCACCATAGGTGCCGGCCTCAACCCCAGCCAAGAGGAAGCATTGGCGAAGTTCTTGCACGCGAACAAGGACATATTCGCATGGGAGCCCACTCAACTGGTGGGGGTCCCGAGAGAGGTGATTCGGCACCACTTAAGGGTGTGCCCAAGTGTGCACCCTATGAAGCAATGAGCAAGGCGGCAATCCACGGAGAAGCAGGCCTTCATCTTCCAAGAGACCCGCAAGTTGGACGCGGCGGGTGTCGTTCGTGAGGTCAGGTACCCCGAATGGCTGGCGAACCCAGTCATGGTGCTGAAGAAAGGCGGGAAGGAGCGAATGTGTGTCGACTTCACCGACCTCAACAAGGTGTGCCCTCAAGATCCGTTCCCTCTCCCGCGCATCAACCAGATCGTCGACTCCACCGCTGAGTGCGACATACTATGCTTCCTGGATGTGTTCTCAGGATATCACCAAATCAAGATGGCGGTCGAAGATGTAGAGAAGACAGCCTTCCTGACCCCGTGTGGGGTGTACTGTTACACCTGTATGCCCTTCGGACTGCGCAACGTGGGTGCAACCTTTCAACGGCTGATGCACATCGCTTTAGGGCGGCAGCTCGGGAGGAACACGGAGGCCTAGGTCGACGACATTGTGGTGAAGTCTCGGGAGGTGAGAACCTTGATCCAAGACCTGGAGGAGACCTTCGAAAGCCTGCGTCAGGTGAAACTGCGGCTCAACCCGAAAAAGTGTGTGTTTAGTGTTCCTTCCGGCAAGCTGCTGGGATTCCTCGTGTCGCACAGAGAGATCGAGGCGAACCTGGAGAAGATCAAGGCCATTGAGGGCATGAGCTCGCCGCAGACCCTGAAGGAAATGCAGAAGCTGGCAGGTCGGGTGACTGCATTGGGGCGCTTCATCTCCAAGCTGGGAGAGTGCACCTTACCCTTTTTCAAGCTGATGAAGAAGAAGGGCCCGTTCGAGTGGACTCCGGAGGCCGACTGAGCCTTCCAAGACCTCAAGATATACCTGACCAGCCAACCGGTGTTGGTGGCGCCACGGCCTCTCGAGCCTCTAGTACTTTATATTGCCGCCACCCCATACTCCACCAGCGCTGCGCTAGTGGCGGTTCAGGAGGAGCACCAGGCCAAGAGTGTGCCGTGCCAAGCTACGTCGCCAGCCGAGATGGCGCAAGATTAGGAAGGCGTAGCAAGAGCCATAGCGACAGCAACAGATGACCAAGCTCGGCAGGGTGACACCATAGAGATTCTCGCAAGCGACCAGGCGCCAGAGGTCCTACCACCTCCGTAGGCATGTTAGCTTGCGCAAGACGTGAGCTTCACCAACACACCGGTCCTCGTCAAGCACCTGGTGTACTTTGTCAGCACGGTGCTGCGGGGCGCGAGGGCACGTTATCCCATGCCTCAAAAACTCCTGCTCACGCTCCTGGTGGCCTCGCGCAAGTTACGACACTACTCCCAGGGCCACCCCATCAGAGTCGTCTCGGCCTACCCATTGGAGAGGTTGCTCAGGAGCCCCTACTTTGTTGGAAGGGTCACCGAGTGGAACATCGAGCTGCAGGAATTCTAGTTGGAGTTCAGCACCACCAGGGTCATCAAGGGAGCCGCACTCACTGACTTCGTGGAGGAATGGACGGATGCCTCGGCACTGGAAGCAGGCGAGGACCGGTCCACCTCGCCAGGAAGTGAGGCGCCTGATGGATGGGTCATGTATTTCGATGATGCCTTCGCGCACCAGGGCGCGAGGGCTGGAGCAGTGCTCATCTCACCCACGTAGGACAAGCTCTACTACGTTGTGCAGCTCTGCTTTCAGTAGGGCAAGAAGGTCTCCAACAACATTGCAGAATACGAAGGCGTCATAGCTGGCTTGAAGGCCACGGCAGCTCTAGGGGTGAAGCGCCTCACCATTAGGGGCGACTCACAGCTCATCGTCAACTTATCCAACAAGGTGTACGAGCCAAAGGACGAGCACATGGAGGCGTACCTCGCGGACGTAAGATGGAAAAGCAGTTCCTAGGCATGGAGGTGCAGCATGTGCCCTGTGGCACCAACAAGGAAGCCGACGACATCGCCAGGAGGGCATCCAAGCGGCAGCCCCAAGAACCTGGCGTCTTCGAGGAGCGGCTCTTCAAGCCGTCTGCGACGCCACCACTTTCGAGTACAGCACGGCCTTGGGAGGAGCTCCCACAACCGCCTGCCACGGGAGCCCCAGCTTGTGGCCCAACCTCAGGGACTCTCTTGCTCTTCGCGCTCGAGCCTCAAGAGGGATGTTGGACCAAGGAATTCAAGGAATATCTGTTGCAAGGGGTGCTACCGGAGAAGGAAGAGGACACAGAGCGCGTAGCCCGGCAAGCCACGACATACTGCATCTAGGACGGTGAGTTGTACAGGAAGCAACCAAATGATGTTTCATTGCGTTGCATTTCCAGGGACTAGGGAAAGGAGTTGCTGACTGACATACATGGCGGGGACTGCGGACACCACTCATCATCACGGACTCTCGTCGGCAAGGTGTTCCGCAGCAGATTCTACTGGCCCACGGCGCTCAACAACGAAGCTGAGCCGGTGAAGTCCTGCGAAGCTTGCTAGTTCCATGCCAAGCCGATCCATCAGCCAGCTCAGGGCCTCCAGACTATACTGCTCACATGGTCGTTCGTGGTCTGGGGGCTGGATATCTTGGACCCATTCCCTCTGGCGCCAGGGGGCTACCGCTACCTCTACGTTGCCATTGACAAGTTCACCAAGTGGGCGGAAGTGGAAGCCGTCCGCACCATCCCAGTCGGTTCCGTGGTTGAGTTCATCAAGGGCCTCGTGAGCAGTTTTGGGGGTCCCCAACCGCATCATCACCGACAACGGCTCGCAGTTCACCAGTAGCCTCTTCAAAACATATTGTGCTAACTTTGGAACGCAGATCTGCTACGCTTCGGTGGTGCACCCCAGGAGCAATGGCCAGGCTGAATGCGCCAATGCGGAGGTCCTAAGAGGCCTCAAGACCAGGACCTTCAAGAAAAAGCTCGAGGCTTGCGGCAGGGGCTGGCACGATGAGCTCCAATCCGTGTTGTGGTCCATCCTCACCACCGCCACGAAGTCGACGGGCGAGACCCCATTCTTCCTTCTATACGGAGTCGAAGCGGTCCTCCCTCACGAGGTCAAGCATCGCTCTGCACGGGTCCTGGCGTTTGATGAAACGCAGTAGGACGCCACGCAGGGGAAGGACCTCGTACTTGGGGAGAAACGACACCGTGAAACTACACTGAGGGCGGCAAGGTACCAGCAGGCGCTGCGGCGGTACCACTGCCGCAACATCCGCTCCAGGATGCTCGAGGCAGGCGACCTCATCCTAAGGCGGGTCCTCTCAAGGAAGGGTTGCACAAGCTCTCACCCATGTGGGAGGGCCCGTTCAGGGTCGCCCATATCTCCAGGCCTGGCGCCACGCGCCTGGAGATGCAGGACTGGGTGCCCGTCCAGAACGCCTGGAACATCCAGCACCTCCGGAAGTTCTACCCAAGGCCCCGAGCCTGTGAGGCAAGGCCCAGTGCCTATGAAGCAAGGCCCCGCACCTGTGAAGCAAGGCCCCGTGCCTGTGAAGAAAGGCCCGGTGCCTGTGAAGAAGGCATGGTGCCTGTGAAGAATCGCTGCCCGTGACACTCTCACGTAATAATGAGTGGGGCTGTACATGCCCCGGAGTCTCCGGAGAGCAGCCCTCGGGCCTCAGGGGCTCCCTCCCACGCCTAGTGGCAGGACTTAGCTCAGCGCTGGTGAGAAGATGTCGAAGACTAGACTAAGTGTCGAACGCGGCTTTTCTGTCACAACCCTAGAGTTTGATTGCAATTAGTTTTATAAGCATCCTTGCATCATGTCTATATTTGTTTTAAACTTGAAATGGGGATTGCCTAATCCCCTGGCATCAAAGGAATTCACTAGGTTCACCTAAAATATTTTTAGTAAATCCAAATGGCTTTCAAAAATGTTCATCATTTATGGAAAATGATGTAAAGAGTAACCAGAGGTGATGCACATTTTTCCATGACCTATTTGGGCTCTGAATTAAATCATACTCTATTTGCATTTGGACATTTAAATGCTATAAAATATTTTAAATGTCCAAATAATCATAAACTTAAATGTTTACTGTTGGATATATTCCAAACAATGGGCTTGAGCAAGTTTCATGATTTTTGAGTGTGCCTAAGTAATTTTAATAAAGTCGTCACACTACAGAAGAAATAGAAAAAAAGAAAAGAATTAGAAAGAGAGAGATAGAGAGAGAGAGAGAGAAAACCCACCTGAGGTTACCTGCACAGCCCACCTGGTGGCCCACTTACCTAGCCCAGCCCACCAGAGCCGCCACCGTCTCCCACCTCGCACCAGAGGGATGCGAGGAGTGTGGCCACCTCGCACCGGCACGCGCCCGACCACCTCCTCCCTCCCTGCCTGCCTGGCTCCTCCTCGACGCGTCCGGACGACGCCACAAGATCCCCAGAGCCGTCTGGCTCTCCCTCTCTCTCCCCCGAATGCTCTTCCCCTCCTTTGTTCTCCTCACCGAACGCGCCCGCCACTGCCGATGAGAACCACCGTGGCCACCGTCCACCCCTCGCCTTGCCGAAGCATCCAGAAGGACCGGCGTCGTCTCCTTCATCGTCTACACCTGTCCGTTCGACCGTGGGAGCACCGCAGCGATGTTTCTGCCTCATCTTCAACCTCGGGCACCCGAGATCGCCTTCGGTCGATTTGGCGCCGCCAGGACCTCCCCGGGCTCGCTGACCTCCTCTTCGGCATCGCTGTGAGCTCCCGCTCCGAACCCCTCTCTTCCCCGCCTCTTTTGCACCGCGTAGCCCTAGTTTCACCGGAGCCGATAGCTCCTCGCCGCCGGCCATGCCGCCACCGCAGCTACAGCCGCGCAAGCTCACCTTCAAGCATGTCAACGCACTCAGGGAGTCTCTAGGAGCTCAAATCACCCGCCCGTTTGGCCTGCCCTACACCGTAGCCGCAACCTCATGCACACCCGAACTCAGGCGCCGCCACGAGCTCACTTCCGGCGAGCTCCGACCACCCCGCGACCTCCCACCTGCTCCATTGGATGCGCATGAGCAAGGGCCTCCTCCCTGTGCCCTTCTCTCGCCCAGCCGCCTCCTGTAGCGCCGTCCCGTGTGGACTCCGCCGCGCGGGAAGGGCGACGGCGGCTTAACTCCGGCCGTGTCGACGTGGCGCCGTCATTAGTGGCTAATGATGCCACTAACTAACCCCTCTCTCACTAACTATGGGCCCCATGCATTAATTAACCCCGGGATTATTCCTTGTTTTGTTAATATAGTCGGCCCCATGTGTCAGTTTGACCATGCCACGTCATCATTGACCTGGACCCACCAGTCAGCCTCTGTCCCTGCCCTGTTACACTGACGTGCGGGTCCCACTGGTCAGGTTTGACCTGGACCGCCTCTGTTGACTTGATGATGTCACACCGATGTCATGCTTACGTAGTAAATGTTTTCTGGGATTTTAAATAAATCAGAAACGATTTATTTATTTCAAAAAATATCCAAAACTTCTAAAATTCATAGAAAATCAACCGTAGCTCCAAATCAAATAATTTATATATGAAAAATGATCAGAAAAATCCAAAGAACCTGATTACGGTGTTATCATGTATGTTTGAACAACTTATGCCTGCTGATCAGGTTAAATCAAACAAGTGGCATTTAAATAATCATATATGGAGTTGAATTTGAATCTTTGGTCCAACCCAACTTCATTTAATATGGTTTTAGCTGAATTAGCTCAAATCACAACATCCTGCCACGTCATGATAATGCATCATATTGTGCATTGCATTGATCGTGCTCTCTCTTTGTTGTCGATACCTGTTCCCCCTCAGTAGACATATGTTCCAACGATGAGTTCGATGACACCGATGAAGAGCTATACTATCTTCAGAAGTGCCAGGCAAGCAAAACCCCCTTGTTCATTCCGATACAAACCCACTTGCTCGCTCCTGCTCTCTTTTACTGCATTAGGACAACAACGATTCAACTGTTACATGCTGTGGTAGTTGAACCCCTTTCCTCTGCTTGACCTCTCATTGCCACAGTAAATAGATGAAACCCACTAGCATGAGTAGGAGTTGTTTGAGCCCTGATGTGCCTACTCATTCATGCTTGTTTGTCATGCCTTCTATTGCTTAGAGTTGTGTCAGGTCTGATTCATCGGGGATGAATTGGAAAGTTATGAACATGTCCTACTCTGTGTGAGCTAACTATGATGAACATGATTTGGTAAAGGTATCGATGAGAGGCCATGTAGGAGTACATGGTGGGTTGTTTCATTGGAACCGTCCTTAAGCATCAAAATCTGTATGTGTGATTTATGAACCAGCTACTACCATGAATTGGGCCCGAAACCAATGGACCCTCTCGGCTTCTTAACCACCCTAGTTCTTTGTCTAGGAGTTGCAACTAGTTTCTGGTGTTTATAGGATATGTGTTGGCGGCCGTGCGTAGCGCTGACCCTAGGGGTGGGCTATGATGCGGTAGATACACCGTGGCACGGTGTACCGAGTCACCCGTGTGGTGTCTCGGGAACCCTGTACACATCATTCGGGGCCGTATGTGGAAACCTCGGCCGGACTCCCTGCGGATGGAACCTGGATAGGCGATAAACCTGGACTAGAGACTTGAGTGTTTAGGTTGGCCGTGGCCCACACCCTCATTGGGATTCCGCTTGAAGGTTGCCGAGTACATGTCGTGTAAACGACGGTAAGTGGTGAGAGCGTGTATGAAGAAGTACACCTCTACAGGGTTAACATCATCTATTCAAATAGCCGCGTCCGCGGTAAAGGACTACTTGGTTTCCTATACAGTTCATAGACAAGTGAAAGTGGATACTCTAAAATGCGCAAGATAGGCATGAGTGCTATGGATGGCGTTCTCGTAGGGAGACGGGAGCAGATCCATAGTGGTGTATTGATATGGTGAATATGTGGACTCGTGTGCGCCACCTCAAAAGAGTTACTTGCAGTCGTAGTTTAAGATAGCCACCGAGTCAAAGCTGGCTTGTTGTAGGTAAACTCCACCACCCCCTTTGTTGATACCGATGGATATGTAGTTAGTTCTGATGTAAGTCTTGCCGGGTACATTTATACTCACGTTTGCCTATTTTATGTTTTGCAGAGACACGTCAGTCTCGCTAGTAGTTCCATGTGGACTTCGACGTTTAGCTTTATACTTCAGCTACGATCTTGTGCCCTTGGAAGGGTCTTGTAGATAGTCGGGCTTCTCAGCCTTTTTCATTTGTAGATGTCTGTACTCAGACATGTTAAGCTTCCGCATGTGCTTTGAGTTGTATGCTATGATTGTTGGGTCATGAGACCCATGGTTTAATATCTCACTCCTCGGAGCCCAATGAATAAATACTTTGAGTCATAGAGTTTTGTTGTGATGCCATGTTGTATTTGCAGATATCAAGCATATGTGTGTATGTTGTTGAAATGCTTGGTATGTGTGGGATCCGACAACCTAGTTGTTTATCCTTGGTAGCCTCTCTTATGGGGAAATGTAGTCTTGTGCTTCCATGAGCCATAGTAGTCCGCTACAGCCCGGTTCACCAGAGTCCTGCTAGCCCAGCACTACTGCTCCGGAACACTTGACTGGCCGGCATGTGATTCACTTTGTTCCTGTGTCTGTCCCTTCGGGGAAATGTCACGTGGTGACATCCGGAGTCCTTCCTAGCCTGCTACAGCCCGGGTTCCTGGAGTCCTGTTAGCCCAGTGCTACAGCCCGGATTCGCACGCTGCTGACCGACATGCTCGATGTTGATTCCTGTATGCCTGTCCCCGTAAGTTAGTGCCACTTTGGGTTCACGACTAGTCATGTTGGCCTGGGTTCTCTGTCATATGGATGCTAGCGACACTATCATATACGTGAGCCAAAAGGCGCAAACCGTCCTGGGCCATGGTAAGGCGACACCCGTGGGAATACCGTGCGTGAGGCTGCAAAGTGATATGAGGTGTTACAGGCTAGATCGGTGTGACTTAGAATCGGGGTCCTGACATTTTCATTTGCTTTCCGTAGTTGGCTCGCCTTCTCTTAATCAAAGTTTGCTTCTGGTGTCCCTTGCTGATTTGGTTTCGTCGCCTTTTACCGCCCTTTCCGAATCCAGTTCGCTTGTGTTCTCTCTCTCACATACCTCGCGAAGGGGCTAGGACGGTGCCTTCCTGAGGGTTTCTTCTTCCTGCGTCAGTCCTTCTCTCTGCCTTTGGTCTGCCTTCTAGCGAGGCACCCTTGTTCGAGCCCACAACCGACACATCTCTCCTAATCCGTGCCCCTCGGGTACCGCGATATGAAGTGCTGGGTCAAGGCTCAGGTGAACGGTAAGTTTCCTAGCAAGCTTCCTAACAAGTTTTTTGTAGTTCCTTAGCAACCATTAAGCCAATACGGGCACAAGGAGACAAGTGACTCGTGAAGAAGAGGCTGCCCCGAACGCGCCAGGCTAAGATATCTCCGCACGAAATAAGGACACATCACAGAAATAACAAGCATAGCGAAATGATTGAGGAATCAGAGTTTGATACACGCCCCTCTAGGCCCATACTGGTTTCATTTTGATGCAGGAAAGAAAAGAGGAACAAAACAAAAGCGGCGTTGCAGTGAACCATAGGGGCAAGCCTCCAGCGATGCCCCGAGCTTAGCCGGATCCCTCCTCACGCTTCACGGAGGTGCGGCAATGAGACGACCTGCTACCACCTTTGAAGCGGGCGCGATGGCGGGGCAGCTGGTCATAGCCGCCACTGCTGGAGCTTTCGCCGAGAGAAGAGCCACCGTAGCTGGACGAGGCACGGCCGGTGGGCTCACCCTTGTCGCGGCCATCACCAAGACCGAGCACCTACTCACCGTCGTTCGTCTCGGGGCAGCACCCGACGTGGCGACCATCTTCCCCAAACACCTTCACGAAGAGGGTCGCATCACCGTCATACTTGAAGTGGAGGGTGCATCGCTTGGCCAGGACGCGCGCGTGGGCGAACGTATGCCAACCGCGGGCCAGAGCTATGGTGCCCGCGGCGGAGACTTTGACCACGACCCAGGAAGCCCTGCTGCAGCAACCATCCGCCTGCAGCCAGAGCCCGCCTGGACTAGGGGCCGACAGCTTGTTGACAAAGAAGCGAGGAAGCTGGAGCCAGTTGCCGGCCGGATCCACCGACCAGACAATGAATTCCGGCAGTACCTCTGCCGAGTGGAAGCGTGGCTGGGAGGCTGTGCAACCACAACGCGTCTCCCCTCATGACGGGGCTACCGCGACTGGATCGACCCCCGCCACGCGCAGCGGCGCCACCCCGAGAGCAGGGGACCACGGCGAGAGTCATGGTGAGCTTGCGAGGGCGGTCGCGTCCCTATTTAGGCATGCTACCTCTTGAGCTTGCGTTGGATTTCCCCGAAGAGGAAAGGATGATGAAGCAGAGTAGCGTAAGTATTTCCCTCAGTTTTTGAGAACCAAGGTATCAATCCAGTAGGAGGCCATGCTGAAGTCCCTCGTACCTGCACAAAATGATAGCTACTCGCAACCAGCGCGATTAGGGGTTGTCAATCCCTTCACGGTCACTTACGAGAGTGAGATCTGATAGATATAATATTTTTGGTATTTTTGGTATAGAGATGCAAAGTGAAAAGTAAAAGGCAAAGTAAAAAGCAAAGCAAGATTAAAGTGATGGAGATTGATATGATGAGAATAGACCAAGGGGCCATAGGTTTCACTAGTGGCTTCTCTCAAGAGCATAAGTATTCTACAGTGGGTGAACAAATTATTGTTGAGCAATTGACAGAATTGAGCATAGTTATGAGAATATCTAGGCATGATCATGTATATAGGCATCACGTCCGTGACAAGTTACCAAAACGATTCTGCATCTACTACTATTACTCCACTCATCGACCGCTATCCAGCGTGCATCTAGAGTATTAAGTTAAAAACAGAGTAACGCTTTAAGCAAGATGACATGATGTAGAGAGATAAATTCATGCAATATGAAAGAAACCCCATCTTGTTATCCTCGATGGCAACGATGTAATACGTGCCTTGCTGCCCCTTCTGTCACTGGGAAAGGACACCGCAAGATCGAACCCGAAGCTAAGCACTTCTCCCATGGCAAGAAAAACCAATCTAGTAGGCCAAACCAAACTGATAAATTGAAGAGACTTGCAAAGATAACTAATCATACATAAAACAATTCAGAGAAGATTCAAATATTATTCATAGATAGACTTGATCATAAACCCACAATACATCGGTCTCAACAAACACACCGCAAAAAGAAAAAGATTACATCGAATAGATCTCCACAAGAGAGGGGGAGAACTTTGTATTGAGATCCAAAAAGAGAGAAGAAGCCATCTAGCTAATAGCTATGGACCCGAAGGTCTGAAGTAAACTACTCACACTTCATCGGAGAGGCTTGGATGATGATGTAGAAGCCCTTCGTGATCGATGCCCCCTCCGGCGGAGCTCCGGAACAGGCCCCAAGATGGGATCTCGTGGATACAGAAAGTTGCGGCGGTGGAATTAGGTTTTTGGCTCCCCCCTGTTCGTTTGGGGGTACGTGGATATATATAGGAGGAAGAAGTACGTCGGTGGAGCTTCAGTGGGCCCACAAGGCAGCGGGGCGCGCCCTAGGGGGGTGGGCGCGCCCCCCACCCTCATGACCGCCTCTTTGACTCCTTGGAGTAGAGTCCAAGTCTCCTGGATCACGTTCGGTGAGAAAATCATGTTCCCGAAGGTTTTATTCCGTTTGGACTCCGTTTGATATTCTGTTTCTCCGAAATACTGAAATAGGCAAAAAAACAATTCTGGGCTGGGCCTTCGGTTAATAGGCTAGTCCCAAAAATAATATAAAAGTGGAAAATAAAGACAAATATAGTCCAAAACAGTAGATAATATAGCATGGAGCAATCAAAAATTATAGATACGTTGGAGACGTATAAGGTATCCCCAAGCTTAATTCATGCTCGTCCTTGAGTAGGTAAATGATAAAAAGAGAATTTTTGATGCGGAGTGCTACTTGGCATAATTTTAATGTAATTCTTCTTAATTGTGGTATGAATATTCAGATTAGGAAGATACAAGACAAAAGTTCATATTGACATAGAGAATAATAATACTTCAAGCAAACCAACAAAGCAATCATGTCTTCTCAAAATAACATGGCCAAAGAAAGTTCATCCCTACAAAATCATATAGTTTAGTCATGTTTCATTTTCGTCACACAAGAATGCTCTCATCATGCACAACCCCGATGATAAGCCAAGCAATTGTTTCATACTTTAGTAATCTCAAACCTATAAACTTTCACGCAATATATGAGCACGAGCCATGGACATATCACTATGGGTGGAATAGAATATAATGAGGGGGGTTATGTGGAGAAGACAAAAGGAAGAAAGTCTCACATCAACGAGGCTAATCAATGGGCTATGGAGATGCCCACCGATTGATGTTAATTCAAGGAGTAGGGATTGCCATGCAACGCATGCACTAGAGCTATAAATGTATGAAAGTTCAACAAAAGAAACTAGTGGCTGTGCATCCAACTTGCTTGCTCACGAAGACCTAGGGCACTTGAGGAGGCCCATTGTTGGAATATACAAGCCAAGTTCTATAATGAAAAAATTCCCACTAGTATATGAAAGTGATAACATGAGAGACTCTCTACTATGAAGATCATGGTGCTACTTTGAAGCACAAGTGTGGTAAAAGGATAGTAACATTGTCCCGTCTCTCTCTTTCTCTCATTTTTTTGGGCCTTTTCTTTTTTATGGCCTTTCTCTTTTTTTGGGGGCCTTCTCCTTTTTTATGGCCTTTCTCTTTTTTTATTCCTCACTTGGGACAATGCTCTAATAATGATGATCATCACACTTCTATTTATTTACAACTCAATGATTACAACTTGATACTAGAACAAAGATGACTCTATATGAATGCCTCCGGTGGTGTACTGGGATATGCAATGAATCAAGAGTGACATGTATGAAAGAATTATGAATGGTGGCTTTGCCACAAATACTATGTCAACTACATGATCATGCTAAGAAATATGACAATGATGAATGTGTCATGATAAACTGGACGGTGGAAAGTTGCATGGCAATATATCTCGGAATTGCTATGGAAATGCCATAGTAGGTAGGTATGGTGGCTGTTTTGAGGAAGATATAAGGAGGTTTATGTGTGAAAGAGCGTATCATATCACGGGGTTTGGATGCACCGGCGAAGTTTGCGCCAACTCTCAATGTGAGAAAGGGCAATGCACGGTACCGAAGAGGCTAACAAGGATGGAAGGGTGAGAGTGCATATAATCCATGGACTCAACATTAGTCATAAAGAACTCACATACTTATTGCAAAAATCTACAAGTCATCAAAAACCTCAGCACTACGCGCATGCTCCTAGGGGGATAGATTGGTAGGAAAAGACCATCGCTCGTCCCCGACTGCCACTCATAAGGAAGACAATCAAATAACACCTCATGTTTCAAATTTGTTGCATACCGTTTACCATACGTGCATGCTACGGGACTTGCAAACTTCAACACAAGTATTTCTCAATTTCACAACTACTCAACTAGCATGACTTTAATATTATTAACTCCATATCTCAAAACAATCATCAAGCATCAAACTTTTCTTAGTATTCAACACACTCATAAGAAAGTTTTATTATTAATCTTGCATACCAAGCATATTAGGATTTTAAGTAAATTACCATGCTATTAAGACTCTCAAAATAATCTAAGTGAAGCATGAGAGATCAATAGTTTCTATAAAACAAATCCACCACCGTGCTCTAAGAGATCTAAGTGAAGCACATAGAGCAAAATTATAACGCTCAAAAGATATAAGTGAAGCACATAGAGCAAAACTACTTAGCTCAAAAAGATATAAGTGAAGCACACAGAGCAAAACTACTTAGCTCAAAAAGATATAAGTGAAGCACATAGAGCAAAACTACTTAGCTCAAAAAGATATAAGTGAAGCACATAGAGTATTTTATCAAATTCTAATTCATCTATGGCTCTCTCAAACAGTGTGTACAGCAAGGATGATTGTGGCACACTAACAACCAAAGACACAAATAATACAAGACGCTCCATGCAAAACACATATCATGTGGTGAATAAAAATATAGCTCCAAGTAAAGTTACCGATAGAAGTAGACAAAAGAGGGGATGCCTTCCGGGGCATCCCCAAGCTTTGGCTTTTAGGTGTCCTTAGATTATCTTCGGGGTGCCATGGGCATCCCCAAGCTTAGGCTCTTTCCACTCCTTGTTCCATAATCCATCAAATCCTTACCCAAAACATGAAAACTTCACAACACAAAACTTAAGGTAGAAAACTCGTGAGCTCCGTTAGCGAAATAAAACAAAAGACCATCTCAAGGTACTGTAATGAACTCATTCTTTATTTATATTGGTGTTAAACCTACTGTATTGCAACTTATCTATGGATTATAAACTATTTTACTAGCCATAGATTCATCAAAATAAGCAAACAACACACGAAAAACAGAATCGGTCAAAAACAGAACAGTCCGTAGTAATCTGTCGCTAGCGCAAGATCTGGAACCCCAAAAATTCTAAAATAAATTGCTGGACGTGAGGAATTTATCTATTAATCATCTGAAAAAATAATTAACTAAATATCACTTTCCAAATAGAAATGAAAGCAGTTCTCCTGAGCGCTAAAGTTTCTGTTTTTTACAGCAAGTTCAACAAGACTTTCCCCAAGTCTTCCCAATGGTTCTACTTGGCACAAACACTAATTAAACAAAAAAACACAACCAAAACAGAGGCTTGATAATTTATTTATTACTAAACAGGAGCAAAAAGCAAGGAATAAAAATAAAATTGGGTTGCCTCCCATCAAGCGCTATCGTTTAACGCCCCCAGCTAGGCATAAAAGTGAGGATAGATCTAGGTATTGCCATCTTTGGTAGGCAATCCATAAGTGGCTCTCATGATAGTTTCATATGGAAATTTTATTTTCTTTCTTGGAAAGTGTTCCATGCCCTTTTTTAATGGAAATTGAAATCTAATATTCCCTTCCTTCATATCAATAATCGCACCAACCGTTCTAAGGAAAGGTCTACCAATAATAATAGGGCAAGAAGGATTGCAATCTATATCAAGAACAATGAAATCTACGGGCACATAATTCATATTTGCAACAATAAGAATATCATTAACCCTTCCCATAGGTTTCTTAATTGTAGAATCCACAAGATGCAAGTTTAGAGAGCAATCATCAAAATCGCGGAAATTTAGCAAATCACACAAAGTTTTGGGGATAGTGGAGACACTAGTTCCCAAATCACACAAAGAATAAAACTCATGATCTTTAATTTTAATTTTAATAGTTGGTTCCCACTCATCATAGAGTTTTCTAGGGATAGAAAATTTCAACTCAAGTTTTTCTTCAGAAGATTGCATCAAGGGATCAACAATATGTTCGGTGAGGGCTTTCTTTTGACTATAAGCATGTGGAGAATTTAGCACGGAGTGCAACAAGGAAATACAATCAATTAAAGAGCAACTTTCATAATTAAATTCCTTGAAATTCAATATAGTGGGTTTAGCAACATCTAGATTTTTATTTCTTTCAATCCCACTTTCATCAATTTCATCATAAAGATCTAAATACTCCGAATTTTTAGAACACCTTCTAGGTAAAGGAAGATCATATTCAGTTTCATCAAGATTCATACTGCAAAACAAAGATTTGATAGGAGACACATCAACAACTTTTAGATCTTCATCTTGATTTTTGTAGGAATTCGGTTTAGCAGCCATCTTATTGACTAAGGTGGCTTGCATATCCAAAATTTCAGCAGTCATCTTTTCTAGACGAGCAATTTGGGATCTTATACCATCAAATTCTTTAGACATATCATCAAGCTCTTTATTCATATAACTCATAAAACTTTTTTGTTCCTTAAGCTCGTTTCTAAAGAAATTATTATGCTCAAATTGCAAAACCATAAACTTCCTAACGTTGTTTTCGATCTCCTCTAACCTTTTAAGGTGAAGATCACCAAATCTTGGTTGAGCCATCGCGACAAACAAGCAATCCAACACACGGGCAAACAAAAGCAAATGGGCAAAAGAGGAAAATAGAGAGGGAGGATAGAGAGAGAGAGGGTGAATAAAACGGCAAGGGTGAAGTGGGGGAGAGGAAAACGAGAGGCAAATGGCAAATAATGTAATGCGAGAGATAAGGATTGTGATGGGTACTTGGTATGTTGACTTTTTGCGTAGACTCCCCGGCAACGGAGCCAGAAATTCTTCTTGCTACCTCTTGAGTTTGCGTTGGATTTCCCCGAAGAGGAAACGATGATGCAGCAGAGTAGCGTAAGTATTTCCCTCAGTTTTTGAGAACCAAGGTATCAATCCAGTAGGAGGCCACGCTCAAGTCCTTCGTACCTGCACAAAACGATAGCTACTCGCAACCAACGCGATTAGGGGTTGTCAATCCCTTCACGGTCACTTACGAGAGTGAGATCTGATAGATATAATATTTTTGGTATTTTTGGTATAGAGATGCAAAGTGAAAAGTAAAAGGAAAAGTAAAAAGCAAAGCAAGATTAAAGTGATGGAGATTGATATGATGAGAATAGACCCGGGGGACATAGGTTTCACTAGTGGCTTCTCTCAAGAGCGTAAGTATTATACGGTGGCTGAACAAATTACTGTTGAGCAATTGACAGAATTGAGCATAGTTATGAGAATATCTAGGCATGATCATGTATATAGGCATCACGTCCGTGACAAGTAGACCGAAACGATTCTGCATCTACTAGTATTACTCCACTCATCGACCGCTATCCAGCATGCATCTATAGTATTAAGTTAAAAACAGAGTAACACATTAAGCAAGATGACATGATGTAGAGAGGTAAATTCATGCAATATGAAATAAACCCCATCTTGTTATCCTCGATGGCAACGATGCAATACGTGCCTTGCTTCCCCTTCTGTCACTAGGAAAGGACACCGCAAGATCGAACCCAAAGCTAAGCACTTCTCCCATGGCAAGAAAAACCAATCTAGTAGGCCAAACCAAACTGATAATTCGAAGAGATTTGCAAAGATAACTAATCATACATAAAAGAATTCAGAGAAGATTCAAATATTATTCATAGATAGACTTGATCATAAACCCACAATACATCGGTCTCAACAAACACACCGCAAAAAGAACAAGATTACATCGAATAGATCTCCACAAGAGAGGGGGGAGAACTTTGTATTGAGATCCAAAAAGAGAGAAGAAGCCATCTAGCTACTAGCTATGGACCCGAAGGTCTGAAGTAAACTACTCACACTTCATCGGAGATGCTTGGATGATGATGTAGAAGCCCTCCGTGATCAATGCCCCCTCCGACGGAGCTGTGGAACAGGCCCCAAGATGGGATCTCATGGATACAGAAAGTTGCGGCGGTGGAATTTGGTTTTTGGCTCCCCCCTGTTCGTTTGGGGGTACGTGGTTATATATAGGAGGAAGAAGTACGTCAGTGGAGCTTCGATGGGCCCACGAGGCAGGGGGCGCGCCCTAGCGGGGTAGGAGCGCCCCCCACCCTCGTGACCGCCTCTTTGACTCCTTGGAGTAGGGTCCAAGTCTCCTGGATCACGTTCGGTGAGAAAATCACGTTCCCGAAGGTTTTATTCCGTTTGGACTCCGTTTGATATCCTGTTTCTCTGAAATACTGAAATAGGCAAAAAACTGCAATTCTGGGCTGGGCCTCCGGTTAATAGGTTAGTCCAAAAAATAATATAAAAGTGGAAAATAAAGCCCAATATAGTCCAAAACAGTAGATAATATAGCATGGACCAATCAAAAATTATAGATACATTGGAGACGTATCATGGCGCCGGGGAGCCGGGCCCCTCGCGAGAACCTCTTCGATGGCACCATTAGAGTCGGTGGCGGAGCAGAGGAAGAAGAAGCGAGCGGAATGGGAAGAGATGAGCGATGGGGGCTCTGCCCCCCTGCCCATTTATAGCAGGAGAAGGCCAACCGGCACCCCCACGATCGCTGGCAATGATGGTTTTCCTTGCGTGTTGCAGGGACTTGTCAAGTCGGGTAGTTGCCAAGGAAGCGTGGGGAAGCGAAGACGCCCGCGTCCAATCACTCGCCACACGTCAACCGAGGCCGCAGGCTTTTGGGGCCCGCGGCGCTTCGTGCTTGATCCTTTGGCTTTGCCTCGAAGCCAAGCCCGAGCGCGCCTTGGGCTCGGGGGCTACTGCCGCCGTCCTGGGAACAGGGGTCCCTAGACTTGCCTGCCTGCGGCCCGCGGCGTGGCTGGGCTGGCAGGTCTATACGGCCCATCTTCATCAACAAGGCATTCAAGACCCTCGCGAGGGGCCAAGCCTCGCGAGACGGATGACGCAAAACCTCCTCAGGAGCAGCCTTGCCAGGCAGGCTCACGAGGGGCGGAGAGATCAAGGAAGGGCAAACCTCATGAGGTCCTCCTGACGTGAGCCATGACGATCGAGACCAGGCGGGCGCCAGGCAGGCGCCAGCACGCGCAGTGTCCTTATTTCCTCTTTGGTGCCAAGGGGGCAAGCGCAGGCGCGAACTACCGAGGCATCAAGCAAAGGTTTCCATATTGGTGCAACGAGACCAAGAACAGAAGGATGGCAAGACAGAGGTCACCATGGAGCCCAAGACGGTGTCATCACCAGAACCTTTGGTAGGCAAAGACCGCCTTTTGTCAGGATAAATTGTACTAGCTGTCCCCTTTCGATTTGGCCGTTGTTGGCTCCCTTCCCGCTCAATATTTGGGAAGAAGACCATGGCCTATATAAGTAGAACTAGCCACCACAGGCACAGAAGAGAGAGACCGAGAGACAGACAAGAGAAGATAGGATCGACCACATCACAAGTCGAGAGCGGATCCAAGATCATCTCTCCCACACAAGTTCACCAAGCACAAGAACACCTCAACCTCAGGAGGCTGTTCTTCCCCTTGTACTGTTCATCATCAGCCCAAGAGGCAATCCACCACCACCACACTGGAGTAGGGTATTACACCACAACGGTGGCCCGAACTAGTATAAATCTTGTGTCTTTCTGTGTTGTGAGTTCGTCGTGTTCATCCGCAAGATCTTAGAGAGCTAGGGCGTGGATCGATAGGGAGAAAACCTTCGCGCGCACCCCAGTGTTCAAACCTCAAGTGTTTGCCAGAACCCTTGATCCGACACCCATAAGCATGCACTACAAGAAAACCACTTCCGTGATGATACGTGTTTGTCACAGTAGGTCACGCTTTCTTTCATGCATGTACATCCATAACGATTTTATGACAGAATCAAGATAGTCATACCTGCATTGTCGTAGAAGTGTTCCATGACAATACCAAAATTACCATCACGTAAGTGTCCAGTTCCATGACAATAAATGGCGTGTCATGGAAGTGCTTTCGTCAAAGGTAACCGACACGTTGCATCCATGGGTCGTCGTTAAGCTATCGGGTTCTGGTTTGGACCCGATAACCCGTTAACAGCCCGGACCAATGGGGATTTTCCACGTGTAAAATTATCATTGGGCGTAGCAACCATGTGGCAGCTCTGCATTGAGACAGATATCAACCGCGCAATGGACAGGAGGCGCCTATGGTATGTCAACACACGGTAAGGCCCAACAAACAGCCCATTCAGGTCAAAAGGCTGGCCCATTTGACTTGGTCAAAAGGAAGCCGGCCAGCTCACGGGAAGCCTGTTAATGGCTTGTTCGCATATAGCCCATTATTTATAGCCCCTAACTCATGGCCCATTATAGCCTATCCAAATTAGGCATAGTAGAGTCATCTGAGCCATCCAATATGATTCTAGCCCGTTGTAACTTCCGGGCCATGTATGGCCCATGAAGACTTTCGGCCCATATGGGGCCCTTTGTAACTCTGGGCCCAATAAAGCCCCATGGTGAAACTTGCCCATAATGAATAGTGCATCACTTTATATCGATTAACGACCCATTATACTATTGGGTCGTTTCCAACTCGTGTTATATTTCGGCCTTCTAAGGGCCCATTTATTCTTGGGCTCATTTCCAGCATTCGTCTACTTAAGGTCAGTTAGTGGCACGTTCCACTTATGGCCCAAATTTAGCTTGTGGTTACAGTCGGCCCATTTGTGGCCCATTAATCTATTGGGCTATTTTCATAGTGTCATCAAATACGGCCCATTAGCGACCTGTTATGCCTGTCCATAGAATTAAGCCTGCTATACACATCGGCCTATTAACGGCCCGTTATGGTCGAGCCATAAACAGACGATTTCCACTCTAGCCCATTTATGGCCCATACTGGGGCCCATTATTGGTCCACGAATAGTATGGCCCATGTTTGGCCAATCGATCATGTGGCCCATAGAAGGGTGTTATGGGAGACCACGCCCACCTATGGGACCAAGAGCCCCTTTTGGTTTGGCGGGGGGATGGGCACGTTGCACAAAGAGCGGAGAAGCGTAACATAACACGACGGAGATCACACGGGCAATTTTACCCAGGTTCGCGCTATTGTGAGGCTTAAAACCCTACTCCATCTTTGGTGGATTGATGGTGGAAAGTGGTGGAAAAGCGCAGTGCTCTTAACCGGCAAGGTTGCCATGGCAGAGAGGGGCTACGCGTGTATGAGTGTGAGGGGGTCCGAATCCATTCTGCGTTTACCATGGGCCTCCTTTTATAGAATTAAGGGGTCACCACAGTGGAAAATCAGTCATTACATAGTGATTAGATAGCAAACAGTGCTATGATACCTAACTCTATAGGCTGATAGAGCGCATTAAATGCGTCACTCGACGTCACGTCACAGCTTGCCCGGTAGGCCCTGCGAGATGTTTTGCCAGCTTCGCTCCTGCTTGCTTGACACGTCTCAGGACGTGTGTCGCTTGGAGGTATTTTCTGTAGGAAGTGGCTGCCATGTGGCAAATAGCAGCCACTTAGTCACTTTGCGGCTTGACATCGCACTGATTGATGACCTGCGTCGCTCGTGAGGTGGTGCGGTGGAGTGATTTGCCTCAGTGAGCCCTAGTAGGCATGCCGAGACAATCTGAAAGCTTACTTCCGGGGCAAACCCAACCTAGCCAGGCCCACCTTCCTCTCTAGCTAGTCTTGGTTGTCTTGATCTGCACGTTGGTCCTTCGAAGAACTGATCCTTTGTGGCTCAATCTGATTTTGGTGTTGTGATCTTGTTATTGCGCCTGTGCAAAGTCTGGGTAACGGACCTAGGGTTTGTTGCACTGATAGGAGCCCCCGCGCCGAGCCCAAACGCACTGCCGGGTGTCGTCAGGGTAGGCCCTAACAATTGCATAGGAAGGGGCATAGAAGTAGTTGGCCCCTTGAGATCTTCTTTGCTTCTTCACTAACTTGAGCCCGGGCCAATTTCCGTTTCTTCCGCGCGTCGCGTAAACCCAATCGTGGTGGCGCCACCCTTGTAATGGCCCGTGAATGACTTTATCACGAGGGAAAGTAACTCTCAATTCACTCTTCCCACCACGCCTTATCCTTAGCCATGTTTGCTGCATGCATCGAGCGGGGTAGGTAATGGAGGCACGTGGTGCGGGAGAGCATCAAGGCAGGGGCCCGGTCTTATTGAATTGGTGGAGGAAGGCGGCGGTTACCCGTCAAGGGATCAGCTCTCTTCCTGATCCCACCTATAAAAGGAGGGGCGGGGGAGGAGCTGAGGCATTCATCCTCACATCCCTTCTGCTCCATCTTCTGCTTTCTGCTGGTTATGCTGAAGGGAAGAGCCTGGGGCCAATAGCTTGGGGTTGGTCATGTCAAATGCTCGTGCTGATGCTTGGGGAGTGTGTCTGGTCCAGGTCCAGAGGTAGCACGGCAGGCGAGTCATCCGTGGTGTAGGAGATATCAAGCATTCCCATTGTGGCGAAATGCTTGTTTCCTCCGCCTCAGACGGCTGCCTGGTGGGGAGCATGGTACCTCGCTGTGATCCACTGCAGCTCGTCGGTCTGGTGACGAGGTTCCTGGAGCCTGCGATGCCCGCCTGGGATGCAAGGCTCATGGTTGCTGGGAATCCCAGCACTGCTCCCTCCAGCGGAACCGATGCTGATGCTGAAGGAGAGGGCGGCTTCCTACCCGCCAGGGTGGGGAGCAGCGCGCCTTGGGTCCCCTGGCCATCTTGGTCGTGGGTTCCTTCTCTAGGGAAGGTGCTTGGGAGGGGTGTCGGTGTCTCCCTAGAGTGGTGTTGATGGAGATGAAGCCTAGGAAGATGGAGAAGGCAGGAGGTGGGACGTCAGGTTGGAGTACGATAGCACAAACGCGTTCGTCTCGTACTAGCGACTTGCCGCCTCGTCTTTTCGTCCTCCCCCCTCTCCCCGACACCATCATCACCCGCCTCTCGGCCTCCAAGGAGGGGCCACTCTCTTGGTGCCTTCGCCTCCTCCAGTAGTATTCCAGTTGAGCTCAGGCGGCCTCTCCCGCCGATACTTTTCCTAGGGCTTCCGACTGGCCTTGCACTAGTACGCGTCAGTGCTATACAAATGGTTTTTTACCCCTTTTCGCGATGTCATTTGGAACCGTCACCTAGTGAGTGACGGCGATAGGGGGGTCCTTCCCACGTGACATAGAATTCGTCGGGGATATGCCCTCCTGGCACACACGCTCGGCAAAATGAGGTCGTGTGCGACCGGCGAGCGCTCAAAAACGGAAATACGTACAGTAGAGCTAAAAATACAATTATACTGGCGAAATTCTTTCCGGCCACAAGTACACCCCACAAATTCACTCCCCGCTAAACATTTCCATTCATATGTACATCCCACACAGTCGCTCCAAGGAAAACATTTTAGTTCACAGGTACATCACACATAATTCTCCTCGTTAAATCATTTGTTATAGCATTGCCATTGCCCACGATATTAAAAAATTTATCGTTTGCATTATTGAATGCATCACATATGGTGCGTAGAAGAAACTGTGTGGTAAAGGCCGTCCATCACACACAGTTTTTATGTGGTAAACATTTGCGCAAGGTGGCCTAACTCAAACAGTTCTCAAGAGAAGGTCGTGGGTGATTGTTGATTGATCCAACACGGTCTATTCCTAGAAACTCTATGCGTTGCTTGAGGTCATCGCCCACAGTATTTTCTCAATAACTGTTTGCAATAGCAAAACCCAGTTAGCAGGCTAATTCACCATTAGCAGGCTAATTGCCCTATTATTAATTATCCATTTATTAATCTTATTGACATTCATATTAAGCACATAATATATTTCATTTCCATATTAAGAAAGAAGGATTTCATAATTGAAATACATCAGAATACAACATGATAGAGCTTCATCACTCAGCTACCCCATTACACAACTGCACCAGCACCAAGTTACACATGCAACATGTAGAACCTTTCGAAATTAGCATCATAGACGGTATATAGACAAATGCATCTCATCTGGAAACCTGCTGAAGCGAAAGGCGAATATTGAGCCTTCATTCATGTTGAAGGTCTTTGCAACTTTCAGCCAGTGCCTGTGGATGATTGACCATCCGTCCTTTGTCCTCTTCAGAAACACTTCAATACTGAACCGTGGGTGTTGTATGAAAACCTTCCTCGCCTCCTGACCATAGAGGTGGTTTGAGAGGTAATCATCAGTGAACTGCTTTAGAAAGGCCTGAAACAAGGCTGTGCATAAATATCTTCTCTATATTGGAAATGGGGCAAAGGAATAAAAAAAGGCAATGTATAATAGTTAGTACCATCTTGTAGTGAACTGATGTCTTATTCATTGTGCACACAAAGATCTTGTTGTTTTTTATCGCTAATTTCTTTATCCTAAAAATCCTTCTGAGTTTCTTGACTTGATTGATATTCATGGACAACTCATTTCCCCATGTGCAAAAAGGGTCGAACAGTGGGTCAAAACTTCTGACAGCAGGACCTACATGTACAACACCAAATTGTTAAAAACCTAAATATTAGAATGGTTCCTGCAATTGCACAATAATGTGCTATTAGGCAACGGACCATGCACGTGCAGTTAACTAAACACCACAACAAATGAACCAAACATTAACTGAGCACCACATTGCACAATATAACATACTCCTAATAGAAGATCAAAGAATTTGTCGGATTACGGGTTCCGGCAAACCCTTGAGATTCGAACACTGGGGTGCACACAAAGGTCTCTCTCCACCTAGCTCACACTCTCGCAACGATCTCAAAGCCTAGCTCACCGAACCAAAGGAGCAAACGACACAAGAGTTTATACTGGTTTGGGCCACCGTTGAGGTGTAATACCCTACTCTAGTGTGGTGTGGTGGATTTCCTTGTAGGCTGGGGATGAACAAGTACAAAGGAAGAACATCCTGCTGAGGAGAGGTGTTCCTGAGCTCGATGAGCTTGTGTGGTTGGGGATGATCTCAATAATCCTTCCTTTGCTATGGTGGTGGCTAGCCCTATTTATAGAGGCCAGGGTCCTCTCCCCACATATTAGGTGGGAAGGGATCCTAGAATGACCAATTTGAAGGGGGACAACGAGTACAAGTTATCCTGACAAAAGGTGGTCTTCGCCTGCCAAAGGCTCTGGTGGTGACACCGTCGTGGGCTCCGTGATGACCTCCTTCTTGCCATCCTGCTGGTCTTGGTCTCATTGCACCGATATGGAAACCTTTGCTTGATGCCTCGGGACTCCTCGCCTGCGCCTACCTCTTTAACACCAAAGAGGAAACTTACACTTCATTGATCTCTCTGCTCCCCGTGAGCCAGCCTAGTGAGGATGCCCCTGAGGACGTATTGTGTCGTCCGCCTCCCGAGACTTGGCCCCTCGTGAGGGTCTTGAGCATTGGTTGATGAAGATGGGCCATACCAGGCCACCGGTGGAGCCATGCCCTGGGCCGCAGGCAGGCAAGTCTGGGTACCCCCGTTCCCAGGACGCCGACAGTAGCCCCGGGCCCAAGGTGCGCTCCTGCTTGGCTTCGCGATGAAGCCAAGGGTCAAGTGCGTAGCGCCATGGGCCCTAACAGCCTTCAGAATTGATTTACGTGTGGCGATTGACGGGACGTGGGAATATCCTTCCCCATGCTGCCTCGGCAACTGCCCGCCTGATAAAAATGTTGGAGCGCACCGCAGTGTCTTCATTGCTTGCCTTCGTCTTGCTCTAGATCGCCTTTCCTGCTCCTCGCTCCCAAGTCACTAGATCTGCACCAATCCTCCTCCAAGCTCTCCATCGATGGCACCTAGAAAGGCAAGGGCCACCCTTCCGCCCACCTGGTATGAGCCGGCCCTGGGCACGCCCAACGTCTCGGAGAAGAACCTCGCCGCCACACTCCTGATGACAGCGGAGGGCGGAGATGAGAAGAGGAAGAGCGCACTTCGGGTTGGCTCTGCCAAGCCGGAGGCCTCTGGCAGCACCTTCTATCCTTTCATCATGAGCAGCGTTGTAGCGGGGTTGGTTCCCCCTTCTTTGACTTCTTCTACTCTGCCCTCAGCCATTACAAGATGCACGACCTCCATCTTCATCCCAACTATGTCCTCCTTCTGTCAATTTTTGCCATCTACTGTGAGGCATACGTCGGGGTGATTCTGGCTGTGCCGCTGCTGCGCCACTTCTTCTATCTATAAATCAAGGACGACCATTGCTTGGGGTGCGCCAACTTCGTTGCGGCCAACAAGACCAACGCGATCTTGAAGGCCGGGAAGAAAGTTGAGGGCTTCAGGAGCAAGTGGGTCCTAATGGACGCCAGGCGCTCCCACCCCCGGCTTGTGCTGCCGACGGGGATGCCCGTGTCTCATGATGGGTGGTTTCGCGCGAAGCTCACCGACCCCAGGGCAGAGCATGTGCTAGAGAAGATGACTGCTGATCTGAAGCCTCACGACCCAAATGCGGCGAAGCTGACGGGGGCCATGATCATCAAGGAATTCCTGTCGCAGCGCGTGGCTCCGCTCCAGGCATGCTCGCGTCCCTTGTGGAAGATTAGGGACGGGGGTTACGACCTCCGCCTGCGTCTGGATGCCTTGTCTGATGAGGAACCGGGCACAACTCTCCGCTCCTTGGTCGGGGACGACCAGGGGTACCCTCTTGACACCTTTGTTCCTCTGTACCGCCGTCCTGACGGAGCGAAGGATGCTGCCGCCATGCCCGTCTTTGATGGGCGTGGGCTCATGCCACTGGCGCCCTCTGATGCACCGGTAGAAACGACTCCGGTGGTTGTGTCCTCCGGCATCTCTGACGGGAAGGAGTAGCAGGACTTGAAGGCGACCACGGAGGGGACAGGGGAGACCTCCCCTCCTTGCAAGGCCAATCTCCTCCACGCCCTGCCTGATGACCACGACGCTGGCGAACAGCCAGTGAGGGACGTCCTTCCCCCTGCTGGGGTCACCACAAGGTCCAAGGTCACCCCCTCGAAGAAGTCGCCAACGGTGGTTCAGACCAAGAGCAGGTCGGCACTGGTCTCCCAGGGCGACGCTCCTGCCCTGGCGCCGTCTGGTGCCGCCGTCTGGCCGACTACTACCTCTTCATCTTCTCCAGGGGACCGCGCACTGGCGCCCCAGACCGTGAGGCCCTTGGGCCCCGTGCTCCTGAAGACGGCATGGGACTATGCTGCCATGGACCAATAAGCATCTCGCCCTGACTTTGTTCTTACTCCCGCTTTCCATTGCTGCTTCCTGATGTTCCCCTCTTGCATTATCAGGCTGACGCTGTCAGTGAAGAAGAAGAGGGAGGGGGCGGCCACATCCTCGCGAGCCCAGCAGCCTGGCCTGGCCGCACCCCCTCCGACACAGAAAAGTGGCGAAGGCACCCACACTTCTCCCGCTCGATCATCCTCGCAAGGCCCAGTGGACTGTCGACTACATGACACTTCATCATTGTTTGGGCCTAGAGGGAGGCATTGGGAAGTAATAAGCAGATGATGGGTTGCTAGAGTGACAGAAGCTTAAACCCTAGTTTATGCGTTGCTTTGTAAGGGGCTGATTTGGATCCATATGTTTCATGCTATGGTTAGGTTTACCTTAATACTTCTGTTGTAGTTGCGGATGCTTGCAATGGGGGTTAACCATAAGTGGGATGGTTGTCCAAGTAAGGACAGTACCCAAGCACTGGTCCACCCACATATCAAATTATGAAAGTACCGAACGGGAATCATATGAGCGTGATGAAAACTAGCTTGATGATAATTCCCATGTGTCCTTGGGAGGACTTTCCTTCATATAAGAGTATGTCCAGGCTTGTCCTTTTCTACAAAAAGGATTGGGCCATCTTGCTGCACCCTATTTACTTCCATTACTTGTTGCTCGTTACAATTTATCTAATCACACAACTATCTGTTACCGATAATTTCAGTGCTTGCAGAGAATACCTTGCTGTAAACCGCTTATCATTTCCTTCCGCTCCTTGTTGGGTTCGACACTATTACTTATCGAAAAGGATACGATATATCCCCTACACCTGTGGGTCATCAGTGGCAGCATCGAAGGGAGGCCAGCATTTCCCTGAGGACGGTTCTCACGAGGCTGGTCCCTCTAGGCGCCTTCGCGAGGCTTGTCGGATTTCGGGTTCCGGCAGACCCTTGAGGTTCGAACACTGCGGTGCGCACGGAGATTTCGCCTCCTACCTACCTGCGCCCCTCCGCCTTGCTAGGATCTATACTACAGAAAGAACAACACAAGAGACACAGGGTTTATACTGGTTCGGGCCACCGTTGTGGTGTAATACCCTACTCCAGTGTGTGGTGTGGTGGATTGCCTCTTGGGCTGATGATGATGAACAATACAAGGGAGAACAGCCTCGCGAGTGTCTGTTCTTGGCTGGGGCGATGAACTGCTGGGAGGAGTTCAGTCACCTTTCTCTCTCTCTCTCTCTGGTCCTTTCTTTTATCCTTCGATCCCCCCTATTTCCTTCCAACCCCTGAACCTCTGAACCTCTCAACCTCTCTTTGCTCTGTGGGTGGCTGGTCCTATTTATAGAGGCCCTGGTCCTCTTCCCAAATATCAATCGGGAAGGGAGCCAACAATGGTGGGCTAATTTGAAGGGGGGCAGCTAGTACTAGCTACCCTGACAAAAGTAGTCTTCGCCTGCACAAAGCTTTGGTGATGATGCCGTCTCGGGCTCCACAATGACCTCCTTCTTGTAGTCCTCATGGTCTTGGTCTCGTTGCACCGAAATGGCAACCTTTGCCTGATGCCTCGGTACTCCACGGACGCGCTTGCCCCCTTTGCACCAAAGAGGAAAGGAGGACACTGCGCGGGCTGGCACCCGCCTGGCACCCTCGGTCGTCATGGCTTGCATCATGGGCACCTCGTGAGGTACCCCGCCTTGATATCTCCGCCTCCTCGTGAGCCAGCCTGACGAGGCCGTGCCTGAGGAAGCTCCACGTCGTCCGCCCCGCGAGGCTTGCCCCCTTGCGAGGGTCTTGGGTTTGTGTTGGTGAAGATGGGCCGCGCTGGGCCCCCCTTTGAGCCACGCCGCAGGCTACAGGCAGGCAAGTCTGGGGACCCCCGTTCCCAGAACACCGACAGTAGCCCCCGGGCCCAAGGTGCGCCCAGACTTGGCCGTGCAGGAGGCGGAAGGGCAAGAGCAAAGCGCCGCGGGCCCTAACATCCTGCGGCCTTGGGCGCCACGTGGCGGTTGATTGGACGTGGGCGCCTCCACTTCCCCATGGCGCCTCGGTAACTGCACGGACTGGACAAGTCCCTGCATGCAAAGTGGGTCATGATTACCTGCAATCGTGGAGGTCGGCAGTTGGCCTTCGCCGGCCATAAGTACGGAACAGGGCGCGCCCTTCCAGTCCATCCCTCCTTGCTTCTCCTTCTTCCCGATCCTTGCTCCGTCTTGCTGCGATGGCTCCGATCCGCCGGTTCTCGACGGCAGAGAAGGGAAAGGCTCCCCGAGAGGAACCTGACCCACTCCCGCCGAAGAAACGGCTCGCCCCCCGTGGCCCGGACGAGGGGGCCCTTCAGGTGGTGTCGAGGCCTTGGTGCGAGCGGGCGCCGCCGGGGTTCCCGCTTCCATTGTACACCCACGTCGAGGGCCCCGAAGGAGCTGATGCTGACCGCCACAGGCGGCGCGGCCGTCGGCGCCGACGGGTCACGAAGGTGTGGGTCGTCCCCCTGGGGTCCACACCAAGGGCTCCTCCCAAGAGTTCGTGCTCCACGTCGACATTCCTCTTCAGTCTTGGATCCGCCTTCCTTCCTTCTTCGCCTCCATCACCCCGCAGGGGGAGCCCCTGGAGCTCTGCTGCAGCGCCCTCGCGACCGAGGCAGAGGTCGCGGTCGTTGCCCCGGGCGAGGTCTTCATGACTCGGGGCTGGAGAGAGATCGCCCGGGATTGCAGGGTAAGGGGCGTCTTCCTGGTCCACTTGGATTACGACGGTGCTTCAGTGATGCTCTTCAAGGTCTTCGATGCAAGCGGGTGCCGGCTGGAGTGCTGCCCCGAGGAAGGTGGCCAGGACCCTGCCGTGACGAGGACTGGGCCCGCCAACCGCTCCCTTGGCAGCTCCTAAGGCAGTGGAGGCGTCGGAGGTTCCAGCGACTTCGGCGAGCTGTTCACGACTCCGGAGACGAGAGACGATAGCTACGAGCCCCCGAGCTGGTGCCACTCTTGGAGCAGGGCGGGATCGTCAGGCCGCCACCGACTCTGATCTGGATGGGGTTGGCGTCGGTGCTTGATGGCCCACTGTTGATGATGGCGTCTTTTGCAGGGACGCGCGTAGTTTGTGTCCCTTTAGGATCTGTTCCCTACGAGGAATCAAAAACGCGTCCCGTGGGGGCTTGTAAGGTGCCTGTGATCCTGTCTTGTTAATATAACCCTTGTCATAGAATTGCGCGAGTTGCTCATTCCGTCTTAGCTCAGTCCTCCCTTTCGAACCTCACGAGGGCTTGGTGCTTTGCGCCGACAGGTCCCAGTCCCAAGGCGGCTTCAGCCGTTGCTGGTATGCCAGGTCGCGATGCCGTGGTCAAGGACAGGAGGTGAGCGACCTGGAGTCCGGTAAGAGCCCCTGAGTCGCGATGCTCAGGAGGTCCCCTTTGGCGCCCAAGCAGCCGTCGTTTGGTGAGAAAGGAGAGCGGCGTCGCTAACACGGGATAGCATTAGGTGCGGGGATGGTGCCATGGTAGCTGGCGCTTCAGGGTGATGACTTATCTCGAGAATCTGGGGCCGCTCTCTGGTGTGTCGCCGGGTCCATGCATCGGCAGGCGCGAGGTTGCTCGGCGAGGTCCTCGTGTGTCTCTCCCCTCTCGCCTTTGCTCCCCTTTCTGCTCTATGTCCTCGGGTCCCGGCCCTCGAGCGAGTCTCAGCCGTCGCTGGTATGCCAGGTCGCGATGCCGTGGTCAAGGCCAGAGGGTGAGGGCTGGAGAGCCAGTAGGAGCCCTAAGTCGCGATGCTCAGGCACTCCCCCTTTAACGTGCAAGAGGTTCGCGCGGACGAGAGTGAAGGAGACACCGCAAGGGCCTTGCCTGACGCAGCTCCTTCAGGAGGTCCTGCAGGTCCATCATAGAAAAAACAAGGGGTTGTCATGACAATTGACAGTCAGCCGTTGGTTGCTTCCGAGGGGTAGTGAGGCACTGAAGGCTTGACGAGGTGACGCTATGCGGGGCTGCTGCGGCCAGAGCTCAGCCATCCAGGTTTGTGGGCATTGCAGGGACGGATCCATGCGCAAGTGTCGTGCCGTTTGGGAGCAGCTCCGTTAGTTGGCGTCAGCCGAGCAGGCAACTAGGTAAAACACATTAGCCGCGAAGGAGTGGATTCGTCCAAATAGATGCTGGGAATGCGGACATCACTGGGTCAGGCCCGAGCGACTTGGGGATCATGCAGCCCGAGGGGCACCCCCAACAAGGTAAGCTAACAACATGGAATAAAAAAGGGATACACACCGCAGGGACGGACCCACGCGGCCTGGGAATAATGCAGCCCTGGGGGGCGCTCCCAGCTGGAAATAAAACTCGAAAGATGTCACCTGATGCTGTTGAGGACGAAGGAGCGTTGATGTAGCAGGCTCGGTGGGCTGTGGGAGCCGATCCTCGCGAGCCCCCCGGCCCAGGGGCCTCGGGAGGCTCCGGAGGCGCTGGCGGCTCCTCGCGGGCCATCTCCATCCCTGCCAGGGCTACGGGACACCTAGCCTCTCGTGCCTCCGTGATGCCCCTCATGAGGCGCTGGTACGTGTCAGCCGCGTTCGGCAAGCCGTAAGGCATGCGAACGTAGCTGTGGGGTGGGCCTCCGTAGCGCCCCACTTGCGAGGGCCAGAGGCGCTCCAGAGAGGCGACTCGGTTGAGCCCTGGTATGATGATGCAGACGCGCAACCCACCATCCTCGCCTGGATGGGGAGCCACTGCTGGTAGGCGGCGGCCGCCTTTCATGACTCTTGACTCCTGTAGCTCCTGAATGGCTTTGCTGACAAACTCCTGAGGGTCTGGGTCTCCTTGCCTTGATCCTTCTTGAGGGAAACGTGCTTCGAAACACGCCTCCATGTGGTGCCCAAGCGCCTCCCTCGTGACCCTAGCTAGGTCGGTGGCCCTCCAGGGGAGAGCCCCCGAGCCCTGCCTGAGGAGGGCGCCAGGCGCGCTTTCCTATGCGATGGAAGGAGGTTCCCCCTGGGCAGGCGCGGGCCCAGAGGGGCCTGCCTCCTGAGTGGTCGGGCCAGACGATGTCTTCTTCTTCTTAGGGGCGGTCTCGGGAGGCCTCCTGCTTCGACGATCTAGGTCTTCCAGTGACGCGGCCTGAAAGGCTCGTTCCAGGGAACACACCACGTCCTTCTCTTCATAGGGCACCGTGATGACTCTGCCACTTCCTGGCATCTTGAGGATGTTGTAGCCATGGTGAGTTACGGCCATGAACTTGGCCAGCGCTGGGTACCCAAGGATGGCGTTGTACGGCAGGCGAACGTGAGCGACGTCGAAGTCGATGAGCTCGGTGCGGTAGTTGTCGCGTGCCCCGAAGGTGACAGGGAGGCGGACCTGCCCAATTGGGACCGTGGAGTCGTCGGTGATACCGGAGAAAGGCTTGGTTGGCTAAAGCTGGCTGTAGGGCACTTGGAGGTTGTTGAACGTCTCCACGGACAGGACGTTGAGCCCTGCCCCGCCATCGATGAGGGTCTTGGTGACCACCACGTTGCTGACGATCGGGGAGCAAAGCATCGGGAGAACTCTGGCTGTAGCCGCACACTTGAGCTGATCTACTGAGCTGAACATGATGGCGCACGCCGACCACCTGAGAGGGCGCGTGGCTTCGAGCCTGGGAGTACTGCATTCACTTCATGGGCGAACTGCTTGAATATGCGCTGAGAGGCTGGGGCTTGTGCCCCGCCCAGGATGCATGCGATCGCGCGCGGCTCCTGGAAGCCCCCGGCCCCCTCGTCCTGGTGGCGGTCCTCGTTTCTCCTTGGCTACGGCGGCAACAGTGGGATGCCTGCGTTGCCTTGCGGGCGATCCTCGCGAGGCTGATCCCTCCAGTCTCCCTCGCGAGGCTGATCTCTCCAGCCTCCCTCGCGAGGCGGGTCTTGCCAGCGATCCTCGCGAGGTTGATCGTGCCACCCTTGGCGCGGGCCACGGTCTTCCCAGCGTCCTGCGTTCCTTCCTCCTCCTCGACCGTAGCCCCGGTCACTGCGGTCAGGGCGACGGCCGATCCTTCCTTCTCGCATGGCTCGGAGCTCTTGACATTCGTTGGTGTTGTGGGTGTGGAGGTCGTGGTACACAGTACCGGCTGCCCTTGGAAGGTTCGGGCTGATCTCTGCCTCGCTTGGTGTCTGGTTCTGCCGCGAGCACGGCAGCCCCCTTGCGCTTCACATCCTTGGCCTTGGGCTTCTTCTCTTCTGGGTCTGCGGCAGGCAGCTCGAGGAGGGAGAGACGCCCTTCCTCGGCCCTGGCACACTTGGTTGCCAGGTTGAACAGCTCCAAGGAAGTGCACAGGTCTTCATGGATCGCCAGCTCCTCCTTCATCTTGACGTCGCGCACGCCGTCGGAGAAGGCCGAGATGATGGCCTCCTCAGTCACCTTGGAAATCTTGAGGCGCGCGTTGTTGAAGCGCTAGATGTACTTCTGCAGGGTCACCCCGGGCTGTTGCTTGATGCGGCGCATGTCGCTCACGGCGGGTGGCCGGTCGCGAGTGCCCTGGAAGTTGGCGATGAAGCGGGTGCGCATCTCGTCCCAGGAGGAGATTGTGCCTGGAGCCAGGTTCAGGAGCCAGGTGCGGGCCCCGTCCTTCAGCGCCATGGGGAACCAGTTCGCCATGACCTTCTCGTCTCCGTTGGCAGCTTCAATGCCCAGCTCGTAGAGCTGGAGGAACTCCGCAGGGTCAGCCGTGCCGTCGTAGCGAGGAGGCAAGTCTGGCGTGAACTTGATGGGCCACGCGATGTTGCGTAGCTCAGCGGTGAAGGCGCGGCAGCCTGCTGTGGCCATGGGAGGCCTTGGATGACGGGGAGCTTGGTCTTGCATGTCCCCACGCGCTGCAGCTGGGAGCAGCGCGGGGTCTTGACGCGCAGGAGCAGGAGCATGGTCGCGACGTGCTGGAGCAGGGAGTGACCGGGCAGCTTCTTGCGGGTGAGGGACTTCTTGACAGCTCTGCTCTTGCCGCGCTGGCGCCTGACGGAGCGGGTTCCGCCCAGGGGCCACGTGCCTTGGAGCCATGGTGCCATCCTGAGGAGGAGGCGGCCGGGGCGCCGCCGGAGCTTCATTGCCCGCGCGGGGCGGGGTGCGGTGCAGCGGAACGGACGGCGCAGGAGAGCCCCCTGCGGCACGGACGAGCTCGGCGACGCGGTCGAGCCATTTTTCGTAGACGTCGTCGACAGGATGGTAGCGCAGGAGCTCGTTCGCCGTGATGAGTGCAGCCCGAGCCTCCATGGGCGCGCGGAGCGCGCGGGACGAAGAACCAGCTGGGGTGAGCGAGGGAGTTGCGGTGCGGCCATCCTGCCGCACGGACGGATGCTGGGACGATGCTTGCTGCTCGTCCCCCGCCGGGCCGGTGGCGGCATTGACGACAGGTGACGGGGAACGGCGAGGACGCCCGCCGACAGGGGCCGTTTGGGCGACGCGGGAAGCGAGTGCGGCCCGGCGCTCGGCGCAGGCCCGACGAGCGTCAGACATGGGCATGATGGTCGGAGTAGAACGGGGTGGTGGAAGACGAATCCCGGCGCACCCCTACCTGGCGCGCCAAATGTCGGATTTCGGGTTCCGGCAGACCCTTGAGGTTCGAACACTAGGGTGTGCGCGGAGATTTCGCCTCCTACCTACCTGCGCCCCTCCGCCTTGCTAGGATCTAAACTATGGAAAGACCAACACAAGAGACACAGGGTTTATACTGGTTCGGGCCACCGTTGTGGTGTAATACCCTACTCCAGTGTGTGGTGTGGTGGATTGCCTCTTGGGCTGATGATGATGAACAATACAATGGAGAACAGCCTCGCGAGGGTCTGTTCTTGGCTGGGGCGATGAACTGCTGGGAGGAGTTCAGTCACCTTTCTCTCTCTCTCTCTGGTCCTTTCTTTTATCCTTCGATCCCCCCTATTTCCTTCCAACCCCTGAACCTCTGAACCTCTCAACCTCTCTTTGCTCTGTGGGTGGCTGGTCCTATTTATAGAGGCCCTGGTCCACTTCCCAAATATCGAGCGGGAAGGGAGCCAACAATGGCGGGCTAATTTGAAGGGGGACAACTAGTACTAGCTACCCTGACAAAAGTAGTCTTCGCCTGCACAAAGCTCTGGTGATGACGCCGTCTCGGGCTCCACGATGACCTCCATCTTGTAGTCCTCATGGTCTTGGTCTCGTTGCACCAAAATGGCAACCTTTGCCTGATGCCTCGGTACTCTGCGACTGCGCTTGCCCCCTTTGCACCAAAGAGGAAAGGAGGACACTACGCGGGCTGACACCCGCCTGGCACCCTCGGTCGTCATGGCTTGCGTCACGGGCACCTCGTGAGGTACCCCGCCTTGATCTCTCCGCCTCCTCGTGAGCCAGCCTGACGAGGCCATGCCTAAGGAAGCTCCGCGTCGTCCGCCCCGCGAGGCTTGGCCCCTCGCGAGGGTCTTGGGTTTGTGTTGGTGAAGATGGGCCGCGCTGGGCCCCCCTTTGAGCCACGCCGCAGGCAGGCAAGTCTGGGGACCCCTGTTCCCAGAACGCCGACAAGGCTGGTCCTGCCAGTGGTCCCCGCGAGGCCGGTCGCGCCACTCCTGACATGGGTCACGGTCGTCCCAACATCCCCCACTTCGTCCTCCTCCTCGGTCGTAACCCCGGTCGTTGCGCTCAGGGCGCCGACCAAAGCGTCCATCTCAAATGGCTCTGAGCTCTTGGCAGTTGTTAGTGTTGTGGATGTGTACGTTGTGGAAGGCGCAGAATGGACGACTGCTCTTAGACGACTCGGGGTGGTCCCGGCCGTGCTTCGAGTCCGACTCCACCGCGAGCACGGCTACTCCCTTGCGCTTCACGTCCTTGTCCTTTTCTTTCTTCTCTTCGGGGTCAGCAGTAGGGAGCTCGAGGAGGGAGAGGCACCCCTCCTCAGCTCTTGCGCACTTGGTCAACATGTTGAACATCTCCAGGGCTGAGCATAGCTCTTCGTGGATGGCGAGCTCCTCCTTCATCTTGACATCGCGGACGCCATCGGTGAACGCGAAGATGATGGCCTCATTTGTCACCTTGTTGATCTTGAGATGGACATTGTTGAAGCGCTGGATATACTTTTGCAGGGTTTCTGCTGGTTGCTGCTTGATGCACCGCAGGTCGCCTGCGGCTGGCGGGCGGTCGCGAGTACCCTGGAAGTTGGCGACGAAACGCTCATGCATCTCGCCCTAGGAGTAGATCGATCCCGCAGGCAGGTTCAGGAGCCACGAGCGAGCGCCATCCTCGAGAGCCATGGGAAACCAATTCGCCATGACTTTCTCGTCACCGTTGGCTGCCTCGATGCTCAGCTCATAGAGCGGCAAGAACTCCGCAGGGTCGGGGATGCCGTCATAGCGCGAAGGCAGATCCGGCTTGAACTTGCCTTGTCCAAACGACGGTGTGCAGCTTGGGAGTAAAGTCTCGGCAGCCGACTGTGGTCACCGGATCCCGTCTTGGCGGTGGAATCTAGTCTTGGTACCCATGCACCGCCATGGCAGGCGGTGCGTGGTCTTGACATGGTGGTGCGGGGAGTGCAGGAGCGCTTTCTTGCGGTCGAGGGACCTCCTGGCAGCTTCTTTCTTTGTGTGAGGGTACATGGCGTGGCGGATAACACCGCGGGACCACGCGTCTTGGGGCGAGGACACCATCTTGATGTGGAGGAGGCGGGGGCGCTCCGTGAGCCGCGCGTCTCTGCGCGAGGGCACCGTCTTGATGCAGGGGCGGCGGAGGCACTCCGTGAGCTACGTCCCCCGCGGTGGGAGGCGGGCAAGGCAGCGAGAGGGATGGTGCAGGAGAGCCCCCAGCGGTGTTGACGAGCTCGGCGATGCGGTTCGTCCAGTCTTCGTAGAGGTCGTCGACCGGGCGGTAACGCAGGATCTCGCGTGCCCTGGGCAACACGGAATGCGCATCTGTGGGCGCGGGCCGAGCGTGGGACGACGAGCCGGCTGAAGTCAGCGACGGGGCGATGGTGCGGCCGTCCCGCCGCATAGAGGGGTGCAGCGATTACGCTTGCTGCTCATTCGCTGCCGGGCCGGTGGTGCCATTGGGTGCAGGTGATGGAGAACGGCGGGAGGTCCGCCAACAGGCGTCGTCTGGGCGACGCGGGCGGCGAGGGCGGCGCGGCACTCAGCACGGTCTCGGCGAGCATCTAACATGGATGCGATGGAGCTGTGGAACGTGAGTCCATAAAGGGAAAGCTTCAGCGTACCCCTACCTAGCACGCCAAATGTCGGATTATGGGTTCCGGCAAACCCTTGAGATTCGAACACTAGGGTGCCCATGAAGGTCTCTCTCCACCTAGGTCACACTCTCGCAACGATCTCAAAGCCTAGCTCGCCGAACCCGAGGAACAAAGGACACAAGAGTTTATACTAGTTCACGCCACCGTTGCGGTGTAATTCCCTACTCCAGTGTGATGTGATGGATTGCCTTCTAGGCTGGGGATGAACAAGTACAAAGGAAGAACAGCCTCCTGAGGAGAGGTGTTCTTGAGCTCGATGAGCTTGTGTGGTTGGGGATGATCTCAATGATCTGTCCTTTGCTATGGTGGTGGCTAGCCCTATTTATAGAGGACGGGGTCCTCTCCCCACATAATAGGCGAGAAGGGATCCTACAACGACCAATTTAAAGGAGGGCAACGAGTACAAGTTATCTTGACAAAAGGTGGTGTTCGCCTGCCAAAGGCTGTGGTGGTGACGCTGTCGTGGGCTCCATGATGACCTCCATCTTGCCGTCCTGCTGGTCTTGGTCTTGTTGCACCGATATGGAAACCTTTGCCTGACGCCTCAGCACTCCTCGCCTGCACCTGCCTCTTTAACACCAAAGAGGAAACTGACACTCTGCACCCACTCGCGCCCGCCTGGCCTTGGTCGTCAGGGCTCACGTCACGGGAACCTCACGAGGTGCCCCTCTCCTTGATCTCTCCGCTTCTCGCGAGCCAGCCTAGTGAGGCTGCCCCTGAAGAGGTCATGTGTCATCCGCCTCGCGAGGCTTGGCCCCTCGAGAGGGTCTTGAGCGTTGGTTGATGAAGATGGGCCATACTAGGCCGCTGGTTGAGCCATGCCCTGGGCCGCAGGCAGGCAAGTTTGGGTACCCCCGTTCCCAGGACGCCGACACAATTAACCAAACCAAGCATGCTTAACAACTTGGAAATATAGCAATTGTATTTGTTTCTCATGTATTTAGTACAACCAAATTCGATTTATTTCTCACATGGTATACAGTAACATAATGCACCCCCAACAATTGAACATCGCATTGCAGAATTGAACCAAGCAGTTAACTAAACACCACAACAAATGAACCAAACGTTAAATGAGCACCATGTTGCACAATATAACATACCGCTAATAGAAGATCAGACAGTTAAACAAACCAAGCATGCTTAACAACTTGGAAATATATCAATTGTATTTGTTTCTCATGTATTTAGTACAGCCAAATTTGATTTATTTATCACATGGTATACAATAACAGAATGGACCCACAACAATTGAACATCGCATTGCAGAATTGAACCAAATAGTTAACTAAACACCACAACAAATGAACCAAACGTTAACTGAGCACCACATTGCATAATATAAGATACTCCTAATAGAAGATCAGATAGTTAACCAAACCAAGCAAGCTTGACAACTTGGAAAATTGCACCCTGAAGAATTGAACATCACATTTGCAGAATTGAACATAACAGTTAACTGAACACCACATTTCATGACATATAGAACATATACACTAGGGCAGAAGATTGCATGGTAAAAGTAGATAGCATAATTCACTAGAATTTGTTAAGGAAAGGCAGTAGCTAGCAAATTGGACATGGGTCCTTATAGTGAGCTAATAAGACAAGCTACTCCTCATTGTCGGAGATATCAATGACGATTGGATCCTTGGACATGGAAGAGGGTGAGGCCTCCACATCGTGGGTGCCCTCGTCGTAGTGGTGAGTTGCCTGAGCCGCTCTGGGCACCAACCTGCTGGCTCTAGAGATAAGGTAAGCATGTGCACCCTGAGAAAACACCTCATAGTCAGCGTCGAAGGCACCGATGGTGGCCTTGAGAAAACACCACGAACTATCGTTTAAAGCAGCCAACCGCGTCGCGGTGTCAGCGCATGAGGCTTCGATGGTGGCCTCGACGGCGAGGTGCTCCTCCAAGATCTAGGGGTCGGCACGAATGGCAGCCATCGCGAACTCATCCGTGCATGCGGCCGTGATTTGCTTCTCCGCTGCCAAATGCTCCTTGAGATCCTGGCTATACTGCATGCACCATGGCTTAGGGCGGCGCTTATTTGGTGGAGGGGTCGGTGATTTGGGTGGAAGGTGTCACGCTCGCGCCGGCGGTCTCGGCATGTGGGATGTGGAAGGATGAGGATGGGGGTTGGGTGTGGATTACCTGCCTGGATGGAAGAGGCCGAGCAGCGTGAAGGAGGGTTGCCGGCGAGGAGGCGGCGCTGCAAGCAAGGAGTGAAGGTTTGAACTTGGAAGGGAAGGCGGAAACAAGGGAAATGTGGCTTTTCGTAAGGGGAGGGGGCGGGGAGGTAGATATTTTCGTCGCACCTTCTCTCGTAAGCCGTATGCGTACTATAATCCGGCGGTGCTCCAAGATATTTTGTGCAGCATCTCACACGGTTGGTGATAATAAACTATGTGGGATCTACTTGATTTTTTGTCTTGATTTGAATTACATAATGGGGTCACAGTGGCAATGGACGGTGTTTGAATTGCTAGACCTTTCATCTGCAATGAACATGCAACTATATGTGTTTCGTAAAAAAATGGAATTATTCAGGGTTCGTTTTGAAATTTTATACATTAAATTGGTTTTCTAGCCATTTCAGGTACACAATTCAAAATTAAAGCACATGCACATGCTCTGGTGCACCAACATGGGTCGTAAAATCATATATGTGTCCATGGGTTTATGCTTATGTCCCATGCAAGAAATGGGGATGAATTTTGAACACCACGGCACCGTGGCTCTCTAGCAAATGTTGAGGTACTTGCTTTTGTAATTCTAGTAAATCCAACACCCATCTGAAATTCATGAACCTTGGCATGCTATCATGGAATGGCATCAACATGCTCGGGTAAAAAATATTGTGCCATTTGGGGCAGGTTGTGGTATCAGCTTCTCACAAAACCAGAGCTTCTCACAAGAAAGCCTCATGGTTCCGTTAGGGATACGTGTCACCTTTGTCGACAAAACGATATTCGTCGCCTCTTCTTCCTTTCAATTTTTTTCCTGGTGTCAACATAGAACAACAGGAGTGTCGTGTTAAATTTTGGATTTTTCGGGGGATCTTTTGGACATTTTTATACGTTAATTGAGTTTTCTAGGCATTTATGTGCATAATTCAAAATTGAACTACATGCACATGCTCCGTCCATAAAAACGGGTTGCAAAATCAAATGTTTGTCCTTGGTTGCAAGATTAGGTCACATGCAAAAAATGAGAACGAACGTCAAACACCTTGACATTGTCGCTCGGCCGCTAACATTGAGATACATGGTTTTAAAATTCTAGTAAATCGAAAACTGGTCTGAAATTCATGAAACTTGACATGATATGATGGAATGTCAGTGACATGTCATGGTAAAAATGTCGTCCCATTTGGGGCAGGTGTGGGTATAAGCTTCTCTCACAACAAGCTTGATGGTTTCGGTAGGGTACGTACCACCTTGGGGGACGAAACGATATTTGTTGCCTCTTCTGACTTTCAAAATGTTTCTTGTGTCAACATAGAACAACACGAGTGCTGTGTCGATTTTTGGGATTTTTCGGGGTTCGCTTGGACATTTTTATGCATTAACTGAGTTTTCTATGCATTCATGTGGAGAATTCAAATTTGAACAACATGCACATGCTCTAATGCATATAAATTAGTTGAAAATTCAAATTTGTGCCCTTGCTTGCATGCTTAGATCCCATGCAGGAAATGGTAATGAATGTCAAACACTCTGACACCGTCACACGGCCACAAACATTGAGATACCTGGTTTTTAAATTCTAGTAAATCCAAAGCTCGTCTGAAATTCATGAAACTTGGCATGCTATCATGGAGCGGAATCAACATGTTGTGGTAATTTTTTGTCCCATTTAGGGTAGGTTTGGGGATATGCTTCTCACAAACCAGAGCTTTTCACAACAAGCCTGATGGTTTCAGTAGGGAACGTCCCACCTTTGGGGATGAAACAATATTCATTGCCTCCTATTGCTTTCAAAAAATTTCTCGTGTCAACATTGAACAATAGGAGTGTTGTGTCAATTTTTGGGATTTTCCGGGGTTCGTTCGGACATTTTTATGCATTAATTGAGTTTTCAATGCATTTATGTGCATAATTCAAATTTTAACTACATGCACATTCTCTAATGCATATAAATTGGTTGAAAATTCAAATTTGTGCCCTTGGTTGCATGCTTAGGTCCCATGCAAGAAATGGGAACGAATGTCAAACATCCTGCCACGGTCACTCGGCCGCAAACATTGAGATACCTGGTTTTTAAATTCTATTAAATCCAATGCTCGTCTGAAATTCATGAAACTTGGCATGCTATCATGGAACGGCATCAACATGTCGTGGTAAATTTTCTGCCCATTTGGGGTAGGTTTGGGGATATGCTTCTCACAAACCAGAGCTTATCACAATAAGCCTGATTGCTTCGGTACGGAAGGTCCCACCTTTGGGGACGAAACGATATCCATTGCCTCTTATTGCTTTCAAAAAATTTCTGGTGTGAACATAGAACGACAGGAGTGTTGTGTCAATTTTTGGGATTTTTCGGGGTTCGTTTGGAAATTTTTATGCATTAATTGAGTTTGTAATGCATTTATGTGCATAATTAAAATTTGAACTACATGCACATGCTCCAGTGCATATAAATTGGTTGAAAATTCAAATATGTGTCCTTTGTTTCATGCATAGTTCCCATGCAAGAAATGAGAATGAATGTCAAACAACCTACCACGGTCACTTGGCCGCAAACATTGAGATACTAGTTTTTAAATTCTAGTAAATCCAAAACTCGTCTAAAATTCATGAAACTGGCTATGCTATCATGGAGTGGCATCAACATGCCGTGGTAAAAAATTTGTCCCATTTGGGGCAGGTTTGGGTATAAGTTTCTCACAAACCAGAGCTTCTCGCAACAAGCCTGATGGTTTCGGTACGGAACATCCCACCTTTGGGGACGAAACGATACCCATTGCCTCTTATTGCTTTCAAAAAATTTCTAGTGTTAACATAGAACAACAGGAGCGTTGTGTTAAAATTTGGAATTTTTCGGGGTTCGTTTGGACATTTTTATACATTAACTAGGTTTCCTAGGCATTTTATATGCATAATTCAAATTTGAACTACATGCACATGCTCCAGTGCATATAAATTGGTTGGAAAATCAAATCCATGTCCTTGGGTGTGTGCTTAGGTCCCATGAAAGAAATGGAAATGAAATTCAAGCACCAAGGCACCGTTGATTGCCGGCAAAATGTTGAGATACTTTTTTTTCAATTCTAGTAAATTTAAAAATCGTCTGAAATTCATGAAACTTGGCATGCTATCATGGAATGGCACCCGACATGCTGGTATTTTTCGTGTCCATTTTGAGAGAAGGCACACTCAAATAACAGCCAACAAAGGCATTTTGAAAAAATAGCTGCCACTTTAATATCTCGAACGTTTGTATAATTCAAATCGTGTGCGTTCTATTAACCATTCACATGACGCCACATGTGTTTGTTTTAATGGCTATAGGAGGTGTCGTGCGAACAACTGCTTGACTGAACGGGAGGCGTGCGAGCGGAGTCCGGTGCGCAGGCTGATCAAGAGGCGTGCAAGCTGTCCTCCAATGAGCAGACTCACCGGTAAGCGTGCGAGTTGTCCACTGTGCAGGCTCACTAGGCAGCGAGCCCTTTGACTTCCGTGGACGCCCGCCTTCCTCTCCATTAATGGCACCTGAGCCACTGTTTAAAACATGCGGCCTTACTCTTCGTCTCCCATTCCCCTCCCTCCCACAGACCTCCCCCAATGCCATGGCGTAGAATGATCATCTGCCGGTAGTCTTCAAGTTTAGTGAAGTCGACTCCAAGCTGGAGGAGGTAGAAAATAAGGGGAATGGGGCCTCATTGACATGGCCCTGAATGAGCTGGCCGTGGCGGTTGCTGCCCCTGCTCCCGTCCCAGCTCCCATCCCCGCGCCCGCACCAGCGACCATCCCCGTAGCATTGATGTAAGTGCATCTAGTGCCCCTTAGTGATTTTGGTGTATTGAAGACTTATAGGTTAAGGGATTAATACGTTTGTGAGTGTACACAGGTCTATAAGTCTATGAGGAGTTTGATTTTTACAGAGAAAGTCGACCCCTAAAAATGAAGTTCTTCGACTGAAGACTCTGGATTTCTGAAGACTTTCTGAAGACTTTGAAAGTGAAGAAATTGGTGTGACCTTGAAGGCTTGGTATTCATTCGAGGAACATGAAGCGTGAAGACTTTTTTTCCGTAGTTTCACTTTCTCTTTCTTGAGTCATAGGAAACACCGTACTGTTAAAGGGGGTCGAGGAAATACTAAGGAAAAATTTCCATGTGATGCTCAACTCAAAATCCTACACCTACCAATCCCTTCGAGTGAAGCCATTGGAAATCTCATACAGTCCAATCATATTCTTCAGTGACAAAGACGGTGCTTCTGGTCTCTGAGGAATTTGTTCTGACTGAGGAGTTAGGAATTCGCCAGTGCGGATTGCCTACATAGTGAGGAACATGATAGCCCTGAGGATTTTGCTACTCAAAATTCCAACCGTTGATGTGCTATGCGCCAGTTGTCCCAAAATATATATCCACCTAACGGTCATATCATTGAAGGGCATTTATGTCTTATCATGTCAGGCTGCTCCCTAGGCTATAAATAGCCGCCCCCTACAACCACTAGCTGGTTGGCTGCTCCGAGAGAAACTGACTCTTGTCATTTGAGAGCAACCCATCCTCCGAGGACTTTGAGCGAAAATCATCATGCAAGGAAAACCCAAACCCAAACACCTACAACCCCCAAGTGATTGAGCATCACTGAAGAGATTGATCTTGCATGGATCCGACGCTTGTTACCTTTGAAGAATGTGCTTCTTCCAGACGGTTAGGCGTCATGGTCTAGAGCATCCAAGAGGAATTGTGGATCGCCGAGTGACCAAGTTTGTGAAGGTTTGGAAGTCGCCTGAAGACTTACCACGAGTGATTGGGCGAGGTTTGTGTGACCTTAGCTCAAGGAGAATACGGTGAGGACTTGGTGTCCTGAGCTGCGTGTTCAGGACTGGGTGTCCGGGACTGTGTGTCCTCAAGTTTAAATACTTAGCCGCTCCAGCCGTACGTACAACTGAGATAGCAGTTGGAACTGGTCTACCAAATCATTGTCTTCACCAAGCTTACTGGTTGTATTTCCTCAACTCTTTCATTTCCTCATAACTGTGTTGTGTGCTTATTCATATCTGTGCTTGAAGACTTTGACTGAAGATTTTCTCAATTTCCTCAGTTCAATCTCTTTAGTCTATTTGTCTTCATCCTGTGTTATCTTGTGCTTACGCTTCCTATACTCTATGCCTGTCTTCATTTCATCATGATGACTATGCTTGTGTTCTGTTATGTTTACTTTTGAGTACTTATTCCGCTGCTGGTAGTTCTTCGCTAAGGAATTTCCTCACCGGCAAATTCCTCAGTGAAGAATTTCATAAAAATCACCTATTCACCCCCCTATTCGATATAACGCACTTTCAACTGGTATCAGAGCAAGGTACTTCCTTGTTCTGTGTGATTTTGGTTTAACCGCCTGGAGTTTTAGTTATGTCGACCGCAGGTATGATCAAGGTCTCTGCTGGGTGTCCTACCTTCGATGGGATGGACTACCCCTACTGGAAGAATAAGATGCGAATGCATCTTGAGGCAATTGAGAACGATCTCTGGTATGTTGTGGAAAATGGTGTTCCCTCAGTCACATCTTCTCTGAATGTTGCTGATGTGAAGAGATTCAAGCAACTCGATTCTCAAGAGAAGAATATCATATGTGCCCATCTGAGCAAAGGACGGTATGGAAGAGTGAGTGCTTTGGAAACTGCTAAGCTTATCTGGGATAGACTATCTAAAGTGAATGAAGGAGTCTCAACACAACGTGACACTTGAGTTGATGTTCTTCGCAATCTCTTCAACCGCTTCAAAAGACTCGACAATGAAAATGTTCAACAAACCTTCAATCGCCTCACTGACATCTCAAATGAGCTTCAAGCACTTGGCGCCACTGACACCACCGACCATGAGGTGGTGAAGAAACTGCTGAGATCGCTTGATTCCTCATTTGACACTCTGGCATTGATGATACAAGAACGTGCTGATTACAAGTCACTTGATCCCGCTGATATTCTCGAGAGGCTAAATACTCATGAGTTCCAACTTGCTGAAAAAAGAGATCTCTATGGTTCGAGCTATGGCAGATCACGTGCACTAAAGGCCAAGGCAGTATCTGAGTCCGAAGATGAAGACTCTGGTAGCAGCCTTGGTGATCCTGAAGAACCAAGCCATGAGATAGCACTGCTCATGAAGAAGTTCCAAAAGTTCTCAAGACGTGGTCGCTTTGGAAGACCCTCAAGGAGCAATGATTCCTCATCCAGTGACTACAAGAGGAGGCTTTGTCACAAATGCAAGAAACCTGGACATTACATTCAAGATTGTCCTAAGTGGGAAAAGGAATCAAAGAAGAAGAAATACAAGGATTACAATTCTGATGATGCGAAGAAAAAAATCCACAAAATCTTCATCATCAAAATCCTCAAAGCCTTCATAGCACAAGAAGAGCAGCTCCAAGAAGGCTAGGGCATTCATTGGCAAGGAAATGGATTCTGAGGCTGAATCTGAAGAAAATGAGGAAGAGGAGACATCTGAGGAGTCCAAATTCGGAGTGGCGAGCCTAGCTCTCGCTACTGCATTCGTTAGCAAGTCTATCTTCAACACTGAAGAAAATGACCTCACCAACAAGGCTGATGAAGGCGATGATGACTATGCTCCCACCTATTGCTTCATGGCAAAGGGTGCCAAGGTACTCAAATATACCTCCTCTGAATCAAGTGAGAATGAATCTGATGAAAACCTTAAGCCCGGCTATTCTAAACTTGCTAAGATTGCTGTAAAACAACAAAGGGCTTTTGAAAAGGTTCAAAACATGCTAGACAAAAGTGATGATATGTTGGGTGAAGAAATGGATCGCACTAAAGCCTTGACTGAAAATCTTCAGAGACTTCAGACTAGGTTTGACAATCTTCAAGGTCATCATAACACTCTCTTATCCGATCATGAGAAGCTTTCTTATGAATTTCTTCAAAGAAAGAAAGACCTTGAGAAGCTAAGAGTGAGTTATGAAGATCTTCAGAAGGAGCGCGATTCATTACTTGCCCAACAAATCAGCGCTTCTCAGGAAGAATTTGTTCCTCCTTGTTTGAAATGCATTGAACGTGAATCTGCTAATTCTTCACCTGAATGTTCAAATGTTGTTGATGTTTCAAATTCTTCACATGCCTCTGCTATCACTAATTCCTCATCTAAGGACATTGCTAGTATCATTGACGATGCAGGGCTAAAGGAATTGTACATGACAGGCATGTACAAAAGCCTCAAAGGGCATCAGACTCTTTGTGATGTGCTTAAAAAGCAGATTCTCAACATGAACCCTAGGAAAGAGGGTATTGCCTTTGAGAGGAAACTGAATGCTGATGGTACATATTGGAAGCCTGAGCAGTACCCCAAAACTACATGGGTTGCTGCAAAGGGACCTCCAGTTGATCCATCTAATTTATCTGGATTTGCATGTGAATCTCCTTGTTCTGATGATGAGTCATTTGACTCGAACTATAAACTGTTCAAAAATCAGAATGGTGAAGTAATGCTAGATATGTTGGCACTAACTGCAGGAAAGGTCCCCTATGAAGAAAATCTGGGTTCCCAAAAGATGCCTTAAAAATCTTTAGGTGAATGTCATCATGACGCCACCTGTGAAGAATAGGAACCCCAGATGAAATTCTTCATATGGACCAAATTCTTCATATGGATCCAAGTCATCATACGGACCAAAATCCTCACACGGATCATATTCCTCAAAAGGATCAAAGTCCTCATATGAACATCATCATGCTAACCCGTCTGTTTCGGAGGGAAGATCTAAGGATTATGGATATGTGCATTATTCTTCAAATCATTATGTTCATAAGTCCTCGAAGAATTTCTCTGCTTACTCTAACCCCTCTTACGTGAAATGAAATGGACTGGCTTCTATGCCATCCTTCTCGTATGGAGCTCGCAGAATGATGAACTCTTTGCCACCCCTTCAGATGTGGGTGGTGAAGAAAAAGAACTAATCTCTTCTGCAGGGTCAGGTCTCCAGACGTACGTAATCGTCTGAAGAATTTGCTGGAGACCTGAGCATGCCTGAAAGGATGCAGGCTAATCATGAAGAAATGAACTTTCATTTCTCACGTCCTCGTACTGCTTTATCTGTTCTTTTGATTGATGAAATTGATCTGATGAATTGATGTCATATTCTTCACTGATGAAGTATATGAGTTTGTAAGTTGCCCTAATTCATCTGCAGGATGATCAACCCAAAGCCACTGAGTGGGTCCTCGATAGTGGATGTATGAATCACATGACTAGTGACAAGAATCTATTGATGGATGCTCCATTATCTCCGTCGCATCTGAAGCATATCATCTTTGCCGACAAAGGCAAAAGTTAGGTATTGGGTCTAGGTAAGGTTGCGATCACAAAGGATCGACACATGGATAAAGTCATGCTTGTCAAGTCCTTACGATACAACCTCACGTCTGTCTCAATGCTTTGCAATCTCGATATGGTTGTTGTCTTTGGCAAGTACCGTTGTGTTGTGGTTATGGAAGCTGACAATTCCAAAGTCTTCGAAGGCTTTAGGAGAGGAGACCTGTATATTGTTGATTTCTCTGCAGGACCACAACCAGACGTGTGCCTACATGCAAAAGCTTCAGAAGGCTTGCTCTAGCATCGACGACTTGGTCATGCAGGCATGAGGAATTTGCACACGCTTGTGAAGAAGAAGCATGTCATTGGCATCGAGAATGTCAAATTCCTCAAGGATCACCTATGTGGAGCCTGTGAAGCTGGGAAGATGACAAAGGCTAAGCATCCAGCGAAGACTATCATGACCACTACTCGTCCATTTGAATTGCTTCACATGGATCTCTTTGGTCCTAATCATTATTCTGCTGTTTCAAATGATGCATCTCAATATGGCTTTGTTATTGTTGATGATTACTCTCGATACACATGGGTACACATTTTTACTTACAGACATGAAGTGCAGGAAGTCTTCAAATGATTTTCCTCGAGGGCTTCAACCAACTTTGGTGTGAAGATCAAGCACATCAGAAGTGACAATGGAACTGAGTTCAAGAATTCTGGTCTAGATGACTATCTTGATGAACTTGGTATTACTCATGAGTTATCTGCTCCTTATACTCCTCAGCAGAACGGCGTCGTGGAGCGCAAGAATAGGACTCTTGCTGAGATGGCTCGCACTATGCTTGATGAATACAAAACACCTCGTCGGTTCTGGATTGAGGCAATTGATACTGCGTGCCACATCATGAATGGAGTATCTATTCACAAATTCTTCAAGAAGACTGCCTATGAACTCCTCACTGATAAGAAACCCAATGTAAGTTATTTCAAAGTCTTCGGTGCTAAATGTTGGACTAGAGACCCTCATCACAACTCAAAATTTGCACCGAAAGCACATGAAGGTTTTATGCTTGGTTATGGAAAGGACTCGCACACCTATAGAGTCTTCAACAACGTTCTTCACAAGGTTGTTGAAACTGTAGATGTGATGTTCGATGAAACTAATGGCTCGCAAAGAGAGCACCTACCTACTGTGATAGATGAACCAGCACTTGAGGAAACTATCAAGTTCAAGGCTACTGAGGATGTCATTCCTACTGAAGAATCTGCAGAAGAATTCATTCCAGAACATGAAGAACGTCAAGCTAATGCACCTGAAGAAAATATTGAAGAAAACGGTGCTGAAGAGAATGTTGATCAAATTCCTCAACAACAACCAGCTCATCCTCGCATTGCAAAAGAAGTCCAAGTTGAAAAGATCATCAATGACATCAAAGCGCCAGGTCCTCTCACACGCTCAAAAGCTTCACATTTATCTAACTTTTGTGGGCACTATGCTTTTGTCTCTATCACAGAGCCCACTAAGGTAGATGAAGCATTTCTAGAGCCTGAGTGGATTCAGTCCATGCAAGAAGAATTACATCAATTCGAGCTCAACAATGTATGGGAACTGGTTAAACGTCCAGATCCTCGCAAGCACAAAGTGGATCTAGCGCAACAAGCAAGATGAAAATGGCTTTGTGGTGAGGAATAAGGCACAGCTCGTAGCTCAAGGCTACACACAGGTTGAAGGAACTGATTTCGATGGAACTTTTGCACCTGTTGCTAGACTTGAGGCTATTCGCATATTACTTGCTTATGCTAACCATCATGATATCACTTTATATCAAATGGATGTGAAAAGTGCATTCCTCAATGGTAATCTTGAGGAAGAAGTATATGTTGCTCAACCCCCAGGTTTTGAAGATCCAAAGAATCCTGACAAAGTTTTCAGACTCAACAAGGCCCTCTATGGCCTCAAGCAGGCCCCACGGGCGTGGTATGATACCTTGAAGGAATTCTTCATGAAGAAAGGCTTCAAACGCGGTTCACTCGACCTACTCTTTTCACTAAATCTTATGATGGTGAATTGTTTGTGTGCCAAATATATGTTGATGATATTATCTTTGGCCGTACTGACCAACATTATAGTGATGAATTTGCCTATATGATGAGTGAAGAATATCAAATGTCTATGATGGGAGAGTTGAAATTCTTCTTAGGTCTTCAAATTCGTCAACAACGCAATGGCATATTCATATCTCAGGAAAAATACCTCAAGGATGTACTGAGGAAATTCAGCATGCAAGATTGCAAAGGCGTCAAAATTCCTATGCCCACAAATGGCCATCTGTGCACTAATGAAAATGGTATTGAATTCGATCATAAGGTATACCGCTCCATGATTGGCTCTTTATTGTACTTATGTGCATCTAGGCCAGACATAATGCTTAGTGTATGCATGTGTTCCCGATTTCAAGCTACACCGAAGGAATCACACCATAAGGTTGTGAAGCATATTCTTCGATATCTAGCTCACACACCAACACTTGGATTATGGTACCCCAAGGGCTCGGCTTTTGACCTCATTGGATATTCTGACTCTGACTATGCTGGTGATCGTGTGCACCGCAAGTCAACATCTGGTACATGTTATTTCCTTGGACGATCTTTGGTCTGTTGGTCCTCGAAGAAACAGAACTAGGTATCATTATCTACTGCTGAAGCTGAGTACATTGTCGCTGGTTCTTGCTGTGCTCAATTGCTATGGATGAAGCAAACTCTCAAGGACTACGGCGTCAACATGAAGAATGTGCCTCTCTTTTGTGACAATGAGAGTGCCATCAAGATTGCTCACAACCCAGTTCAGCACTCAAAGACTAAGCACATTCAGATTCATCATTATTTTCTTCGTGATCATGTGTTAAAGGGCGACATTTCTATTGAGCATGTGAAGACTGAAGAACAGCTAGCCGATATCTTCACTAAGCCCTTGGATGAGAAGAGATTTAGCAAGTTGCGATGTGAGCTAAATATCCTAGAATCTTCGAATGTTCTTTGAAAAGGACACTCAACCTAACACTTATGCAAAATTGATGACTTAGATGTGCAACACATGAAGAAATGTTTTTCTTCAATCAATGATGAATAACACTCTTAGTGTGAAGAAATTAACGAAGAATTTGATTCTCAGAACCATACGATAATTGTACGCGGTGTCTGAAATCATCATTCTTATACGGTGGGTCACGCCACCACCAAAAGTTGAAATTCCTCAGTTGTTCAAATTCTTCAACTTTGCATTGTCTTCACTGTTTTCATCGTTTTTCTTCATTGGCTAGATATATATATATGAGTTTATGTCCTCTACAACATTCACTTATTGCTAATTCTTCAAGTTGATTTTTCTGCTAAGTGAATGTGATCGGACCCTTCCCCCTCTATGCTATACTCAACCCAATCTATTCTCAAATTCTTCATGTGCATTCTATTTGAAACTCGTTCAAAATCTTCACTGTGTCCTTGTCAGCTGAAGGAATTGCGAACAGAACTTTAAAACCTATCTTATCTAAATTTTCGGCTTTGCCGCTCAAACCGTTCCAAATCCCATGATACACTTACCCATTCACCCACGATCGCACATGATCTCCACCTCTCAGTACGTGGGTGACACATGTCAAGCGAATGAGAAGGGTCAGGGGCACGTTCGTCCAATTTCTTCGGGCGAACGGTTTTCACCATGGCTATAAATACCCCTCTTCCCCTTCCTCACTTCTTTTACTCCGCTCGACCTCTCTCCAGCTCAAGCTTCTCAAACCCTAGTGCCGCCGCTACTTCATCATCGCCGGTGAGGAAGAGCTTCACTGCCTCGACCTCATCGCCGCCGTACTCGCGTCGGTCGCGGAAATCTTCACTCTGCCGCCGCCGTAGCCGTCTTCCTCTACCGAGTTAGGGCGTGGAAGATTTACACAGACGAACTTCACCTCTCCACCACACTGTTCGTCGTGTTCTTCATCCAGGGTAATTAAAAGTTACTTTTACTGCCCTCGTTGATTCGAATGATTATCTACAAAATCTTCAAAGGTGTTTTTCTTCATATCTTCACACACTAGAACACCTCTCAAATCATCTGTTCTTGATTCGTTTCTCTAAGCTATGTTTTTCTTCAAGATTCCTCAAATGTGTGGATTTTTGATCTACACATCTCTGGAACCTAAGACAAAGAACGCTTAGTGAAATTCTTCAAGACTCATCTGGTCAAATTCCTCAAAATTGTTCTTTTTACAGAACCTTCTGAGAACGCATATGACCTCTCCAAATTCCTTGCAACTATACTCTGTTCACAGGTACTCATGTCAGCTGCTGAATCACTAGGTTCTCATCAACTTAACTCATTTGCAGCGTTCCTCGAAGAAAAGTTGCATAGTTCTTCAGAGAATTCAATTGTTCAAATTCCTCAACTAAAGAAAATGGCTGACGGTAAGAAGCCACAGAAAGGAGGAAAGAGGGCTGAGGTCAACACAGCGTTTGAAATCCCTGATGACATATACAAGGATTACTGCACTCCTGATGAGGCCAAGTTTGGAAAAGAGGACAAAAATCAGCGCAAGGTGCGCATACATAGGATAGAAAGGAGATGGGCAAGAGAGTGGAGGGAGTATAGGTATGTTACTCCCAAGTACATGAAGAAATTCGCACTCAATCCTCCATGCCCAAGACCTCCATTGGCACCTGGCCAAGAAGCAGATCCCACCAGCCTCAAGCGCGGTGAGGACTATCCTGATGAATGGGCCAAGCGCCAAGCCAAGTTGGCTAAGCAAGCCAGAGAAGCAGTGACGAAATTCAATGAAGACTCTGCTGCTAATGCTGCCTCTGCTGAGGCCTCTGCTGTCAAGCCGAAGAAGGCTATGTTAAAGAAGCCTGCGCGCAAGCCAAGTGCTTCACCAACAGTGCCCTCAAGGCCAAGTTCCTCAGCAATGCCCTCACGGCGAGAATCCTCAAAGCCCTCACGGCCAATTCCTCATGCTACTCCTACTCCTCGAAAGTCCTCAGCTCCTCCGCCAAAGTCTTCGGCCACTCCGACAAAGTCCTCTACACCTGTGCATCTCGCCACGTGTCAAAGGACCACATGCGTCTCAATTGCCTCAGGAGCTTCAGCTAGTTCCTCAGATGCACCAAATTCTTCAACGGGACCCTCACTGCTGAAAACAAAGGTGTAACGCCCCAAGACCAGAGTTTCACATGCCTTTCATGTTTTCCGAATTTTCGTCGTGTGAGTTGTTGGTTTGTTCCATTCATGTTTGCATCATGTGCATTGCATCATGTCTTCATTCCATCATGTCATAAATCTTTCGCATCTCACTTAAATAAATTGCATAGATCATTGATCTATTTAAATCGAGGGAACTCACATGGTGGTTTCTCTTTATAACCTATCCTCCCGATAGTAGGGAGCTATATTCAATATTTCTTTAATTTGATATTCACCATAACACACGTGCAAAAATAATTCTCATGCCTATTTCCACTTCGAGTTTGACCTTCAAATCTTGTCCACAATTCTGTATCTCTTTTATCGAGGTTCCTCCAAAAAATGAACATTTTTGGACCTTCCAAACCTCCACTTCCTATTCACCCATTTGAATTTAATTCAAATGTGTTTGAATCTAAACCTTGCATCCATGCCCACTCCTATTTTCTTGGATTAGACTCATTTTTATGAGTTTGAGTTTATATTCTTTCTCCTACCATCTTCTTTTCTCTCTTTTCTTTCTTCCTTGTTTTTTTCTTGAGAGAAGTGCATATTTCAACCCTGAACTCTTGCCCTAGTCTATTTTACAACCTTGAACTTTAATACCGTCTAAATTATAATCCCCAAGTCTCAAAACCAGTCAGGATTCAACCCCCCCTCCCTGTTGACCGGTTTTGACCTGGGGTGACCAGTTTTGACTAGTCAATGGGTCCAATCAGCATGCCATGTCAGAATTTTTTTCAAAATTTCAAGAAAATGTAAATAAAAATCTATAAGATCGGGGAAAAATATAAAAGGGCAAAATTCCGAAAAAATTGTTTGCGAAAAAAGCTAGGGAAAATAAAAATGATTTTTTTTCTAGAATTTGAGTTTTTGGGTTTTTTCTGGATTTTTTTTGGAAATTCGTTTTTTTATTTTCCGTGTTTTTCGTAAATTGGATTTCTTATTTCTTTTCCTGGATTTTCTTTGATTTTACAGGTCGTTTCCTTGGAAATTTTGCATTTTTTGCTGATGTGGCATGCTGACTGGACCAGTTGACTAGTCAAAACCGGTCAACCAGGTCAAAACCGGTCAACAGAGAGGGGAGGGTTGAATCCTGGCCGGTTTTGAGAGTTGGGGGTTGTAATTTAGATGGTATTGGAGTTCGGGGTTGTAAATTAGACTAGGGAAAAAACTGAGGGTTGAAATATGCACTTCTCTTTTTTCTTCTCTGTTTTTTTTCTAGAGTGAGAGAGAGAGAGCCCAGCCTAGATCTCAGGCAGGCCAATCTGCACCTAGGCGCAGCCCCCCTCTCTTTTGGGCCAGCCTCCAAGGCCCAACCGCGCCCCCGGTAACCCTAGGCCCGAGCGAGACCCCATCCCGATCGACCCCCTCCTCCCCTTCGTTTCCTCCTCGCGCCGTCAGCTCAGGGAGATGCTCCCTCGATCCCATCTCTCTCCCTCCTGCCTGTTTCCTTCGATCCCGACCTCTCTCTCGATCTCCCTCCAGCGCAGCCCCGTGCTCGATCCCTCCTCCCTCGATGTGCCGCTAGAGAGGAAGAGAGAGACCAGCGTCGCGCCCTCGTGCTCGTTCCCACCTCGCCATCCCGCCGCTGCGTCCGGTCACCGCCGGCAACCACGACCCGCGCCGCTCCTGCCATGGCCTCGCCTCTGCACCCCGCGTCCCGTCGCTGCCGTCCTGTTGCCGCTTCATCCTCCGCCATCCCCTGCGTGTTCGTCGCCCTCCAGCCGTCGCGGGCCAGCGCCACCGCCCGCCAGCCTCCTCCTCTACTTCGCCCCCTTCTCTGCTCCCTCAGCCATGATGCTCCGCCGCCCCTTGTCGCGCCCGCGGTGGCGACCAGCAGCAGGTCACCGCTCCACGCCGTCCGCCCCACCAGCAGCTCCTCCACCTCGTCTCTGCGGCCTCCCTTCTGCTCTCTGCATCCGTCCGGCCGTCCGTATTATGCTTCCCATGTATCCCCAACACCTAATTGCATAACCGGAAAGTTTCGGGAGTTTATAAGTGGGAATTCAAGTAGCTCTTAGGATATCTTTCCGACAGATGTATGATATGAAATTGGGGTTCGACGTCTAGTGGTCCGCCTATCCACGGTTGGTTTTACAGTGGTCTCATTGTGTCTTAAAAGAGTCCTTGGCTATGCTGACTCAGGGACGCTTCGTATGTCATGTGCACTGCCTTGTACATGATGGTGTTGTACGATCGAGCCCGTGTAGGCCCCACCACAAAAACTTCGGATGAAATCTCTATCATATGTTTGTTCCAGCTTATTTTGCAAGCCAATCCTTCATTTTGTTTTTAGTTGTGGTATTCGAGTTGCTTCGATGTCAAATGTTGATTCCATGCCTCTTTCCAAGCGGTGTTATCATATTCCTATGTGAATACTAATCCTTCTCGTTTACGATATTGTCATGTCAATCCTTTTCAACCGGCGTGTTTTCTCTTCAAGTGGATCCGACCATTTCAACATTTCCAAGATCCAATCTCAGTTTTTCGTCAACGGTGTTTCCTTCATCTGTTCCAAGTTGCATTTTGTTTTTCCCGCCCACCCACCCTTTTTCTTGAAGGACTCAGATTTCTTAATCAAGTATCCATTTTATTCATGTGAAGACTCTTCTTTCTTGTCTTTGAATGTTCTGATCCGGTGATTCTCATGAAGTTTCTAACGGAGGTTCAAGTTCGTCACTCTTCACTCATTATCTTCTCCGATGGATTCAATTGAAGTTTTCTGTGTTGATCTTATTCTTTTCCTTGCTTCCAATGCCTTCTCATATCGCTGCACCTCATAATAATTCACTTCTCGCTATTCAATTCTGGAGTGTTGAAGATATCTCAAAAGATTTGTGTCTCCATTATCAATCCGTCCATGATATTTCGAGGTTGTTATCTCAATTCAAGTCGTTTAATTCAACCGGTGCTATCTCTCTTTTCAAGCAATTTTCTTCAACAGTGTATCTTTTGAGTGGGCCCTAACCCACAGGTCCTTTTCCAGGATCTTACCTGACTCTTCTTATTTTCCCGGAGCTTCTCAAATTCTTTTCAAAGTTTGACAAAAGAATGAGTTATCATCAGTCCAATGCCTTTCTCCAAGATCTGTCAAATTCTTATCACCGTTGGCTCAACCTGTAAATTCGTCATTCCGTAGTATCTCAACTTTTCACGGTGGTGTTTCTCGTCGTCATTCTCAACATTTGAAGACCGAAGAAGAGTTTTCCTCCATATCTTTTTCCGCTCTCTCAAGGATCAATAGCTCTAGCTTCGTGTCGTCCTCTCATAATTGTTTTTCGATTGTGAGATATTCTTTTCGCCCATCCGGAATAATTCAGGAGTCTTTGAAGTTTGATTCTCCAGAGCCCTGCATCTTAGGTTTATTCATTCTCAGCTTTCAGCTCTCATTCTCTAAATCGTACCGGTGCACCATTCAAATATCCTCTAATCAGTTCATGATATCTTTGTTCCCCTGCACCTTGATTCTCTTACGTACCTTCGTTCATTTGCTAATCTTTACTGATGATTCGTTCGCCTTGCTTCATTCGTTTTCAATTCTTACGATGGTTTGCTCAAGATTCTCTTCCTTTGTTTATCATATCAATGTATTCGTTGTTTCAACCTGACCGATGATTCGTTGAAGACCTTCTCAAGTTGACGCTATATCTATCTTAATCCTTTCTACGAGAATAAGTAGTGTGCCAAATCCATTGTTTGTCATCAATTTAATTGGTGAAGGATGCCCATAACGTAATTCTTATTCTTTGTTTCATCGTGTAAATTCAATTCTTTATTCCGGAGGCTCGTCAAATTCTCGGTTTCACTTGTTTCATCTTTTCTTTTCCGGAGTTCCAAGCTCTCTCAATTTATTTCATCGCGAAGGTCCATCTAATCATTGCAAGGATTCACCTTGTGTTTCCAACTTCTCTTTCTTCTCGTTATCCTTTTGTTACCGAACTTATTCATGGAGGCTCTACTTGATGGTTCATCAAGTATTTAATTTCTTCTCGAAGCATTCATTGAGATTCTTTTCAGAGGAGTTCAATTATTCTTCATCTTGCAATCCGGAGTGCAATTCTTTCTTCCGTATCATTAGAGGTGGTATTATGTCATTCTTGATAATTTGAGTTCATGTTTCATGATTGAAATGTTGTTAAGAATGAGGTATTTTTAATCCATCAACCTCTTCGTTGGAGTTATCTTGTGTCATGTTTCACCTAAAGTCTTCCGTAAGGATTGTTGCTAATTATGGTGATAAGATATGTTCCAAGTTTTTCATCTATCCTTCCGGTGAGATAAGCTTTCTCGTCTCTTTGTTCATACCAATCCAATTCTTTTTCCTGTGAGTGGCAGATTTTCACCTCATAGTTTTGAGATGTTTTCCATAAGACCACAACAAGTTTACTCTTTTCGTTGTTGGTTTTCCAACAACTCCGTTCGACCCTCCTCCTAAGGATGCCTTTTTCAAGCTCTTTTGTGGCAGAAGTTGGCATTTTCTTCTCCATTCTTTTATTTCAATTGTCTATCTTCTATTTCTTTCTTCCGGAGGCATTGTGATGTTGCTCTTTTCAGTCATCATCTCGAATTATGAAGATCATGATCTTTTCATGCCTATCCATTTAACCGGAGTGTTGTGCCCTTTTGCTCAAGTTCTTTTCGCCTTATCAAGCCTTGCATCTCTTTTCTACCGGAGTGCTGCCCGATGTTGTTCTCCCTTGTTCCTTGTTTCTAACAAAATGTTTTCAACTTTGTTCATCTTCGTTGTATTCTTTCTTTCAATTTGTTCAACCTCGCAAGTTTCTTTGGTTTCACTTGTTTGTCAAACAAGCAACTTAGCTTTACCTCTTCTCTTTCCCTTCCGTTTTCCCTCCGGTGCCATTCTAGATCTCAGGACGAGATCCTCTCGTAGTGGTGGAGTGTTGTAACGCCCCAAGACCGGAGTTTCAGATGCCTTTCATGTTTCCCGAGTTTTCATCGTGTGAGTTGTTGGTTTGTTGTATTCATCTTTGCATCATGTGCATTGCATCATGTCTTCATGCCATTATGTCATAAATTTTTCGCATCTCACTTAAATAAATTGCATAGATCGTTGATCTATTTAAATCAAGGGAACTCACATGGTGGTTTCCCTTTATAACCTATCCTCCCGATAGTTGGGAGCTATATTCAATATTTCTTTAATTTGATATTCACCATAACACACGTGCAAAAATAATCCTCATGCCTATTTCCACTTCGAGTTTGACCTTCAAATCTTGTCCACAATTCTGTATCTCTTTTATCGAGGTTCCTCCAAAAACCGAACATTTTTGGACCTTCCAAACCTCCACTTCCTATTCACCCATTTGAATTTATTTCAAATGTGTTTGAATCTAAACCTTGCATCCATGCCCACTCCTATTTTCTTGGATTGGACTCATTTTTATGAGTTTGAGAATATATTCTTTCTCCTACCATCTTCTTTTCTCTCTTTTCTTTCTTCCTTGTTTTTTTTCTTCTCTGTTTTTTTGTTCTAGAGTGAGAGAGAGAGCCCAGCCTAGATCTCAGGTAGGCCAATCTGCGCCTAGGCGCAGCCCCCCTCTCTTTTGGGCCAGCCTCCAAGGCCCAACCGTGCCCCCGGTAACCCTAGGCCCGAGCGAGACCCCATCCCGATCGACCCCCTCCTCCCCTTCGTTTCCTCCTCGCGCCGTCAGCTCAGGGAGATGCTCCCTCGATCCCATCTCTCTCCCTCCTGCCTGTTTCCTTCGATCCCGACCTCTCACTCGATCTCCCTCTAGCACAGCTGTCGGTGTCAAAACCGGCGGATCTCGGGTAGGGGGTCCCGAACTGTGCGTCTAGGCCGGATGGTAACAGGAGGCAGGGAACATGATGTTTTACCCAGGTTCGGGCCCTCTTGATGGAGGTAAAACCCTACATCCTGCTTGATCAATATTGATGATATGGGTAGTACAAGAGTAGATCTACCACGAGATCAAGGAGGCTAAACCCTAGAAGCTAGCCTTTGGTATGATTGTTGTATATGAAGTTGATTGCCTACGGACTACAACCCTCCGGTTTATATAGACACCGGATAGGGTTAGGGTTACATAGAGTCGGTTACAATGGTGGGAGATCTTGAATATCCGCATCGCCAAGCTTGCCTTCCACGCCAAGGAAAGTCCCATCCGGACACGGGACGAAGTCTTCAATCTTGTATCTTCATAGTCCAGGAGTCCGGCTGAAGGTATAGTCCGGCTACCCGAACACCCCCTAATCCAGGACTCCCTCAGTAGCCCCCGAACCAGGCTTCAATGACGACGAGTCCGGCGCGCAGATTGTTCGGCATTGCAAGGCGGGTTCTTCTCCAAATCTTGTGTACCTGTAGGAATAATGTCCGATTTTTGTAATGTAGTGCTCCTCGGCTTCCACGCCCAATAATGGCCGTCTTCCACGTGTCAAACGAATGCGAAAAGCCGGGGTGTCTTTACATCCACACCCCTGGCCGTATAAACGAGCCGCCTATTTAACGGGATGGGGATTTAGGTCCAAACCACATCTTCTCCTTTCGGCGAGTTATCATCAGAGCGCTTCCAGCAAAGGTCCATTCCAACATGACCAGCCGTCGCAGCTCCTCCCCTCGCCCCTCCGGTCCCAAACCCGGGGACTGGGAGAGTTGCACTATCTTGCATAGCGAGTTAGTGTCGCTTCAGGCCAAGGGATTTCTCCCTCAGGCATACATGGTCCCGGTCCGAGCCGGTCTCGCCACCTACAATGGTGGAAAACAAGCGGAGAGCACCCCCAATCCTTCTAAAGGAGAGCAGGTGTGCCTCGTCCCCTATCTAATAAGGGGACTGGGATTTCCAATTCATCCATTTCTCTGCGGGCTTCTGGAGTTCTACGGCCTCCAGCTGCACAATCTCACGCCCGCCTCCGTATTGCATATTGCGGGTTTCGTCGCCCTTTGCGAGCTATTTTTAGGCATTGAGGCTCATTTCGCGCTGTGGAAGAGGTTATTCTGCCTGGTGCCCCGTTCTCAAAAGGGGTCTATATACCAAGTGGGCGGAGCCGAAGTATGGCGCATCGCCGGGACCGGATACCTATCCGGAACCCCAAAGAAGGCGTCCGAGGACTGGCCTCCGGAATGGTTTTATATAGATGACGTCCTGCTACCGGACCCTATCTGGGTCGGTCTCCCTGAGTTCAACAGTGCTCCATTGAAGAAACGCTTGAGCTGGCGTCCGTGGAGCTCCCAGAGAGAAAGCGACAGAGACGTCCTTTACCTTATGGGCCGGATAAGACTGTTGGCTCATTCCGGACTAACCATGATTGGAGTCATGGCCGCATGCATTATGCGGGGGGTGCAGCCGCTTCAATATAGAGGCCACCCCATGTGGGATTTCAACGGGGAGGATGACGCCACACCTTACGGTCGTAAGGGGCCAGCCTCAGCCGCTTCCTTAGTAAAGATCTTATCCTCTTTGTACAAGGGAGAAAAGGAGGAATTCCTCCGCGTCAACCTGCAGGCTGGATTCAGTATGTACGATCATCCAAGTTGGGTAAGTGAACAATTGCGCTTGCCCGTTTGTTTTATACTCCCGTGGTTAGATAGGTAGTCTAACGACTTCATTGCAGGAACTGCGACAGGAGGTGAAGGATATAAGCAGCCGCCCTCCACAGCCCAAAGACCCAGAACAGTCCCTCAATCCGGACTCCGAAGAGGATCCGGACATATCGGTAGAGCTTATCGACGGGGTGTTCCATCAGCTAAGCAAGGACAATACCTTGGTAGCCATTACGGCGGATTACCGAGGGTTAATCCCGGCCTCCCAGGTGACAGAAACTGGGGTCTTATTCCCTTGAAAGAGATTCCACCCTCACGTAGCCCGGTGTTTCTAATGACAGCCATGTTTTGCAGGGGAGATTTCCGAGGCAGGAGGCCGAACCTGCGGCGGCTGGCCAACGAGGGGCCGCAGAGCCCCGTGGGGCCAAAAGGAATGAAGTCCGGACTGAGATGCCGGCGCAAAGGTATAGTGCACCCTCTGTTTCCCTGGAGTTATTCTGTCAGGGCATATTAATGTTCGTGCTATCTCCAGAACGAAGAGACCTTGCCGGACAACATCCGAAGAGGTTGCCAATCGCGCCTCCACCAGCCAGGCTCCAATGTCTGGCCAGGAAGCGGAGGCGAGCACAAGGCGCGCACCGGACGCTCCTCCGATAGAGGATGCGGACAGGCTGTCTGCCACAAATTCTGAAGTGGAGAGTGCCATGAACCACAGGCGTCGTCGGACAATTCTACGCGACACTTGTTTCTCCCAAGAGGCTTTAGATGCCTTTAATTCGGGAGATGCGTACCTCCGTGCCGCTCAAAATGGTTTAGCCAGAGCCACGGAGCAGTATGTAAAAGACATACGGGTAAGAAAATTTTGGTTAAATATATATATATGCCAGTAGCCCCCGAGACTTGAAGCAGTTAGAGCAACTGATTTAAGGATCACTTAATATGCAGCTTCTTACAGAGAAGAATGACGTACTATCCCAGGAGCTGGAAAAGTGCAAGGCCCAACTAGAGGCCGCACTAGCCGCAGCGGGGGAGCCTAAAGAGACCCCCTCAGGTAAGATACACTTCGAAAGATTAGTATTGTGCGGTGTGGGTGCAAATCTGACAAATCATATTGCAGATGGCGCCGGACTCGATCCGGACAAGCAACAACTCTTACGCCGGCTAAAGGCCGGTGAGAGTACGTTGACAAAGGTGAGGCGAGAGAAGAATGATCTTCAGGATGCCAACACCAAGCTGGACGTCGAACTTAAAGATGTTCCTGGCTAGCTGTCGGACTCCATGAAGGAGAATTAGCGGCTTCGACGCGGCATTTTTAGTAAGTGCTTGAACGAACTTTGAAAAAAGAGTTCGGCGAGGAAGTCGACTAACAGAGTAATGTCTGTAGGTATGCTCACAGGTCATCCTGCAGAGGAGATGCCCAGTTCTACGGGTGACCTTCTTCCCGAACTCTTGCAAGTGCACGAGCGAATTCGGCAGGCAATGCGGGGTATTGCCCAAGCCTTATGGCCTGCCCAATCCGTGCCCGAGGGCCTTGGAGAGCTTGCGGAGAAGCTGAAGGGAGCTCGGCGGCGCTTCCGGTTGTGGAAGATATCGGCTTGCCGACAAGGCGCTAGGGAGGCCTGGGCCATGGTGAAGACCCGTTTTACGAAGTCTGACCCAAACCACATGGCCGAGGTCGGACCAGTGGGGCCTGACGGGAAGGAGATCCCTGTAAGCTTAGTATACGGCCAAGTAGAGTTGGCCGCGAAGTATTCCCAGCAGGACTGTAAATTAGACAGCCTGTTAGATGGTATAGAAGAGGAATAAAATCAGTCAGAATGACTATGTAATTTTAAATTGACATGTGTAATGCCTTCTAGCCGGATTGTAGACCGTTTGTCGTTGCCGACCTTTTCGCTTCAACCTCGGGACCTGACGGTCCGGAGTGTGTCCGAATACCATAGCAGTTATATAAGAACCGGGGTATGCGTGGAGACCAGGCGTAGGGGTCATTAGTGCTTTATTAGACAAGTTCCCAACTAGTTATGTTATATTACATGGTTAGTAAGAAACATCTTCCAGAGAGAATAGTTCCGTTAGGGGTTCCTTTCGCTGGGAGGCATGCCCTAAAGTGCATGTCCGGACTGCGTGAAAAAGCGCAGAAAAAAGCATCTGGGGGCGCATAAAATGGGTAAAAAGATCATCTTTTATTTCACCGACCGAATATTCCCTTAAGAACGCTAGCTTCCGGCTTCACCCAGTCTGAGGTACACATCCGGCTGACCCGGCAGTAACAATCGCAGAGGTTCTCCCTTTACCACCTAGCTGAACAATCGGGAACGTAGGGGTAAGCATAGGAGCCAGGTAACCCAGCTTGGCCAAAACTTAAGTCATATCGATGCATATAATGGTGAAGAAAAAGGTACATGCGGAAGTTTGACGCATGTGTTGGGCGTGAAGCCCGTATAAATAAGCTTCTGTTAAAGAAGCCCCCAGATTTAATGAGCGCGAGTGGCGCGTCACTGGATGAGCCTTTAAGGGCTATAAAAGAAAATAGGGGAAGGAGAGAAATGTAAGACAGAAAAATGCAAAAAATGGACAGAGGAAGGAGACGAACACAGAATCCGGCGCTAGGCATAGAATCTTCGGAGACGGGTGGCGTTCCATGGGTTCAGCTCGAGTCGGTTATCCGACGCATCTCGCAGGCGGTACGCCCCACCAGTTAGGACTTGGTCGATTATGAATGGACCTTCCCACCTGGGCTTGAGTTTGTCCTTTTTCTTATCCGGCAGGCGTAGAACTAGTTCACCAACATTGTAATTTTTGGCCCGTACTTCTCTGCTTTGATATCTTCGGGCCTGCTGTTGATAAAATGCGGAACGGGCTTTTGCCACGTCACGCTCCTCCTCCATGGCGTCCAAGTTGTCCTGCCGATCGAGCTCGGCTTCTCTTTCTTTGTACATGCGCACTCTAGGTGAGTCATGAATTATGTCGTAGGGCAGAACTGCCTCTGCGCCGTACACCATGAAAAATGGTGTGTATCCGGTGGTGCGATTTGGCGTGGTCCGCAGCCCCCATAGCACGGAGTCGAGCTCCTCTACCCAGTGCATGTTAGATTCCTTGAGGGACCGCACCAGTCTGGGTTTAATGCCGCTCATGATAAGACCATTTGCGCGTTCGACCTGGCCGTTGGTTTGTGGGTGATAGACGGAAGCATAATCGAGCTTGATGCCCATGTTTTTGCACCGGAGTTTTACCTCGTCGGCGGTAAAGTTTGTACCGTTATCGGTTATGATGCTGTGGGGGACACCATAACGGTGTACAACCACGGATATGAAGTCTATCACAGGTCTAGATTCGGCCATTTTAACGGGCTTGGCTTCTATCCATTGGGTGAACTTATCCACCATGACCAGTAAGTATTTTTCCTATCGGTCCCGCCTTTAAGGGGTCCAACCATGTCAAGCCCCCAAACCGCAAAAGGCCAGGTGATGGGTATAGTTTGTAGTGTGGTGGGTGGCATATGGCTTTGGTTGGCGAAAAGTTGGCAACCAGCGCATCGTTGGACTAGGTCCTGAGCGTCTGCCCGGGCCGTCGGCCAATAAAAGCCTGTACGGAAAGCCTTGCTAACAAGGGACCGAGCAGCGGCGTGGTGACCACCGAGTCCGGCATGAATTTCAGCCAGAAGGTTCCACCCTTCCTCTTCGGAGATGCACCTTTGAAGGACTCCGGTAGTGCTTTTCTTATAAAGCTCTCCCTCGTGGACTCTATAGGCTTTAGATCGCCGCACTATGCAGCGGGCCTCGTTTTGGTCCTCCGGGAGTTCCTGCCTAGTAAGGTAGGCTAGGAGTGGTTCTGTCCATGGGGCGATAAGCGCCATTATTACGTGGGTTGAAGGTGTAATTTCATTGGTAGAGCCTCCAATTGTGTCAGATTGTTCGGCGTCGAGTGGTGCGGCTGGGTCCGGGCTGTTATTTGCGGGTTCCCCTTCCCATGCTATGGATGGTTTGAACAATCTTTCCAAAAAGATGTTGGGGGGTACTGCATCGCGTTTTGCTCCGATGCGTGCCAGGACGTCCGCTGCTTGATTGTTTTCTTGGGCTATATGGTGACACTCCAGCCCTTCAAACCGAGCTGACATTTTTAGGACGGTGTTGCGGTAAGCTGCCATTTTTGGGTCCTTGGCGTCGAAGTCTCCATTTATTTGGGTTATCGCGAGGTTTGAATCCCCACGTACCTCTAGGCGCTGGATACCCATGGATACTGCTATCCGGAGACCATGTAGGAGGGCCTCATATTCGGCTGCATTGTTGGAATCCGTGTACATGATCTGGAGCACATATTGGACTGTGTCTCCTGTGGGGGACGTCAGGACGACGCCAGCCCCCCAATCCGGCCAACATTTTGGAGCCGTCGAAATGCATAATCCAGTTTGAATATGTGTCGTACTCTTTGGGGAGCTCGGCCTCCGTCCATTCTGCGACGAAGTCGGCCAAAACTTGCGATTTAATAGCTCGTCGTGGCTTATAGGTTATATCGAACGGGAGAAGCTCGATGGCCCATTTTGCAATCCGTCCCGTTGCTTTGCGGTTGTTGATAATATCGTTGAGTGGTACTTCCGAGGCTACTGTTATGGAACACTCTTGAAAGTAGTGGTGTAGCTTCCGGGATGCCATGAATACCGCGTATGCAATATTTTGGTAATGCGGGTACCGTGATTTGCATGGAGTGAGGACAGTGGACACGCAGTAGACCAGCCTTTGAAGGGGGAATTTGTGTCCATCCGTTTCCCGCTTGACAACGAGCACTGCGCTGACAACTTGATGTGTAGCTGCAATGTATAATAACATTGGTTCGCCGGTGTTCGGCGCGGCCAGGACTGGGTTTGTTGCCAATATGGCTTTTATTTCATCAAGTCTGGCCATGGCGGCATCCGTCCACTCGAAGTGTTCGGTGCGCCGAAGGAGGCGATAGAGGGGTAGTGCCTTTTCTCCCAAGCGGGAGAAGAAGCGGCTTAAAGCCACCACGCATCCGGTTAATTTTTGTATTTGTTTGAGGTCCTTTGGGACATCCAATTGTGACAAAGCTCGGACCTTGGCTGGGTTTGCTTCAATTCCTCTACCGGATACAATGAAGCCCAAGAGCTTTCCGGCTGGAACGCCGAAGACGCATTTTTCTGGGTTGAGCTTGATGTCATATTGTCGGAGGTTATCGAATGTAAGCCTCAAGTCATTTACTAGGGATTCGACATGTCTTGATTTGACGACCACATCATCCACATACGCCTCCACTGTTTTGCCGATCTGGTTTGCCAGACATGTCTGGATCATGCGCTGATATGTTGCGCTGGCGTTTTTCAGCCCGAAGGGCATTGTGTTGAAGCAGAATGGGCCGTATGGTGTGATGAATGTTGTTGCAGCTTGGTCTGATTCTGCCATCTTGATTTGATGGTAACCGGAGTATGCGTCGAGGAAACACAACAAATCGTGTCCTGCGGTGGCATCGATAATTTGATCGATGCGGGGGAGGGGGAAGGGATCCTTTGGGCAAGCCTTGTTAAGGTCTTTAAAATCGACACACAGGCGCCAGGATTTGTCCTTATTTGGTACCATCACCAGGTTTGCTAGCCAGTCCGGATGTTTTATGTCTCTGATGAATCCGGCCTCCAATAGCTTGGCTAGCTCCTCTCCCATAGCCTGTCTCTTGGGTTCGGAAAAACGCCGAAGGGCTTGTTTGACAAGTTTAAATCCTTTTAGGATATTTAAGCTGTGTTCGGCCAGCCTGCGTGGGATCCCTGGCATGTCTGAAGGGTGCCAAGCGAAGATGTCCCAGTTCTCTCGTAGGAACTCTCGCAGTGCGACGTCTGCATCAGGGTTCAGTCATGCCCCGATTGAAGCTGTTTTATTGGGGTCCGTTGGATGGACCTGGAATTTGACTATTTCGTCGGCTGGCTTGAAGGATGTGGATTTGGATCTCTTATCGAGTATCACATCATCCCTGTTAACCGTGGAGCACAGCGCAGTCAGTTCCTCAGCTGCTAAGGCTTTGGATAGCGCCTCAAGGGCTAATGCGGCCGTCTTGTTTTCGCCGCGGAGTGCTATGTCCGGATCACTAGGTAGAGTGATAATTCCATTCGGCCCGGGCATCTTAAGCTTCATGTACCCGTAATGGAGTATTGCTTGGAAGATTGTGAATACTTCCCGCCCTAGTAAAGCGTGATATCCACTCTTAAACGGGGCCACCTGAAACATGACTTCTTCGGACCTATAATTATCCGGCGTGCCGAACACCACATCTAGTGTGATTTTTCCTGTGCAGCGCGCTTCCCGACTGGGGATTATTCCTCTAAAGGTTGTGCTGCTTCGCTTGACGCGGTTCCAGTCTATTTCCATTTTTTGAAGAGTTTCCTCATAAATGAGGTTCAGTCTGCTACCTCCATCCATGAGCACCTTGGTGAGGCGAAAGCCGTCCACTATGGGACTGAGGACCAATGCGGCTGGTGCTCGGGCTGTTCGGAATCTAGGTTCATCACTTGCGTTGAAGGTAATGGCAGTGTCGCTCCATGGATTTATTGTTGCAACTTGATAGACTTCGGCGAGGCTGCGGAGTGTTCTTTTTCGCACATTGTTTGATGCGAAAGTCTCGAAGACTGTGAGAATGGTACTGGTGTCCTTGGGCTGGCTTTCTGCGGCCTCCGGAATTAAGAGGTCCTCGCTGATTTTGGCCACCTGCCGGAGTATCCAACATGCTCTAAGGTTGTGAGTTGGTGTGGCGTCCTCTGTACTGTGAATTCTACAGGGTCCATCAAGCCAACTTTCTAGTACGGTTCCATGCCCTGTAGAGGGTTTTGGCTTTTTGGTGTTTATTCTGGGTGTCCTGTGATGATGCACCCTCTTAGTTCGGGCGGGATTACTATTCAAGGCTGGATTATCCCAAAAATTTATTTCGGTTTTCCAGGCGCTTTCCATCGCACAGTATTTTTGTACTATGGACGCCAAGTCAGCGAAGCGTGTGATATCACGACGACTTACGGCGTTAAGGATTCCCTTGTCCGTGCAATTACTGCAAAAAATTGAGATTGCGTCTTCCTCGCGGCAATCCTTTATCCTGTTCATAACCAGGAGGAATCTGGCCCAGTAATGATGTACTGTTTCCTCGGGCCTCTGCCTGATTTGGGAGAGATTGCTTATGATTGGGTGGGCAGGTGTCGTTGAATCTGAAACCTCACCCAATCCATGATTCGGAGGCCGAAGAGTTTCCGAACTCTGAAGTTCAGATTCATGGATGTTGTCCAGTGAATCTGGCCCGTTGCCTGATCCTAAGCTTAGGTCTTGAGTTATATCTACCCCTCCACGGGTATCTGGCTTGGAGGGGTCGGGAATTCGGACGTAGCTAGTCCTTAAAATAGATGAAGGGTCGCCGCACAGCGTCTCTACCACGGCAACGTGGTGGGTGACATGGGGAGAGTTAATTTCTCTTAGATCGGGTTTAAGCCCAACCTGGTCGTAATCCGTAGCGACCCCCAGGGCGGCGATGTGATCCAAGAGCTCGTTTACGGAAGAGAGCTCCATTGGATCTAGCTACTCGACGAGCTCCGAGCTGACGTGTAGGTTGCTTTTGATGACCCGAGAGGTCACCGTCGACACAACAGCCGAACAGGCGGTCATGAGGAAACCACCTAGCCGGAGGGTTTGGCCGACAGCCAAGGCTCCCTTAGCAACGGCGCCGTCTTTAAAGACGGGAGGAGGCATCCTTCCTGATTGTGACGGCACAGAGGAACTCTCAATGAAAGCACCAATGTCGGTGTCAAAACCGGCGGATCTCGGGTAGGGGGTCCCGAACTGTGCGTCTAGGCCGGATGGTAACAGGAGGCAGGGAACATGATGTTTTACCCAGGTTCGGGCCCTCTTGATGGAGGTAAAACCCTACGTCCTGCTTGATTAATATTGATGATATGGGTAGTACAAGAGTAGATCTACCACGAGATCAAGGAGGCTAAACCCTAGAAGCTAGCCTATGGTATGATTGTTGTATATGAAGTTGATTGCCTATGGACTACAACCCTCCGGTTTATATAGACACCGGATAGGGTTAGGGTTACATAGAGTCGGTTACAATGGTGGGAGATCTTGAATATCCGCATCGCCAAGCTTGCCTTCCACGCCAAGGAAAGTCCCATCCGGACATGGGACGAAGTCTTCAATCTTGTATCTTCATAGTCCATGAGTCCGGCTGAAGGTATAGTCCGGCTACCCGAACACCCCCTAATCCAGGACTCCCTCAACAGCCCCGTGCTCGATCCCTCCTCCCTCGATGTGCCGCTAGAGAGGAAGAGAGAGACAAGCGCCGCACCCTCGTGCTCGCTCCCACCTCGCCATCCCAGCGCTGCGTCCGGTCGCCGCCGGCAACCACGACCCGCGCCACTCCTGCGATGGCCTCGCCTCTGCACCCCGCGTCCCGTCGCTGCCGCCCCGTTGCCGCTTCATCCTCCGCCATCCCCTGCGCGTTCGTCGCCTTCCAACCGCCGCGGGCCAGCGCCACCGCCAGCCTCCTCCTCTACTTCGCCCCCTTCTCTGCTCCCTCAGCCATGACGCTCCGCCGCCCCTTGTCGCGCCCGCGCTGGCGACCAGCAGCAGGTCGCCGCTCCGCGCCGTCTGCCCCACCTGCAGCTCCTCCACCTCATCTCTGCGGGCTCCCCTTCTGCTCCCTGCATCCGTCCGGCCGTCTGTATTATGCTTCCCCTATATCCCCAACACGTGATTGCATAACCGGAAAGTTTCGGGAGTTTATAACTGGGAATTCAAGTAGCTCTTAGGATATCTTTCCGACAGATGTATGATATGGAATTGGGGTTCGACATCTAGTGGTCCGCCTATCCACGGTTGGTTTACAGTGGTCTCGTTGTGTCTTAAAGAGTCCTTGGCTATGCTGACTCGGGGACGCTTCGTATGTCATGTGCACTACCTTGTACATGATGGTGTTGTACGATCGAGCCCGTGTAGGCCCCACCACGAAAACTTCGGACGAAATCTCTATCATATGTTTGTTCCAGCTTATTTTCCAAGCCAATCCTTCGTTTTGTTTTCAGTTGTGGTATTCGAGTTGCTTCGATGTCAAATGTTGATTCCATGCCTCTTTCCAAGCGGTGTTCTCATATTCCTATGTGAATACTAATCCTTCTCATTTACAAGATTTTCATGTCAATCCTTTTCAACCGGCGTGTTTTCTCTTCAAGTGGATCCGATCATTTCAACATTTGCAAGATCCAATCTCAGTTTTTCGTCAACGGTGTTTGCTTCATCTGTTCCAAGTTGCCTTTTGTTTTTCCCGCCCACCCACCCTTTTTCTTGAAGGACTCAGATTTCTTAATCAAGTATCCATTTTATTCATGTGAAGACTCTTCATTCTTGTCTTTGAATGTTCTGATCCGGTGATTCTCATGAAGTTTCTAACGGAGCTTCAAGTTCGTCACTCTTCACTCATTATCTTCTCCGGTGGATTCAATTCAAGTTTTCTGTGTTGATCATATTCTTTTCCTTGCTTCAAATGCCTTCTCATACCGGTGCACCTCATAATAATTCACTTCTTGCTATTCAATTCCAGAGTGTTGAAGATATCTCAAAAGATTTGTGTCTCCATTATCAATCCGTCCATGATATTTTGAGGTTGTTATCTCAATTCAAGCCGTTTAATTCAACCGGTGCTATCTCTCTTTTCAAGCAATTTTCTTCAATGGTGTATCTTTTGAGTGGGCCCTAACCCATAGGTCCTTTTCCAGGATCTTACCTGACTCTTCTTATTTTCCCGGAGCTTCTCAAATTCTTTTCAAAGTTTGACGTAAGAATGAGTGATCATCAGTCAAATGCCTTTCTCCAAGATCTGTCAAATTCTTATCACCGTTGGCTCAACCTGTAAATTTGTCATTCCGGAGTATCTCAACTTTTCACGGTGGTGTTTCTCGTCGTCATTCTCAACATTTGAAGACCAAAGAAGAGTTTTCCTCCATATCTTTTTCCGCTCTCTCAAGGATCAATGGCTCTAGCTTCGTGTCATCCTCTCATAATTGTTTTCCGATTGTGAGATATTCTTTTCACCCATCCGGAATAATTCAGGAGTCTTTGCAGTTTGATTATCCAGAGCCTTGCATCTTAGGTTTATCCATTCTCAGCTTTCAGCTCTCATCCTCTAAATCTTACCGGTGCACCATTCAAATATCCTCTAATCAGTTCATGATTGTTCCCCTGCACCTTCATTCTCTTAAGTACCTTCGTTCATTTGCTAATCTTTACCGGTGATTCGTTCCCCTTGCTTCGTTCGTTTTCAATTCTTATGATGGTTTGCTCAAGATTCTCTTCCTTTCTTTATCATATCAATGTATTCGTTGTTTCAACCCGACCGATGATTCGCTGAAGACCTTCTCAAGTTGACGCTATATCTATCTTAATCCTTTCTACAAGAATAAGTCGTGTGCCAAATCCATTGTATGTCATCAATTTAATTGGTGAAGGATTCCCATAACGTAATTCTTATGCTTTGTTTCATCGTGTAAATTCAATTCTTTATTCCAGAGGCTCACCAAATTCCCGGTTTCACTTGTTTCATCTTTTCTTTTCCGGAGTTCCAAGCTCTCTCAATTTATTTCGTCGCGAAGGTCCATCTAATCATTACAAGGATTCACCTTGTGTTTCCAACTTCTCTTTCTTCTCGTTATCCTTTTGTTACCAAAGTTATTCATGGAGGCTCTACTTGATGGTTCATCAAGTATTTAATTTCTTCTCGAAGCATTCATTATGGTTCTTTTCAGAGGAGTTCAATTATTCTTCATCTTGCGATCCGGAGTGCAATTCTTTCTTCCGTATCATTGGAGGTGGTATTATGTCATTCTTGATAATTTGAGTTCATGTTTCATGATTCACATGTTGTTAAGAATGAGGTATTTTAATCCATCAACCTCTTCGTTGGAGTTATCTTGTGTCATGTTTCACCTAAAGTCTTCCGTAAGGATTGTTGCTAATTATGGTGATAAGATATGTTCCAAGTTCTTCATCTATCCTTTCGGTGAGATAAGCTTTCTCGTCTCTTTGTTCATACCAATCCAATTCTTTTTCCTGTGAGTGGAAGATTTTCACCTCATAGTTTTGAGATGTTTTCCATAAGACCACAACAAGTTTACTCTTTTCGTTGTTGGTTTTCCAACAACTCCGTTTGACCCTCCTCCTAAGGATGCCTCTTTCAAGCTCTTTTGTGGCATAATTTGGCATTTTCTTCTCCATTCTTTTATTTCAATTGTCTATATTCTATTTCTTTCTTCCGGAAGCATTGTGATGTTGCTCTTTTCAGTCATCATCTCGAATTATGAAGATCGTGATCTTTTCATGCCTATCGATTTAACTGGAGTGTTGTGCCCTTTTGCTCAAGTTCTTTTCGCCTTATCAAGCATTGCATCTCTTTTCTACCAGAGTGCTGCCCGATGTTGTTCTCCCTTGTTCCTTGTTTCTAACGGAGTGTTTTCAACTTTGTTCATCTTCGTTGTATTCTTTCTTTCAATTTGTTCAACCTCGCAAGGTTCTTTGGTTTCACTCGTTTGTCAAATAAGCAACTTAGCTTTACCTATTCTCTTTCCCTTCCGTTTTCCCTCCTGTGCCATTCTAGATCTCGGGACGAGATCCTCTCGTAGTGGTGGAGTGTTGTAACGCCCAAGACCGGAGTTTCAGACGCCTTTCATGTTTTCCGAGTTTTCATCTTGTGAGTTGTTGGTTTGTTGCATTCATCTTTGCATCATGTGCATTGCATCATGTCTTCATGCCATTATGTCATAAATCTTTCGCATCTCAATTAAATAAATTGCATAGATCGTTGATCTATTTAAATCAAGGGAACTCACATGGTGGTTTCTCTTTATAACCTATCCTCCCGATAGTAGGGAGCTATATTCAATATTTCTTTAATTTGATATACACCATAACACACGTGCAAAAATAGTCCTCATGCCTATTTCCACTTCGAGTTTGACCTTCAAATCTTGTCCACAATTCTGTATCTCTTTTATCGAGGTTCCTCTAAAAACCGAAAATTTTTGGACCTTCCAAACCTCCACTTCCTATTCACCCATTTGAATTTTATTCAAATGTGTTTGAATCTAAACCTTGCATCCATGCCCACTCCTATTTTCTTGTATTAGACTCATTTTTATGAGTTTGAGAATATATTCTTTCTCCTACCATCTTCTTTTCTCTCTTTTCTTTCTTCCTTGTTTTTTTTCTTCTCTCTTTTTTTGTTCTAGAGTGAGAGAGAGAGCCCAGCCTAGATCTCAGGCAGGCTCATCTGCGCCTAGGCGCAGCCCCCCTCTCTTTTGGGCCAGCCTCCAAGGCCCAACCGCGCCCCCAGTAACCCTAGGCCCGAGCGAGACCCCATCCCGATCGACCCCCTCCTCCCCTTTGTTTCCTCCTCGCGCCGTCAGCTCAGGGAGATGCTCCCTCGATCCCATCTCTCTCCCTCCTGCCCGTTTCCTTTGATCCCGACCTCTCTCTCGATCTCCCTCCAGCGCAGCCCCGTGCTCGATCCCTCCTCCCTTGATGCGCCGCTAGAGAGGAAGAGAGAGAGACCAGCGCCGCACCCTCGTGCTCGCTCCCACCTCGCCATCCCACCGCTACGTCCGGTCGCCGCCGGCAACCACGACCCGCGCCGCTCCTGCCATGGCCTTGCCTCTCCACCTCGCGTCCCGTCGCTGCCGCCCCGTTGCCGCTTCATCCTCCGCCGTCCCCTACGCGTTCGTCGCCTTCCAACCGCCACGGGCTAGCGCCACCGCCCGCCAGCCTCCTCCTCTACTTCGCCCCCTTCTCTGCTCCCTCAGCCATGACGCTCCGCCGCCCCTTGTCTCGCCCGCGCTGGAGACCAGCAGCAGGTCGCCGCTCCGCGCCGTCCGCCCCACCTGCAGCTCCTCCACCTCATCTCTGCGGCCTCCCCTTCTGCTCCCTGCATCCATCCGGCCGTCCGTGTTGCTGCCGCTGGACACCAAGACCGGGGGCTCTTTAGCTGTTGCACGCTTGCAATGCCTCCTCCCGAGCAGGAGCAGCTTGAACCGATGCCTCCGTGAAGCCCGAGTGGGAATGTCTGTGTGCACCGGTTACGCCAAGACCTGGACCAACAAGTACCACGACATCCATCGATTGCCAAGTACACCTACGCGTGGATACGCCAAGTTCCTCTTCGACCGATGCAAGTTCCGCTACCATCGCCAAAACCCGAGACGAAGTACCCCGACGGAGATCGGCAAGTCACAAGATTGTCCTGGATATCGTCAAGTACCACGACGACCCTCGAAGAGATCGGATTCGACAAGTTCGACTATGGAACAAGAACCACTACTTCCACTACCGCCGTCTTCGGAATCGCTAAGAACGTCAAGTTCCTCCATGACGCCCGACGCCTAAAACGATCACCGAACCGGAAATAACGCCAAGTACCAGGACGATGAGGACCGCCAAGTTCGTCTTCCGCCATCTCTGAAATCGTCAAGTACCGCTATGAGATGTGCAACTACTTCCACGACGAAACAAGAACAACTACCGCCATTGAAGGCCGTCAAGTGAACATCTACCGACGACGTGTACGACCTACTCCGTGAACGTGTACCACTACGGCCGGAGACCGCGAACCCGTCAAGTCCGACAACGTTTGTGTACAACTACCGACGATGCGCATGTTGCCAAGTACCCTCTCCGAATCGTCATGTTCGACTACCGATAAACATGTACCACTACCGTCGTCAAGATCGCGAGAACCTCTACCGTCGACCCTGGAGCATGCGAGATCGACTACTTCCACTACCGTCTTCGTGAGAACGCCTACTTCCCTCTACGAACGAGAACCGTCCCCTATGCACGCTCCGAAAGGTATAACCGCCGAGACGGCCGCCCGTGAACTAATGCATGTGTGATGTATGAGATGCTCATGCTTGCTCCGTGCTCGAATTGTCAGTGCACGTTGACCCTCTGTTGCCTTGTCACCATCGTCGACTCATGGGACACACGGTATCCGGGAGTGCCCCATCATCTTGCATGACACGCTCTCGTCACACTTCCTTTTTTTTGCCCCGGCATCTCAATCGAGTACCGGAACCAGAATGTTCCCGTGGCACCGTTACCGTTATCATTGCCGTGGCACCCCTTTTCTTTCCACCATGGTGACAAATGCTTCATAATGCTCTTGTCAACTTTTAATAAAAATTGCATAAACTTGTTCATGTCATCCGCATCATGATTACAACAATTAAAATGTTTAAATTGTTGTTGCAATTAATTACTAAATTCATATGGGGATTTACCGGATTTGTTATTTGTTATATCCGGCCCCATTTAAATTGTTTAGATGATATAGTTTTGTTATGCTTCACCTCTTGCCATGTTAACCAACATTTAATATTGTCGAGTACCTAACCGAGAGTGAACTAAATAAGTCATGTGGTGATTCGTCAATATGCAACTCGTTGCATATTGAGCTCCACTTAATTTGTAGTTTTTGCTTGTGCATTTTGCCATGTCATGCCTATTTAAACCAGACATGCATCATACTTGGTTGTGCATCATGCCATGATTATGTGTTGGTTGTTTATTATGTTGTTTGCTTCTTTCCGGGTTGCTTCTCGCGTTAGCTTCGGTTTCGTTCCGGAGTTGTGAGGATTCGTTCGACTACGTCCGCTTTGTCTTCTTCATGGACTCGGTCTTCTTCCTTCCAGGATTTCAGGCAAGATGACCATACCCTCGAAATCACTTCTATCTTTGCTTGCTAGTTGCTCGCTCTTTTGCTATGCCTATGCTGCGATACCTACCACTTGCTTATCATGCCTCCCATATTGTTAAGCCAAGCCTCTAACCCACCTTGTCCTAGCAAACTATTGTTTGGCTATATTACCGCTTTGCTCAGCCCCTCTTATAGCATTGTTAGTTGCAGGTGAAGATTGGAGCTTGTTCCATGTTGGAACATGGATATTTTGTTGGGATATCACAATATCTCTTATTTAATTAATGCATCTATATACTTGGTAAAGGGTGGAAGGCTCGGCCTTATGCCTGGTGTTTTGTTCCACTCTTGCCGCCCTAGTTTCCGTCATATTGGTGTTATGTTCCCGGATTTTGCGTTCCTTACGCGGTTGGCTCATAATGGGAACCCCTTGACAGTTCTCCTTGAATAAAACTCCTCCAGCAATGCCCAACATTGGTTTTACCATTCGCCACCTAGCCTTTTCTTTCCCTTGGGTTCTGCAGACTCAAGGGTCATCTTTATTTAAACCCCCCTGGGCCAGTGCTTCTCTAAGTGTTGGTCCAACTGAGCGATGTCCGGAGCTACCAGGGGCAACTCTGGGCTGGCCTACCTGACGTCTGGCTCATATGAGTGTGCCCTGAGAATGAGATATGTGCAGCTCCTATCGGGATTTGTCGGCACATTCGGGGCGGTGTTGCTGGAATTGTTTTACCATTGTCGAGGATGTCTTGTAACCGGGATGCCGAGTCTGATCGGATTGTCTTGGGAGAAGGAATATCCTTCATTGACCATGAGAGCTTGTGATGGGCTAAGTTGGGACACCCCTGCAGGGTTATGAACTTTCGAAAGCCGTGCCCGCGGTTATGGGCAGATGGGAATTTGTTAATGTCTGGTTGTAGAAAACCTGAAGTTGATCTTAATTAAAATGCATCAACCGCATGTGTAACCGTGATGGTCTCTTTCCGGCGGAGTCCGGGAAGTGAACACGGTGTTGGAGTTATGCTTGACATAGGTTGTTCTAGGATCACTTCTTGATCATAGATTCTCGAACGTGCTTTGCCTTATCTTCTCGCTCTCATTTGCGTATGTTAGCCACCATATATGCTAGTCGCTTGCTGTAGCTCCACCTCATACCTTTTACCCTTCCATAAGCTTAAATAGTCTTGATCGCGAGGGTGTGAGATTGCTAAGTCCCCGTGACTCACAGATACTTCCAAAACCAGCTTCCAGGTGCCGATGATATAGTGCAGATGATGCAACCAAGCTCAAGGAGGAGCTCGATGAAGATCTTGTCCTTTGTGTTGTTTCGTTCTAGTTGATCAGTAGTGGAGCCCAGTTGGGGTCGACCGGGGATCTGTGTAGCATTTGGGGTAGTCTTCTTTTATTTTGGTTCCGTAGTCGGACCTTGATTGTATCTGGTTGATGTAATGCTTTATTCATGTAATTGTGTGAAGTTGCGATTGTAAGCCAACTATGTATCTCTTTCCCTTTATGTATTACATGGGTTGTGTGAAGATTACCTCAGTTGCGACATTGCTTTCAATGCGGTTATGCCTCTAAGTCGTGCTTCGACATGTGGGAGATATAGCCGCATCGAGGGCGTTACAAAAGGCCACTGCTGGACGAGGTCCTCGCCCTAGTTCTCAGAAGAAGCAGGTCGCCTTCCAAGTGCCGTCTGAAGAAGATGAAGCTGATGATGATGAACTTGCTGAAATCATCGGAGATAGGCAAGTCAGGGCCGCTAGAGCCAAGGGAACAAATGTGCCACTGCTTTTGGATCCCAAGTTGATCCTCGAATACATTGACGTTTGGCACAAGGACCCCAACACTCCCATGCCTGACTTCAAGCTGACTCCTGGCCAAAGTCACATGCTGACCCACTTCATACAAGAAGAAAAATGGAAATTTGAGAAGGCCAGGCATATCAAGAAAGCACAGTACAAGAAGGAGCACTATCTGAAGAAAAACGTTGTCTCTATGAATTTGACGCATACCGCGCTGATTGGCTTGGAGCCAAGGTGCTCTTTGTGAAACTTGCGGATAACTTCACTTCCAATGTTGCTGCCCCAACGCAACAGGAAATTCCTCAGGCTGAAGCATCTGCTCAGCCGACTGAAGAACATGCCAGCGCCGCTGATGAAAATCAGGTTGCTGAAGAAAATATGAGTTCCAGGGCATCCACTAGTGGTGCTCCTGAAGAAACTGAAGAAATCAGGGCAACTGCATCAGTTGTGCCTGAAAAAAATCAGCCAGATTCCTCTGCTCCTCCTGCGCCAACACCAACTCTGATCCTTCCATCTGCATCAGATGTGAAGAAGACCAAGGTTGCAGAGCGTGCAGCAGTGAAGAAAAGGAAAGCATCAGCTGCTTCAAAATCAACAGCTCCGAAGAAGATGAAGCCTATGACAAGTTCATTTGCTACTCCCATTGATGCTGTTCCGATCTCAACCATACCATCAAAGGACCTTGTTTCTTTTGGTGAAGAATTTGAGATCCCTAGCAGATCTGATGAAGAAAATCATTCTGCTGCTTCATCAGAGCAGATTGATGAAGAAATTGAAGTGGATAGGATCCCTTCAACACCTGTTATCTCCTCGCCTATGCCTCAGTTCACAGCTGAAGAGGCTGGCGTTGAAGAAATGGAAGATGAAGATGTGGATGTTGGCTGCTCCACACCAGTGATGAGTGATGAATTCTGGGAAAGTCAGCATGCAAAATCTCCAATGTTCACACCGTTGCAGCAAATACCTCAGTCCCCTGCACAAACTATTCAAATGGGCTCTAAAGAAACTCACCCCACTTCATCTGTACGTGATGAAATTCCAGCACCCTAGTGCTGAAGAAACTGCTGCTGCTGAACATCTGAAGACGCAGACTGCCACTGAAGATGAACCAGAAATTTCTCAGCCTGAAGAACCTGAGATTGCGATTCCTGAGGTCGTGATGCAACTCACTGACAATCCTCTGCCCAAGCCAAAGGATCCATTCTCACGCAATAAAAAGTTCAAGGCTGATGATTTCTTCGGCGAGCACGTATTCTTCGAAGACTACAACCCTTATGATTCTGCTCGCATAAGCAAGAGGCATTTCTGGACTGCTAGTCAAGCAAATTTCTATTCCTTAGTGCTATTCTACAAAGAGAAAATCTACCATGAGCACATTCCTCATGTGGATATGGAATCTCTAATGTTCTTCGTGCCAGCCCTCAGTGTTCTTCACGATGTTGGACTGTTAAATTTTTGCTCTGACATCTGTGATTGGAATGAAGAACTGATTCTTCAATTTTATGCGACGCTGCACATCACAGGAGATTCTGAAGATGTGAATTCATGGGTGCTGGACTGGATGTCTGGGAACACTCACTACACAGCACCAGCTACTGAATTGCTTCGTGCCTTACCACTCAGTCCTCCCCTTGAACAAGCTCGTTGCATCTACAGTGAACCTGAGCTTACAAATCACTACATGCAGGTTCTGATGAAACCTTTGAAGCCAGGTCAGGCCCCATGAACCAAATTCCTCATGAAGGAATTACTTTATGTGCCCAGAACTATCTATCGTATTCTTACGAGGACAATGAGTCCTATCAAAGGCCACGATTCATCTGATGAGGAAATTGTTGGCATCATGAAGAATCTGGTATTCAACATCGTTCATGGCATTCCTGTCAATTATCACGATTTCTTCATGAGGACTCTGGCAAATGTTGCACTGTCTCCGTTTGAGCTGAAGTCTTATGCACCTTGGATTATGAGATTCCTTGGGACAAGGTCTTCACTCAACTACAAAGCTGATTTTCAGAATCACCTCAGCTACTTGCCCCCAATTGAAGTCCTCAAGCAGACCTATTCATCAGTTGATGAAAAGGGCAAGGCACCAGCTGTTATAGATGAAGGCATTCGTCCATTGGATGGCCAGTTTCGCAAAGCTGCCTCTTATTCCACCAATGATGACTCTGCCACACATGACTCTGCCAATGCACCCAAGTCTACTCCTCAAGCCACTGCTCCTTGTGTGATGACTGATCGTGAGCTTCTGCTTAGTCTTCACCAGAAGGTGGATCAAAATCATAAATGGGTTAAGCGTCAGTTTGGTTCATTTCTTCACAACATGATTGCTACACACAATGCAGTGAAGAAAAACCATCACTACCTCCATGAAGTCTTCGGTCGCACCTAGGCAATACTGTCACATCTGTATGGTGAAGAAGATCTGAAGAAAATGGGTCTCAAGGAAGATTTTGACTGGTCTGCACCTCCACCGAAGAAATTCAAGAAGGTCAAGGTTCCTTCTCTGGTGGCCAGCTCATATTCTTCATCGTGCAACACTAATGAGAATGAAGACTTGGACGACACTGCGGCAGGCCCTACTACGACAAACGACCCCAACAACGCTGGCGCTCCTTCATCAACTTGATATTCTTCAGAGCGTTAGTCCTCATATTCGATCCTTTTGGTCATTTGATGACAAAGGGGGGGAATTTTGAGTTAGTCTTCAAGCGGATCTTTCTTTATGGGCGTTTTTTAAGTTACAACTCTCGTTCTTCTAAGACTTTATTGGATCAAGTTGTAAACTTAAACCCGATGGTGCTCTGATACTTTTGATATGTTTTTCTGCAAGCTTATTCCTCACATATGCTAATGCACGCATGCTGAATTACATTAGTCACCATATTTCATCATGCATTTCAAATTCTTCACTGTGATATGTCAAATGCGTGTATGAATTACAAGATATAGGGGGAGATCTCCATGATTCAACTCTTCAAGTGTGCAATGCTTTAAAAGCAAATACCTCACCATGCACATATTCAGGGGGAGTTCTTCTATATCTTGCAATCAAATTCCTCAATACCAGTATCTACACTTCATATGTTTATACCCGTTGAAAACTTAACCCATATTGTCATCAATCACCAAAAAGGGGGAGATTGTAAGTGCATCTAGTGCCCCTTAGTGATTTTGGTGTATTGAAGACTTATGTGTTAAGGGACTAATGCGTTTGTGAGTGTACACAGGTCTATAAGTCTATGAGGAGTTTGATTTTTACAGAGAAAGTCGACCCCTAAAAATGAAGTTCTTCGACTGAAGACTCTGGATTTCTGAAGACTTTCTGAAGACTTTGAAAGTGAAGAAATTGGTGTGACCTTGAAGACTTGGTATTCATTCGAGGAACATGAAGCGTGAAGACTTTTTTTCCGTAGTTTCACTTTCTCTTTCTTGAGTCATAGGAAACACCGTACTGTTAAAGGGGGTCGAGGAAATACTAAGGAAAAATTTCCATGTGATGCTCAACTCAAAATCCTACACCTACCAATCCCTTCGAGTGAAGCCATTGGAAATCTCATACAGTCCAGTCATATTCTTCAGTGACAAAGACGAAGTGCTTCTGGTCTCTGAGGAATTTGTTTTGACTGAGGAGTTAGGAATTCGCCAGTGCGGATTGCCTACATAGTGAGGAACATGATAGCCCTGAGGATTTTGCTACTCAAAATTCCAACCGTTGATGTGCTATGCGCCAGCTGTCCCAAAATATCTATCCACCTAACGGTCATATCATTGAAGGGCATTTATGTCTTATCATGTCAGGCTGCTCCCTAGGCTATAAATAGCCGCCCCCTACAACCACTAGCTGGTTGGCTGCTCCGAGAGAAACTGACACTTGTCATTTGAGAGCAACCCATCCTCCGAGGACTTTGAGTGAAAATCATCAAGTGAGGAAAACCCAAACCCAAACACCTACAAACCCTAATTGATTGAGCATCACTGAAGAGATTGATCCTACGTGGATCCAACGCTTGTTACCTTTGAAGACTGTGCTTCTTCCAGACGGTTAGGCATCATGGTCTAGAGCATCCAAGAGGAATTGTGGATCGCCGAGTGACCAAGTTTGTGAAGGTTTGGAAGTTGCCTCAAGACTTACCATGAGTGATTGGGCGAGGTCTGTGTGACCTTAGCTCAAGGATAATATGGTGAGGACTTGGTGTCCTGAGCTGCGTGTTCAGGACTAGGTGTCCGGGACTGTGTGTCCTTGAGTTTAAATACTCAGCCGCTCCAACCAGACGTACAACTGAGACAGCAGTTGGAACTGGTCTACCAAATCATTGTCTTCACCAAGCTTACTGGTTCTATTTCGTCAACTTTTTCATTTCCTCATAACCATGTTGTGTGCTTGTTCATATCTGTGCTTGAAGACTTTGACTGAAGATTTTCTCAATTTCCTCAGTTTAATCTCTTCAGTCTGTTTGTCTTTTATCCTGTGCTTACGCTTCCAGTACTCTGTGCCTGTCTTCATTTGATCATGATGACTATGCTTGTGTTATGTTATGTTTACTTTTGAGTACTTATTCCGCTGCTCGTAGTTCTTCGCTAAGGAATTTCCTCACTGGAAAATTCCTCAGTGAAGAATTTCATAAAAATCGCCTATTCACCCCCCCTCTAATTGATATAATGCACTTTCAGTTGACTGGCTGGTCACTGAGCATCATCGTAGAGTTGGAAGCCGCGGGTGTCAGCAAGTTCTCCATGGACCCGCGCGAGCTCCTGTACATGCCAGCGCCAGGGCCCGTGCCCATGCCTGTGTGCGTCCCTCCACCCACCGTGGCGCTGGCCCCCGTGCATTTGGCTGCACCCGCCGCGCCCGTGCCCCTGCCGTGTGCACCCCTCCACCCACCGTGACACTGGTCCCCGTGCATTTGGCTACACCCACCATGCTCGTGCCCATGTGCGTGCCCCCCTCGGTGGCATGGGACGCTGCCATCGACCGCTACTTCTCAGCGGCGCCAGTTGCGATGCTCTCGCGCACCGCCCGTCGATAGCGCGACGACGTGATGTTTGATTTACAAGTGAAGAACATTTTGTGCTACCTTGAAGACTTCAACAATGGAGTCCCAAAGGATGACAACAACAATGACGATGCGGCACGCCAGCTCCGTCGCCGCCGGAAATAGTTTTTTGGGGTTTAATACAATATCTCGAATTCTCGATCATATGAATATAAATTCGCAGTGTGACTGAATGAAAGATATGGTTTGAACAAACTTGCATTTTTCTATCTTAATGTACAGACTTATGAAACAATTTTCTTTTGAAAATAACGTCAATGGTTTTTAAATATAAAACACTCATCGCAAACGTTGTAGTTAGAACACATGTATGCAAACAGACAACTTCCCCAGGAAGCCAAGGGAAAATGTGCTGAGCAGGATTTGTGCAGCTCTTGATCACAAACTTTTTTTTGAGGGATTGATCACAAAATTTTTAGATAAAACACTCGTATGCAAAGGAGAGCTATGGTCTTCCCCCTTAAGTCAAGGGAAATTCGCAGTGAAGGATTTGTGCATCCCTTCAACGCAAACAGTTCTTTTGGATGACCCGTGTGCAACCAGTAGAAACAATTGGGTAAGATTTGCATCTGTCATATTGGGTATGTTGCCATTTGTCAACCTTGTAACACTGCGATTTGTCAAAATATGTAGCTAGAAATCACTAGAACTATCTAATTTTTGCAACTAAAATCACTAGCACTGTTCATATGGACACCACTAGCAGGCATGAGTTGACGGATGCATATGCAAATGTACCATTAATTACATACAACAATTCATCAACCCACAATGACAACGAGGATACATGTTGGATTATAGATCATTTCCAACAAAACATTCTAGTAAAGTAAAGTTTTTCTGACAGAACAAATAAGAAAGCAATGAAATGAACTTCAGCTCAACCACTTCTAGACGTTGGAAACGCTTGCTTTGAACTAGAAGTGATTCTCTGAGAAGGGCCAGCTACTGTCAATCTCGAGACCAACGCAGGACTGATCATCCAGGCTGAAGCGGCCTATTTCAATACCTATATTGTGATAGCCAAGCATAGCAATGTCCGAGGTATCGATAAAGTTGCTTCTCATAAATGGTAGCAACATTGTGTCAACAGCAGCTAGATCGCCTTTCACCATCATTGGATAGTTTTATCCAAGGAAGATCGAGTTTTCTCCAAGACTATCAATACTAAACCAGGGGGAAGGTGTTGGCGCTAGCACACTAGTATCCATCCTGAATACCCTGCAAATGATGTTGGAATAGGTCCGGAGAGTGCGACCACGCAAGAAAACACATGCTTCCTTTGTAACATCAGCAGTGCCCTATATACAGACAAGAAGAGGTGATCCATCAGAATAAGTTGCCAGGCGCCACTGAGTATATGGGTCCTGCTCGTACTCATGCTCGTGATCATCACCATCATCATCTCCCCCTTGGTTATAAAAAATTTCAAGTATAGGTGGTGGAATTTTCATAGGACCTTGGAAACACAAGAAGGTTAATTAGTAAAGGGAAACTAGCTTGCTAACCCGCATGCATGTGGATGAAACAACTATAATTACGCTGGAAGACAAAATTACCGAAACCATAAGGATTTGATGCAAAAAAGTGCCACGAGTGGTGGTAGCAAACACAAGACCCTCACATTAAATTGCATCACAGTACTCATCCGTGTACAAAAATTGATTTCTGAGCAATATCCATCGACTCATGGAAGCAAGGACAACAACAAGCTTGTCGAAGGTAGCAACAACTTCATAGTTCATGTAATCCCAGGAGCGGTTGGAAACTCGAAAAATTGCTAGCTTCCATAGACGACAGTCACCATGATCGTATTTGAACGTACGTAGAATACCGGTGTGCTCAACTTCAGGGCAGTCAGAGATTTTTGGAAGTAGAACCTGGTGACAAGTGTACACATTCACAAGTTCCCACTCGCAGTTGTACCCAATATAAACAACCCAATCTCCATTTGCGCCTGCCCAAGCCTTACGCTCAAGCGATGGCATCTTAACATCACACATATCATTATCAAGTGGCATCAACTTGCACAAGGCGAGCCTTCCGTCGTCCCCACGCCAGTGATCAGGGTCACGGCGAAGAAGATAGGGAGATCAAACCGCTCCTAGACCCTTGGGTTGCTTGTAATGATGTTATTAGTTGAGTCGAGAATGGTCTTGAACGAACCTGCCATGCTAGCTGAGGTGATGAGGCCGCACCGATCAATGAGTTCCTCCACCACGTCATCTTTCAGATCGGGGCAAGAATAACGGGCTTGTTTTTGGCCTGTTCCCTCCATGGTGAAGACGATCGAACAATGGCAGAAGGAAGGGTGAAGGAAAATGGAGGGTGGAAGAGCATGCGACAGCAGTTCCAAATCGAAATGGAAAGGTGAAGAGGCGGTGGACGGTTGCCATGGTACAAGAAGAGGCTAGTGGGGAGCGAACGGTTGCCATAGAGGTCACACACTGACGACAAGGCTGAGTGAACCGCTTGTCGTATATCGCACACACCTTGATCTGGCTGACCGTTTCTTTTGTGTTGCCTAATCACAAATAGTTCATTCAAATGAACCATATGCTATATCGCACACACCTTCATCTGGCTGCCCGTTTCTTTTGTGTTGCCTCATCGCAAACAGTTAATTGAATTGAACCGTATGCCCTGCATCGCACATGCAACTAAAATCTGAACCGTGTTTGATGCATCCGTCATCGCAAACATTTTGCACCTTTTTTGACGGGCTTTTTACACCATTGTTTGCGATTATTGCATTGCACACAGTTTCGTCAAAGGATCTCTGATCATAGTTTCGCGTTAGCAGCATCCTGTAGTAGTGTTGGAGGTGGTGACCAGGGCACCACCAAGCTGCTTCGTCCGCCCTATTCCATCGCAGCCTTGCCACTCCTGATCCTGTCATGCTGTGTCCGCAAGCCCTGACGAGATCGGGGTGGCATCTTCTCAGGCTCCCCTTCTGCCCACTTCTCTTCCCACCACAATACCTGGGATAAGAGGGACAGGGTGAGGAGTTTATGTAACACTTATCTTTTTCAATCTTAAATCTATAGGCACTTACCAAATTTTAGCTCAAATTATGTAATCTCTTGAATCTATGTTTGTGTCATGTAAGGTCTGTACTTGTTTGATCAGTACATTAATGAAAAAGATAAACATTGACGGGGACTCTTGCATGTATATGTCCATGCAGAGGTGAAATGCCTCTATATTTTTAAATAAACAAGTTTCCCCCGACAGGCTACCCTGCCAGTACCCTCTGTTTTGATGTCGGGGATTTAGGCCTACTAGGCACAAATCATGAGGAGGGACTAACCCTCCACCAATCTTTTTTCATCGAAGGCCAGTGCGACCATCCCGATCGAAGCATCGTTCGAGTCAAGGGATGGGAGAACCTAAGTTTCAAAAAGTGGCGAGGTTTTCTTATGCATAAGTCTTCACTTACAGAACATGTATGGATAAGAGAAAGAACTTATCTGTTTGCTTGCCGGAGACCGCAGTGTAGGCTTCATCTTTCCATCTCATCTTGGAGGCCAAGTCTTTGGCAAAAGCCTGCAGTTTATGCAGATGGAAATGATGCAAATGCGATCTTATCTACATGAACATGCAATGCTCATGAAATTCTTATGCATGCATGCAACTTGTCGGGGCCCCCAGCGCTTCATTCATTTCTCTATTGCTCAGAGTCAGCACCTGGCTTTGTACAAGGGGTTACATGCAACTGAGGCAAGGCCTGTACAAAAGGGTGGCTGCCGGGTAGGGCCCGACAGCCGCGCCTTACGGGTAGAACTTGCGGAGATGCTCAATATTACATGAGTTTTGCAATTGAATGCCATCTTCGGTCTCTAGACGGACCGCGCCAGGTCTGGTGACTCGTACTACCTGGTAAGGGCCTTCCCACTTTGGTGTTAACTTGTTTGCGCCCTTGGCAAACTGAACGCGCCTAAGGACAAGATCGCCTTCCTCAAAACATTGGGCATGAACCCTGCGACTGTGATAGTGATGCAGGGCTTGCTGGTAGGGTGCAACATGCGTAGCAGCCCGGAGACGGTTCTCCTCGAGAAGCACAACATCGTCACGCCGGTGCAGATCATGTGCTACTTCATCGTAGGCAAGCACTCGAGGTGACCCGTAAATGAGTTCCGTGGGGATAACTGCTTCTGCCCCAAAGACTAGGAAGAAGGGAGTCTGCTCGGTGGCTTGATTTGGGTTCATTCTGAGGGATGAGAGAACCACCGGCTGCTCGTCGATCCATCGCCTGCCGCACTTCTGTAGCTTATCAAATGTTCTGGTCTTGAGGCCTCGCAACACTTTGGTGTCTGCTAAGACTACCTCGGTATTTCCCCAAAGAGGAAGGGATGATGCAGCACAACGATGGTAGTTATTTCCCTCAGTGATGAGACCAAGGTTATCGAACTAGTAGGAGAATGAAGCAACACTACGTAAGCAGTACCTACACACAAATAACAAATACTCACAACCCGATGTGTTAAACGGGTTCTCAATCCCTTTCGGGTAATGGCGCCAGAAATTGGCAAACGGACGTGACAGAGTTGTAATAATTTGATAGATAGATCACGCGGGAACGCGAAATAAAATAAATTGCAGCAAGGTATTTTTGTATTTTTGGTTTAATAGATCTGGAAATAAAAGCAAAGGAAGATAGATCGCAAAGGCACATATAATAAAGAAGAGACCCGGGGCCGTAGTTTTCACTAGTGGCTTCTCTCAGGAAAAATAGCAAATGGTGGGTAAACAAATTACTGTTGCGCAATTGATAGAACTTAAAATAATCATGACGATATCCTTGAAGGAAATATGCCCTAGAGGCAATAATAAAGTTGTTATTTATATTTCCTTATATCATGATAAATGTTTATTATTCATGCTAGAATTGTTTTAACCGGAAACTTAGTACATGCGTGAATACATAGACAAACCGAGTGTCCCTAGTATGCGTCTACTTAACTAGCTCCTTAATCAAAGATGGTTAAGTTTCCTAGCCATGGACATGTGTTGTCATTTGATGAACGGGATCACATCATTAGAGAATGATGTGATGGACTAGACCCATCTGTTAGCTAAGCACTATGATCGTTTAGTTTATTGCTATTGCTTTCTTCACGACTTATACATGTTCCTATGACTATGAGATTATGCAACTCCCGAATACCGGAGGAACACCTTGTGTTCTATCAAACGTCACAACGTAACTAGGTGATTATAAAGATGCTCTACAGGTGTCTACAATGGTGTTTGTTGAGTTGGCATAGATCGAGATTAGGATTTGTCACTCCGTGTATCAGAGAGGTATCTCTGGGCCCTCTCGGTAATGCACATCACTATAAGCCTTGCAAGCAATGTGACTAATGAGTTAGTTGTTGAATGATGCATTATGGAATGAGTAAAGAGACTTGCCGGTAACGAGATTGAACTAGGTATGATGATACGGACGATCGAATCTCGAGCAAGTAACATACCGATGACAAAGGGAACAACGTATGTTGTTATGCGGTTTGACCGATAAAGATATTTATAGAATATGTAGGAACCAATATGAGAATCCAGGTTCCACTATTGGTTATTGACCGGATATGTGTCTCGGTCATGTCTACATAGTTCTCGAAACCGTAGGGTCCGCATGCTTAACGTTCGATGACGATATGTATTATGAGTTATGTGATTTGATGTATGGAAGGTTGTTCGGAGTCTCGGATGTGATCAAGGACATGACGAGGAGTCTTGAAATGGCCGACACATTAAGATTCATATATTGGAAGGCTACATTCGGACACCGGAATGGTTCGGGTCATTTTGGATAAGTTTCGGAGTACCGAGGGTTACCGGAACCCCCTTCGGGAAGTTATTGGGCTTTATGGGCCTAGTGGTGGAAGAGAGGAGAAAGGCCAAGCGGTGCCGCGCGCCCCCTAGCCCGAACCGAATTGGACTAGGGTTAGCCCCCCCCCCTTTTCTTCTCTTCTTCCTCTCCATCCTACTTCTCCTACTTGGACTAGGAAAGTGGGAAACCCACTCCTACTAGGAGTAGGACTCCCTCCCTTGGGTGCGCCCCTTGAGGCCAGCCCTCCTCCTCCTCCCCTCCTTTATACACGGGGGAGGGGGCACCCTATAGACACACAAGTTGATCTTTAGCCGTGTGCGGTGCCCCCCTCCACAGTTTTCCACCTCGGTCATATCGTCGTAGTGCTTAGGCGAAGCACTGTGTCGGTAACTTCATCATCACTGTCAACATGCCGTTGTGCTGGCGGAACTCACCCTTGGCCTCAGTTGGATCAAGGGAATGAGGGACATCACTGAGCTGAATGTGTGTAGATCACGGAGGTGCCGTGCGTTCGGTACTTGATCTGTTGAATCGTGAAGACGTTCGACTACATCAACAGCGTTACTAAACGCTTCCGCTTTAGGTCTACGAGGGTACGTAGACACACTCTCCCCTCTCGTTGCTATGCATCTCCTAGATATATCTTGCATGATCATAGGAAACTTTTCAGAATACTGCATTCCCCAACAATCCTGGCAGGGGGAAGAAACAAAAGGACAGCCTCCACATCGTTGGAGGCTGAGTTGCCTAAGAAGGGAAAACTCTTCTTCCAGAGGAGTCCACCGCCGCTGATAGCAGCCTGGAGTGGGATCCCAGGGCTCAGCCCCTGGTGAACTCCTGAGTATATAAAATCCGAACATGTTTATGCGTCCAGACTCATCATGGCACAACATTTTAATCTGGGCCATACTTTTTGCAATCCGGCGAGGTCCCGCGCGGAGCAATCCTTGTCGGAGGATTTGCTAGGCTCGGACGCGATGGAGAGCGGGACACCCACGAAGGCCCCTTCCCCCAAACATGTGAATGACATCGAGGCTTTGACCCAGGAGGACCCTGGCCAAGGAGGGGGGAAAAGATTGCCAAGGTGGCGCCAGGAGGTCAAACTTCAGGGGCCAGACGCATGGGAGAGAAGGCTCCCATGGGCGTCGTCGGCGGGAGCCATCTTGAATTCGGCCCCCAGCCGGACGCAATTCTGGAGACCAATATGGTTCCAGAGTCAGGCAGGCGGCCTCCCTCGGCTAGAGGGGGTGTACCTGTTCCACCGGCAACCTCTGTCCAACCAGAGGTGCTGGATACTTTATTGGTAGCGCTGAAAAGCGCCTCCATCGTTGATGAACACCGTGCCCTTATGGGTGCAGTGATTGAGAAGATTTAGTCTGCGAAGAGTGGACTGAATGAAGCCTGTATTAGCCTTATAAGAGGCTTTGAGGTATGTTTTATGAGGTTTCAAAGAGTGCCATAGTATAGATGGTAGCCCCTGATACACTGTTCAGTGAGAGAAAGAACCGGAAAGAGGATCAAGTCTATGTTCGTAGGAGACTCACTTGATGACATTTACCTCTGTTCTTTTATAAATAGGCGTCTGTAGCGACTGCCGCCTCTCATACTACAGAGGTCTCTGGACTAAATCGAAGTCTAGAGCGGGCCACAGAAGAATTGGGCCAGTCAAAAAGGCAGTTGGAGGATAAACAAGGTACGCACAAACTTTGCTCACGTTCAGTGTGAACGAATTTAAAATATGTTTTATGATTTGTGCTAGGGGCGATGACCAAAGTCAAGGCTCTTAAGAAGGCTGTTGCCGAGCAGAGAGAAATGTAGCCGCAGAGCGGGCTCTTCGTGAGAAGCAGGAGGCCAGGGTTATTGAAGCTGAGCAGGAGCTTCAAGAGGTCATTAAAAGATGTGAGGCCTTGGAGCAGAGTCTAACGAAGAAAGAATCCTAACTTGCCAAGGCTCATCAGGCCGCATGCGATGCCCAAGGGGAAACCCAAGGTACCCTGCAGGAGATCCAAGAGGCGAGGAAGATCGCAGCGGATAAGGCTTGTTCCATGTAAGGCAAAAATTTGGGGAGAGAGTCATGTTTCTAATCTTTAGTTCGGATTTCTCCAGGGGTATTTGCGGAGCCGCCACGGAGCATATCTGATGGCGCACAATTCTACCGAGCCGAAGAAAGGAACAATGCGGATAAGCTCTTCTGGTCATAGTATCTGGCACCGAATTATCCGGTGCCTTTTGCCGATCAACTGAAACAGCTGATCAAACTGCAGAAGGCGGCCGCGCTAGCCATAAAGGATTTGATTATCCGGCTATGGCCCGCTGAGCCGATTCCAGGCAGCTACTTTGGGCTCGTGAAGCGGCTTGCGAGTGCTTGCCCTCGACTGGACGTCGTCAAGCAGTCGGTCTGCATAGAGGGTGCGCGAATAGCCTTCGCCCGCGCAAAGGTGCATTGGGGGAAGATGGATGCTGAAAAGCTGGTGACCGAGGGACCACCGGAGGGAAAGGAGCACCGCAAGCCTGAGTTATATTATGAAAGTGTACTGCCTTGAGGCGGAGCAATGCACCAAGGACATTATATTTCCATGAATACAATCATGTTGTCCTTTGTAATGTGGAACAAGGTCATTTCTATTATTTATTGCCTGTTATATGAAAGTTTATCCTCCTGCGCGGCCATTTTATATATTAATCCTGAGAGTTGGCCCCCACGTAGGAAGTACAGGGGTGTTCGGGATAAACCTCATCACTCTTTATCCCAGTTTTGGGTCCTTCGAAGGAGGTGTTCAGCACAACGAACCAGGCAATTGGACTATAGGGCTTTATCACTCTCACTTAGCCATAGGAGCTTTAGAAAAGGAAGGTAGGCGCAGCCCCTGGTGTTCGGAAGACCACACGAGGGGCTCTATAAGCACCTAATCGGAAGAAAAGCCGATCCATCGCATGCTGCATTGATTATGGCATTATGCAGGAGGAATCCTTAAAGATTTTACAACCTCTCGAACAACTGACCAACTCTCGCCGTATCATGATAGTCAGTTTTTGGCTTTCTCTACTGAGGTGCTCGTCTGGAAGAACCGGGACACAATCGCAGTAGTTCTCCCTGTGCTGCCTTAGCCGATATAGCGGAACGTAAGGCAGCAAAACATGGGAGCCAAGCAAACCCAACATTTGACCCAAGACATGGTTCGGAGCTGATGCATATAATGCTATAAGTTCGGGGTGCCGAACTACCATGAAGGTGTTCAGACTTTATTGTCGTATTATGGGTAAAATGAAGCCCCTGACATATCAAGGCATATCGCGGTGTATGGATGCCATTTGACAAAATAAGAGATAACGACAGATAAGCGTCATATAAATCCACATGTTGTATTTGAATAATACATCGATGCGTATGAATACATGTAAAGTAATAAAAAGAGAAAGTGACTGCGGAACATACTGAGACCAGGCGGGAAGAAGCTGGGTGCAGATCCGGAGTGCGGGCGGACGATCATCGAGGGGAGTATCTAAGGGTTCCCTTGCGCGTTTGAGTTGTTTCCATATCGCCGGTCCTTGCCTCGGCAAAAATGAACCTATAAAGAAAATGCAAGATGTGTTTGTGTGCCGCAGAGCGGTTGAGCCGCAGTATGTGGCCTGTCCTGGCTTTCGCCGGAGTGTTTAATTGAGCTCTGGACGAGACGGCATATCGTGCCATGAAGTAGTTCGGAGTCCTTTGGTGGTGTCCGGGAGCTTGGCCGTCGACTCGAGGTTTGATTGAAAGGTTCCACACGTTGCTTCTGCTGTTAAAGCAGCAGTATACTCTTTGGTACCGAGGGGGGGTTCGGCCTTGCCATTAACCGTGATGACGCCGCGCGGACCGGGCATCATGAGCTTACGGTAGGCATAATGTGGCACCGCGTTGAATTAAGCGAAGGCGGTTCGTCCGAGCGGTGCCTGATAATCACTGCGAAAGGTGACGATGTCGAAGATTAACTCTTCAGCATGGTAATTGTCCGGTGATCCGAAGACTACCTCAAGGGCGATGGAGCCTGTATAGCTGGCCTCCACACCTGTTATAATACCTTTAAAGGTGGCTTTAGTGGGTTTGATCACCGAATGATCGATGCCCATCTTGCGCACTGTGTCATGGTAAAGTAGGTTTAGACTACTGCCTCCATCCATAAGGACTCGTGTGAGGTGGAACCCGTCAATTATTGGGTCGAGGACTAGTGCGGCTGAATTGCCCTGATTGGTGTTAATCGGACGATCCGTGCGGTTGAAGGTGATCGGCCCTAGTTTATATTGTGGGGCGACTGGTTCCATTAAGTCGACATCCCTAAGGGTGCGCATCCGGTGCGGGTTGGGAGTGTGGGTGGCGTTTACCACGTTCAACGTTTGGATTTGTGGGGGAAATTTATTTTGCCCTCCTGTATTCGGTGATCTGGGCTCCTCATCGCCATCATCGCTTTGAGACCCCTTCTCCTTGTTTTCAGCACCTGACGTGCCGGCTTGTTTGAAGACCCAACATTCTCTGTTGGTATGATTGGCTGGTGTTCCTGGGGTGCGATGAATTTGGCATGGACGGTCGAGTATGCGGTCCAGACTGGACGGGCCCGAGTTGTCATTTTTGAATGGCCTTTTCCGCTGACCGGACTTAGAGCCACTAAATCCGGCATTAACTGTCGTATCTTCGGCGTTACCACCATTTTTACGACGCTTGTGTTTGTTGCATCAGGGTTTGCCGTTGCTATCTCTGGCCTCTGATGTGCCAGGATTGCTTGTTGTGTTGTTGCTACGGGCCAACCAGCTATCCTCGCCCGCGCAAAAGCGGGTCATGAGTGTCGTGAGGGCTGCCATGGATTTTGGCTTCTCTTAGCTGAGATGGCGGGCAAGCCACTCGTCACGGATGTTATGTTTAAAGGCCGCTAGGGCTTCGGCATCCAGACAGTCAACAATTTGGTTCTTTTTAGTTAGGAACCGAGTCCAGAATTTCCTGGCTGACTCTCCGGGCTGTTGGGTTATGTGACGTAAGTCATCAGCATCCGGTGGTCGCAGTAAGTGCCCTGAAAGTTGTCCAGGAATGCGTCTGCCAGGTTCTCCCAACTTCCGATGGAGTTTGCCGGCAAGCTATTGAGCCAATGCTGAGCCGGCCCTTTGAGTTTTAGTGGGAGATACTTGATGGCGTGTAGATCATCCCCGCGGGCTATGTGAATGTGGAGGAAGAAATCCTCTATCCATACCGCGAGGTCTGTAGTACCATCATATGATTCAATGTTCACGGGTTTAAACCCTTCTAGGAATTCATGATTCATTACTTCATCAGTGAAGCATAAGGGGTGTGCGGCGCCTCTGTGCCGGGCTATATCACGACACAATTCATACGAGTCTTGTCTGCTGTATTCGGCCCGGCCGGATTTGTTTTTAGTATATTCGGCGTGACGGTTGTCGTCCTGCTTTGTTTTGCAATACGTTTCACATGTCCTGTGTGTAGCCCCGGGCCTTGATGTTTTTGTTTGACTGGCGGCGGGGTGCGGGCTGGACTTCGGGCTGATATGCCGCTTTGTCTCGGCCACGAGGTGGCCGGTCAGCCGCATCATACGCTGGTAGTGTAGGCTTTAATGCTTCCTCCTCGAGTTGGGGTAGCAACCTGCGCTTTGGGTAACTTTTGGTTTGACACTCAAGTTCATAATCCTCGGCTGCCAGGACCTCGGTCCATCTATCCGCTAGCAGATTTTGATCAGCTTGAAGCTGCTGCTGCTTTTTTTTCAGGCTTTTTGCTGTGGCTATAAGCCGACGATTGAAGCGCTCCTGCTCGACGGGATCCTCATGCACGATGAATTCTTCGTCGCCGAGGCTCACCTCGTCTTCGGAGAGGGGCATGTAATTGTCATCCTCTGATTCTTCGTCTGTCGCCTATTCCTTAGGGTTAGCTCGAAGCCTGGCTGGAGGGTATTTTCTTCGTCTTTGGCACTATCCGCAGCGTTCAACGTTATTGTCTTTTGTGCCGGTATCGCTGCTTTAGCTATGGTGGGGCTTAGAGCGGCGCCGATGATTATCCTCCGTTGCCTTATTGTCATCGCTTTATATATATATATGTATAGTAGCACTATTCTAATCCCTGGATCAGAATAGTTATTCGGATCACGATTCGGATCACGATGGGCCCTTAAAGGGCGCGCGCGGAGACGTCGCTGGATCTTTAAAAGGCAGCCCACCCGAACTTCCAGTAAAAGAAAAAATCCCTCTGCGCCCATCTTATCCACTACCCCCACATCCTCCCACGATCCTCCCCGACCAACCTCCCGCCGCCGCCTACCTGGCTCCGACGCGCCTCTCGCCGCTGCCCGATGGCTCCGGCGTGCTTCCCGCCTCCACCTAACTCCGGCCACCTACCACCACCGCGCTGCCGTGCGGATCGCGCTGTTGGGCGACATCTTCCCGCCGCCGCGCGAGATACGGTCGTCGTTGGGCGACATCTTCCCGCCGCCGCGCGAGGCCCGTCCGTCGCCGCACCACCACCACACTCCGCAGGACAGGCCACCCACTCTCCTGTCGCTCAGTTCAACCTCGCCGGCCAACGCGGTCCAGCACGTCGCCTGGATTCCAATCCAACCCGCCATCCCGCACGACCAAGTTCCTCCACCCGATCCGGGCGCCGCCGCCTCCTACCGAATCCCAGCGGCGGAGCTAGCCACGACAACCGATCACGCCGCCGTTCACCACCACCGGGATATCCCCTCTGTGCGCGGAACCGGTCTTGCCCGAGTTCCTCCGGGACGGAGGAACACAAGGAAGAGGCACCGGCGCCTGGAGGAGCAGAACAGGGGCGCCGGCACCAGGAGCAGCTCGGCGCGCCTCAGCCAGCCACCTCCTCCCTTCTCGCTCCAACGGAGTGGGCTGTCCCCCACACCCCGTGGCGCGCCGGCACGGATCCACCGCCACCGCCCACCAGCACCCCATGCATGATTCCACGGATCCCATCACCGCCTGACTGCCTCGCCCCCCTGCAAGCTCCGTCAGCCACCTCCCGAGCTCCGTCGCCCTGTTCCCCATGATCCATCGGGCCCCTGCTCCAACGCCCCTTCTCCCGAAAGTTGTTGCCTCAGGGGCGTTGCGCTGTCGGCAGGGCCTCCTGCCCTGCCTAAGCATCCATCGCAGGTGGCCTTCTTTGGCGCATCTGATCGACCTTCCCATTGTCTTTTGCTTGAACGTGTGAATTCTTGCTGCTCCTCCATGTAAATCTGCTGCTAGATGAAGACCAATCTGGCCGCTACACTACTACTGTTGTTATGTGTTGTGCCCTTTTGCTGGGTGAAGCTGTTGTTATTTGCTAGCCTATGTTGTAGTATTTCAGTCCAGATTCACATGTGTATGTAGTTTAAGTTCTCAAGTATTTTGTGAAAAACATTTAGGTGAGAGTGAAATTTGAAATTTGGAATTCTCTAAACCTATATTATATTTTCTTCAGTCTTCATGTCTGAACTTGCTGAGTTCATTATATGCTACTAAATATAGTGTTGAAGTGTGCAACGCTGCCAAGGGAGTGTCCCATCTCCATGTACGGTGGAAGGTCACTTTTTGATGGTCTGACAAAAACGTGTTACATGCCCGCGACCATTTTAGCTTGTAGTTGCTGCTTATCTGGAAGTAACCTCGTAGTAGGTAGGATTTCTGGTAAAGTGCCCACCATTTTTTATATTAGTATGGCTTAATGTGCTGGAGCACTAGTTCCTGGTGTTATTGTTCTAGATATATCACACTATAAACATTTATTCGAATCATTTATTGAGTTGAGAGATACATGTTCATTCTTTTGTGCGATACCAGTACACTGAAGTTCAAACTCAAAAATTGCATTTCAAAAATTATAAAAAAAAGGATTTTCCCATTTAAAAAAAAAACCTAGAGGTTCAAATTTAAAATAGAAGAAGTTCAATATTTGTTACAAAACCCAAAGAAGGTCAAATGAAAAAAAAGCATCTCAAAACAATTTCTATAAAAAAGGGATTTTTCCATTTTAAAAAATCTAGAAGTTCAAATATAAAAAACCGAGTGGCTTGATGTTTATTAAGAAACTGGAACTTTTTTCGTTATTAAAGAAATAAAAGCAAGAAGTCCAAATTAAAAAAAATAGAGAAGTCATTAGTTATAAAAACAAAACTCACGTTTCCTTGGTTCTAAAAGAAATAAAAAAATTACATCCTGTGATTTTTTTGGTTTTAGTGTCTGAAAAGAATTTAGTTTTCTATGTGTATTACAGCAATCCAAAAAGTTGTTTACCAGCGGTTTGCTAGAAAAAAGCAGCTCAATATAATAGAAAAATAGAATAGTACAATGAATAGCACCAAAATAGTAATAGAATACAAAATGAATAATACCAAGAAGTCCAAATTGAAAAAACCAAGAAGCTCAATTTTAAAAAATACAATAGTTCAATGTATATGAAAAACTCAGATTTCCTCGATACTAAATAATAAACCAAGAAGTTCAGTTTCAAAAAATGGAGCAGTTCAATATTTATCACAAAAATTTGAAATTTTCCCGTTGCTAACGAATAAACCAAGAAGTTCAGTTCGAAATATCGAAGAAGTTGTATAATGTTTATTACAAAAGATTTTTTTCCGTATAAAAATCGAATACAATTCTTTACTCAAAATATAAAAAGGTTAAGTTCAAATTGAAATAACAGACAAGTTTCGGAGTTTAATAAAACACAAGCCATTTTTTGCACTTTTAAAAACAACTCATAAACGACAAAAATGGTTGCTAGAAGTTCAAGTGCTCAGCGAGGAAAAGTTCAAAAAATTCTTGTGAGAGAGGTCCACAGTGTATTTAGATGTCCAAAATACATAAAAAACTATGTTGTTTTTTGTGTTTCAAAATTATTCTCGCAAACTAGAGAGAAGTTTCAAAGTGATAACAACCGAAGTTCACGTACTACATGGTGTGTATTTCATATAAATAAAAAATACAAAATAAAGTGAAACAGAGTGAAGTTCAAACAGACATGCCCCAGAAGTTCAACTACTTCATGCAGTGCAAAAAATAGCACGTCAAAAACAAAGCGAAGTTCAAACAGACATGCCCCAGAAGTTCTACTACTTCACGTAGTGCATTTCCGTTCGCGATGAATGCAGAAATCATGATCTCGACATTTTCTAATTTACCTCAAAATGGCAGGAATATTATTTGTGTAAGTTCAAGTCCTCGGTCGGAGAAAGTTAAAAAAATATTGTGAGAGAGGTTTGTACAAAAGAAATATCATTTGTGTAACATTGACAAATGGATGAGAAAATTACAAACGAAAATACGTCATAGAAGTTCAACGTGAAAACAGCAGGAAGTTCAACTACTACAGAAAATGAATTTCAAATTAAAAACTTTTAAAATCATCGCGAGTATGAAAAAACAGTTAATACGGGAAAGTTGCGTGTTTACAGCAGCTTTCCATCGGTATATCACCCGCTCAATTCCCATGAGTGGATGGAGAGCTGCGAGCAGTGGATGAAGATCAACTAGGAAAAAATCACGTGAAAAACAGAGTGAAGTTCAGGAACACGCACCGAGAAATTCAGGTTCTTCACGCGGTGCATTTTCGAAGAATCTGTTTCGCGATAGAGGCAGAACGAATGATCCCGCTGTTTTTGAAATTACTTGAAAACGACTAGGAATCAGAGAAAACCATCAACATGAAAAAGTTTCGCATTTTTCGTAGCTTTTCAATGGTATATTATTTCCCTAATTCCAATAAAGTTTGTAGAAATTACGGCGAAAATACGTTTTTCGCCATTTTCGAAAAGTGACTTAAAACCGTAAAGAATTGGGAGAAACAATACATACCAAAAAGTTTGGCATTTGTTCAAGATTTCCAACGCCATATCATTTGCTGCATTCGGACGCACGGTTAAAAAATTAGCTCAAAAATACGAACTCAGTAGGACTTGGACCATTTTCTAAATTACTCTTAAACCAATCAAAATTAGAAAAAAAACTCTCAAGATGAAAAAGTAGCGCATTTTCATAAGCTTTCCAACGCCATATCATATGCCTCCATTGGATTAGCCGTTTAGAAATGACATTGAAAAAACTAATTCAGCTATTCGGTTTACGAAATTATACGTTTTTTTAAATTACTCTTTAACCATAGGGAATTAGAGAAAACTTTCAACATGTGGAAGGAGCAGTTTTGCAGCAGCTTTCCAATGCCATATTATATGCCTCATTCCGATAAACAGTTTAGAAATGCGATCGAAAATACGATTCACATTTTTTGTGTGAAGAAAAAACGGTTTTCAAAACTGCTCTTAACCCGCTTATATTTTGCCAAAAATTTAACTTGGGTCATGATACTGATGTTCATAGCTTTCTAACGGTATATCGCAAGCCCCGTTTGGGCAATGTTGGCAGAAGTTCAACCTAGTTCACAGGGAAGTTCAACGTACTACTAGCGAGGCAGGTCAGGTTGTGATCAGAATATTATTCTGATCCCGTGATCAGAATAGTGTT
>NC_041388.1:180967346-181020985 GCF_002162155.2 Triticum dicoccoides | reverse complement strand
ATATCATATGATGACGTGGTTGTCCAGCGCCCTGTGGGCGATGGTTCCTGTTCTTCTCGTGCATCGTCATCCATACCGTCGATGTCTTCAGAGCCGAAATCAAGCATGTCGGTTAAGTCGTCGACAGTGGCTATTAAGTGGGTGGTGGGTGGGGAATGAATTTCTTTGTCGTCCGCTTCCCACTCAAGCTGGACATAGTTCGGCCAAGGGTCTCCTGATAAGGAGAGAGACCTCAATGAATCTAGCACATCGCCCAAGGGCGAGTGCTGAAAAGTATCCACGGAGGTAAACTCCATAATCGGTGCCCAATCAGATTGGATATGCACGGACGTAGGTGGTTCAGAGCCTGTGGCCAGGGACAAATCCAAGGGTCCGGTAACACAGGTATCATAGGAGGTGAAGTCAGTATTCGGATCTATCACCACTGAGTCTGCGGCCTCCATGGCGGGGTCCATCCACCCATCCTCGGACGGCACAATCTGCTCCGGATTGAGGGCTGGAGTAACCACATGTGTGATCTCCTGAACACCGTCTGACGGCAGAGCTAAGTCATGCTCATCGTGACTGTGCAGCGCACCTGACATGGGCTCGAATCCGTCAAAGATCAAGTCTTCGCGGATGTTGGCAGTATAGTTCAAGCTTCCAAACCTGACCTGATGGCCAGGGGTGTAGCTCTCGATATGCTCCAGATGGCCAAGCGAGTTGGCCGCAGTACGAAGCCGCCGAATACGAAGATTTGTCCGGGGAGAAAAACCTCACCCTGGATCGCATCGTTGCCGATGATCGAAGGAGCCATCAAGCCTTTACATGACGGCACAGTGGAACTCTCAATGAAAGCACCAATGTCGGTGTCAAAACCGGCGGATCTCGGGTAGGGGGTCCCGAACTGTGCGTCTAAGGCTGATGGTAACAGGAGGCAGGGGACACAGTGTTTACCTAGGTCCGGGCCCTCTCAATGGAGGTAATACCCTACTTCCTGCTTGATTGATCTTGATGATATTAGTATTACAAGAGTTGATCTACCACGAGATCGTAGAGGATAAACCCTAGAAGCTAGCCTATGATTATGATTGTTGTTGTCCTACGGACTAAACCCTCCGGTTTATATAGACACCGGAGGGGGCTAGGGTTACATAGAGTCGGTTACAGAGAAGGAGATCTACATATCCGAATCGCCAAGCTTGCCTTCCACGCAAAAGAGAGTCCCACCCGGACACGGGACGGAGCCTTCAATCTTGTATCTTCATAGTCCAACAGTCCGGCCAAAGTATATAGTCCGGCTGTCCGAGGACCCCTTAATCCAGGACTCCCTCACCCGTGCACGCGGCTTGAGCAGGAGGTGCACCCTCCACTTCAAGTACGACGGCGTCGTGACCCTCTACGTGAGGGTATTTGGGGGAGATGGTCGCCGGGAAGGGTGTTGCCCCGAGGATAACGGCGGCGATGACAAGCTTGGCCTTGACGACGGCTGTGACAACACCGAGGGCGAGCTTGCCCTTGGTGATGGCCGTGGCACGTCCAGTGGTGGCAGCTCCTCCTCCAGTGAGAGCTCCAGCGGCGGCGGCACGACTAGCCGCCACGCCGCCGGGCTCACTTTGAGGACGGTGGCGGGTCATCCCGTCGCCGTGCTCCAGTGAAGCGCGAGGAGGGCTCCGGCTGAGTCCGGGGGCGGACGCTGGGAGCCGTCCCTCGTGAGCTGTTGCGGGTGTGTGCGTCGCTTTTGCTCGTTCTTTCCTTTCTTCCAGCATTTCAAAAAAGAAGCGTGGGGCCCTGCGAGGGCGTGTAATGAACCGTGATTTTTATGCCGCTATGCTATGTTTATTGCATCTGTGTTGTGTTTTGATATTCGTGCCCCACGTAAACGTAGGGGGATAACTTAGTTTGATACGCCCGGGGTAGTTTCCGGTCTCATGAGGGCGCGCCTTCTGGCATTTGGTGAGGCCTCCTTGCTGCTGACTCAGGAGCCACTAACCCCGGGAGGCGTAGCAAAGCTGCAGAATTCGTTAGGACATTTGTTAGGTTCCTTGCTCTTCCTTGTGCAAGCCCTCAGGCATGGGCTAATCATGGCCTAGTGCACCACGTCACGGTACCCGTGGGGCACGGACTTAGGAGAGTGGGCCAATCATGAGCTCAATCGAGGGTGCCTCGCGATGATCAAGGGAGCTGAAGCTCTGGGGCGACATGGCTTTGGCGAGGTGTGTCCGTGGTTTAGGGTAGCCCATCGCACGCACACACCTACCAGCCCCCGCGCAAGGTGCACGAGGGAGAGCGTCGGGCAACTGCCATCCTCCCTGACGCAAAACAAAGAAGCGAGCGAAGAAGTAGAGAAAAAAGGGGACGCAACCAAGCAATCGAGAAACGCCAGAACAACAAATTCACTAAAAGGTTGCAAACCAACTACAGAAAGCAAATGAATAGCCGCATCTAGCACCTAGTATAGTCTTCTCACCAGCACGGAGCTAAGTGTTTCCACTTGGACATGGGAGGGAGCCCCCGAGGCCCAAGGGCGGCACACCGGAGACTCCGAGGTGGGTACAACCCCACTCTTTATTACGTGAGAGTGTGACGAGAGGAGACCTTCACATGTACTGGGCCTTGCTTCATGGGTAGAACTTCTGGAGGTGCTGGATGTTCCAGGCGTTCTGGATGGGGATCCCATCCTGCGTCTCCAGGCACACGGCGCTAGGCCTAGAGACGTGGGAAATCCTAAACGGTCCCTCACACATGGGTGAGAGCTTATGCAACCCTTCCCTGGAGAGCATCCGCATCAGGACGAGATCACCCACCTAGAGCATCCTGGAGCAGACGCTACGACAGTGGTACCGCCGCAGCGCCTGCTGGTACCTTGCCGCTCGGAGTGAGGCTTGGCGGCGGCGTTCCTCCCCCAACATGAGGTCCATCCCTCGCATGGCGTCTGGACGTGCCTCGTCAAACGCCAAGACCCATGTGGAGCGATGCTTGAACTCGTGAGGGAGAACCGCTTCGGCTCCGTAGACGAGGATGAACGGAGTATCGCCCGTTGGCTTGGTGGCGGTGGTGCGGATGGACCACAACATGGACTGGAGCTCGTCGTGCCAGCCCCTACCATAGGCCTCGAGCTTGTCCTTGAAGGTCCTTGCCTTGAGGCCTCTCAAGACCTCCGTGTTAGCGCACTTAGCTTGGCCGTTGCTTCTGGGGTGTGCCACTGAGGCGTAGCATATTTGTGTTCCAAGATTAGCACAGTATGCTTTGAAGAGATTGCTAGTGAACTGCGAGCCATTGTCGGTGATGATGCGATTAAGGACTCTGAAGTGGCTCACGAGGCCCATGATGAACTTAACTGTGGAGCTGGCTAGGATGGTGCGGACGGCTTCCACCTCCGCCCACTTGTAGAACTTGTTGATGGCGACGTGGAGGTAGAGGTAGCCCCGGGCGCTTGAGGGAATGAATCCAGGATATCCATCCCCCAGACCGCAAATGGCCACGAGAGTGGGATGGTCTGGAGGCCCTAAGCAGGCTGGTGGGTTTGCTTGGCATGGAACTGATACGTCTCCAATGTATCTACTTTTTCTCATGCTTTTCCTCTTGTTTTGGACTATAATTTGCATGATTTGAATGAAACTAACCACGGACTGACGCTGTTTTCAGCAGAACTACCATGGTGTAGATTTTGTGCAGAAATAAAAGTTCTCCGAATGGAACAAAACTTTTTGAGGATTTTTTATACCAATAATAAGAATTTCTGGAGCCAAGACCAACCGGAGAGGGGCCCCTGGGTGGGCACAACCCACCAGGGCGTGCCCCCTCTCCTGGCGTGCCCAGGTGGGTTGTACCCACCTGGTGGCCCCGCTGATACTATAAATTCATAGTATTCCAGAAAAATCAGGGAGAAAGAATTATTGCGATCCACGAGACGGAGCTGCTGCCAAGCCCTGTTCTTCCTCGGGAGGGTAGATCTGGAGTCCGTTTGGGGCTTCGGAGAGGGGGATCTTAGTTCTTTGTCAACACCAACCTTTCTCCATCGCCAATTCCATGATGCTCCCCACAGGGAGTGAGTAATTCCTTCGTAGGCTCGCTGGTCGGTGAGGAGTTGGATGAGATTCATCATGTAATCGAGATAGTTTTGTTAGGGCCTGATCCCTAGTATCCCCTATGTTCTTAGATTGATGTTGCTATGACTTTGCCATGCTTAATGCTTGTCACTTTGGGCCCGGGTGCCATGATTTCAGATCTGAACCGTTTATGAATTCATCATTATATCCATGTTTTTGATCCGATCTTGCAAGTTATAGTCACCTACTACGGTTATGATCCGGCAATCCCGGAGTGACAACAACCGAGCCCACTCCCAATGATGACCGTAGTTTGAGGAGTTCATGTATTCACTATGTGTTAATGCTTTGTTTCGGTTCTCTATTAAAAGGAGGCCTTAATATCCCTTAGTTTCCAATATGGACCCCACTGCCACGCAAGGGTAGGACAAAAGATGTCAGGCAAGTTCTTTTAATAAAGCACGTATGACTATTTACGGAATATATGCCTACATTATATTGATGAACTGGAGCTAATGTCGTTTCGCCCTAGATTATAACTATCTCATGATGAATATCATCCAACAAGTCACCGATCCAATGCCTACGAATTTATCCCTATTGATTTTGCTGTGTTACTATTACTATCATCACTGTTACACTTGATACAAACTACTGCTATTACTGTTGCAATTACTATTGCTATTGTCACTCCTATCAAAACTATCAAACTACTTTGCTACTGATCACTTTGCTGCAGATAATTAATCTCTAGGTGAGGTTGAATTGACAACTCAGCTGCTAATACCTTCAAATATTCTTTGGCTCCCCTTGTGTCGAATCTATAAATTTGGGTTGAATACTCTACCCTCAAAAACTGTTGCGATCCCCTATACTTGCGGGTTATCAAGACCTTTTCTGGTGCCGTTGCCGGGGAGCATACCCATATTAGTTGAGTCACTTGGGATTATTATCAATTTATCACTATGAAGAATCTAAAGGATCCAAAGACTAAGATTTATCCCTCTAAGACGAGTGGAGGTAAGGAACTGCCATCCAGTTCTGCTTTAGATTCACCTTTTGTTATGAATAAACTTCCAACACCACCACATGCTATCAATTCTAATATGTCACAAGTTATTGATGGTGCTACTTCTACTATGAATGGTGCTAGTACCTTCCTTGATAATGATGATGTCCCACTTGGTGAATTTCTTGATAAACAAATTGCTAGAGTTATACAACATGATGTTGTTGAATATGATGATGAACTTGAAACTAAAACTCCTGAAACACCTGCTAGAACTAGCCTTCCTAGATATGAATTGCCTAAGATACCGGAAGGTTATGTTATGAGTGAAGAAGCAACTGGAGATATTCTTGCTTGTAATGATAGAGATGATCTAGAGAAATTACTACAAAATTATAAAGAAAAATCTCTGAATGCTAGACTGAAATGTGATCCTAAGTTTGCTACTTCACATGTCTGTATTCATGATAAGGATTACGAATTCTCTGTCGACCCAGAGTTAATTACTCTGGTTGAATCTGATCCTTTCCATGGTTATGAAATTGAAACTGTTGTGGCACATCTTACTAAGGTGGATGATATAGCCACCCTTTTTATACATGATGAGAAAATTTATTATTACTTTATTCTTAAATTATTTCCTTTCTCATTAAAGGGTGATGCTAAAGCTTGGTACAATACTCTTTCTTCGCGTTGTGTGCGTAGTCCCCAGGATATAGTTTATTACTTCTCTGAAAAATATTTTCCTGCTCATCTGAAACAAGCTGCCTTACAGGAAATATTTAGCTTTGTGCAAACTAAAGAAGATAGTCTCCTACAAGCTTGGGGGAGGCTTTGCCACTTACTTAATGCTTTGCCGAATCAACCTCTTAAGAAAAATGAAATACTTGATATCTTCTATAATGGACTAACCGATGCTTCTAGGTACTTCCTAGATAGTTGTGCTAGTTGTGTTTTCAGGGAACGAACTGTTGCTCAAGCTGAAGAATTATTGAATAACATATTTGATGATTGGACTATTCCTAAACCACTGCCTAAACCCACTCCGAAGAAAAGGGGTATATTATATCTCAGTCCCAAAGATAAGCAACAGGCAAAGAAATCTATTAAGGAAAAAGGTATTAAAGCCGAGGATGTTAAAAATTTACCTCATGTTGAAGAAATACTTGGGCTCAATACACCACCAATGCCTAAACTGGTAGAGGTGAATTCTCTTATGAAGTTTAATGATAATGATAATCCTCACAATATGCATCCTAGTCAATGCCATTGTGAGTTTGAAAACTATATTAGAAAACAAGAGCACTTCAATGCAAATGTTATGAAACAATTGAAATATAATTCTGATATGGTTGCTTGCTTGAGTGACTTCTTATTTAGAATCTCAAATGATGTTAGAGGTGTTGGAAAACATGCTTCTATGGTTCAAACTTAGTTAGAACAAGTTGCTAAATCACAAAGAGAATTACTTGATGAATTGAATAATAATATGCATGACTTTGCCGTTAGAGTTGCAACTAGAGGAGGTAAAATGACTTGGGAACCACTTTACCCCAAGGGACACCCAAAAAGAATTGAACAAGATTCACAAAGAAACAACACCAGTGCACCTAGTCCTTCTATAAAGAAAAAGAAAAAGAAAAATGATAGGACTTTGCATACTTCTAGTGAACCTAAAATAGAAAAACCTACTGATAATGAAAATGAAACTTCTATCTCTGATGCTAAAACTCAATCTGGTAATGAACACTCACCTAGTGATAATGAAAAAGATAATGATGAGGTTCATGAAGAATCTCAACCAACCAATGAAAAATAACCAGATAATGATGTTGAGATAGAACCACCTGTTGATCTTGATAACCCACAACCTAAAAATAAAATATATGAAAAAAGAGACTTTGTTTCTAGAAAACACGGTAAAAATGAGAACCGTGGGTTCAAAAACCTATTCCTTTTCCACCCAAGTCAACTAAAAAGAAATGATGATGAAGAATTTGAACGCTTTGCTCAAATGTTGAGGCCAGCCTTTTTGCATACTCGCTTGACTCATATCCTTAAAATGCCTCCTTACGCAAAGTATATGAAAGACATCATCACAAATAAAAGAAAAATACCGAAAGATGAAATCTCCACTATGCTTGCTAATTACTCTTTTAAAGATGGAGTACCTAAAAAACTTGGAGATCCGGGAATACCAACTATACCAACTATAACTTGAGATGCTTGAGGACGACAACATGTCGATTTCCTTAGTAGACCCTTCTTGAATACTGCAGGGGCTGTTATTGATTGCAATAAAAGCAAGGTCACTTTTCATATCAATGGTAATCAGCATACGGTGCACTTTCCGAAGAAACAATTCCAAGTGAATGGTATTAATGTTATTGAAAAATCTCCAACAACCACTATTGGAAGTTTTCAAATACCGCTACCTAATGTCAAAAAGAAATATGAAATACTTATTGTTGGGGAAATGCATATCCCCATTGAGGTAACTTAGTGATTTACGAAAGTTCTTCGGTTTCATGCTAATCGAAAGTGGTTGTTAATCAGACTTGATCAACCTCATTAATGAATCATTTTTGAACGGTATGAAGTTAATGAATTTAGTAAGCACTACTGTCGGTCCCTACTTTTTATTCTATGTTTTTATTAGTTAAATAAAATAAATGCCATGTTTTGTCTGTTTTCTGAATTTCCCGTGCAATAAAAAATGACCCAAAAATGAAAGTTCTCAGAATGCCCTGAAAATTTTATATGATTTTCCCTGAATATTAAAGAATTTTTGGTGCAAAAATAATCAGAGGGGGTGCACCAGGTGGGCACAACCCACCTGGGCACGCCAGCACCCCCTGGCGCGCCCTGGGATTGTGGTCCCCATGTGGGCCCCCTCACTTATCACTTTAGCCCACACTGTCACCTTCCTCCAGAAAACACCACTCTTGCTGTCTCTCCCGTGTTCTTGCTCATTTTCCTGCCAATTTCCATCTCTTCGCTCGAAGCTCCATTTCCGAAACTGTTTCGGGGGATTGTTGCTTGGTATGTGACTCCACCATTTGTCCAATTAGTTTTTGTTTAATGGTTTATACTTCAAATAATTAGCTACTCTTGGTACTACTGTGATGTGCTTGCACGTTGAATTCTTAGTGTTCTAAGTAGTTTGAATCCTTGCTATGGCCTCTATGTATCCCTATGAGTAGTTGCTATCAATCTTACAAAGTTTTGTTGACAAATTTTTGTCACTCCAAAATTTTCATTTTCAGAACATTGTACGCAGAGATGATGAATCTATTTGGCAGGATTTCTTCGAGGAGAAAATCCTCGGGGGCATCCTCTAGTGACAGTTCTGCCTGCCAGTCTTACGTTGAACCAAGTGAAAGTTCCTCGCGAGATGCAGCCACCAAAACATGCTTATGGCCTTGCGATGAGTATATGATGCAGGTGGGCCCTAATGAGGAATTTGAGCAATATGTTCACAATGCCGGTCTCGGTCCCTACCTCTCAGATAAGCGTGAACAACACCATCTTCTCAATGAATCATTTGTCAAAGGATTTAAATATTTTCCATGTGAGTCTAGGGTGTCGTTTATGCTTTTTGATGAACCATTTACTATTCCACTAGAAAATTTTGCTTACCATTGCAAACTTCCATTTTGGGGTTCGCTTGATGAGCTAGCAGAGGCTGAGCATGAGACCTTCTTGACTAGCCTTTGCTACCGTGAAAATAGGGGAGTAAGGCAATGAAGAATGAAGAGCATTCATTTTCCTGCATTTCAGTACATTGCATTATTTAATGGGAAATGCATAGTAGGCAAGCAAGACTGTAGCATACTTTGTTCGCCAGACTTGAGCCTCATTCACACCGCTCTCACTGGTGAAAGGAATTATAACCTTGGAGCGATTGTTGCACGTAGACTTCAGCATAACGCCAGAAGTGGCTAGTTCTATGGTGGAATTTATGCCACACGTTTAGCACGAGGACTAGGTGTTTCACCTTTGCCCTTTGACCCTATCTTACGCACTCGATATTTAGATTTTGATGCCTTAAAGGAGCATAAGATTCTCAAGGGGAGGGCTGATAATTTCATATATAATTTGTTGCTTAACCAATCACATGTTGTAGACACATATTTGCCTACGCCTGCTCTCTTTGATTATCACAGCAAGGAAAAATATTTTGTTCTTGAGAGCGAGGCCCGAGCTCACAACGCAGCAGTGTTGGCGGCACGGTGTGCTAAGGCGTTCGCCCCGAGAGCCTCCGTGAGCTACCGCGCCGACAACTACCCTCCAGGCTACTGATTCACTACCAACCTAGGCCAAAAGCCTAAGCTTGGTGGAGTACGTGTTTCTCACCGACATTATATTCATGGTCACATATCATTTCATTTGTCGGTGTTCACACTTTTTCATTGTATCATCCATGCTTATATTTATTTTCTTGCTTTCTTCTTGTGTGTTTGAAAAACTTTAGAAAAAACAAAAAAAAATAGTTGTGGTTAATTTACTTTCTATGCATGCTTAGTAGTAGTACTAAAAAGAAAATCCAAAAAGATTATCTTGTTCTTCTTTTGCTTGTTGGGAGCTTTCCCGTGTAAATAGTTTTTCTCGTTTTTGCTTATTATTTGATTGTTGAAGAAAACCAAAAGCTCCAAAAATATTCCAGTGTGTTTCTCTGAATTTCTTTTCTTTTATTCGAGTTGTACCGAGGAGAAGACCACGATGAAAATGTTGAGTGGCTCTCATATGAATAATCGTTGAACTAATAAGAGCCCGTTTTACCTTGTCTTCTCCTGTTGAATAAAATGTTTGCAGATTCCAGCTTAGTCCATGGCACTCTTGCACTATATCATTCGGTCATGCAAGTGAAAGGAAATAATGACGATATTCGACGAGCTGGCCGTGGCAAAGAGAAACTGGTATGAACTCGACTTGTCTTGTCTGTGTAAATATGTTTAACCTAGTGCCCATGATTCAGCCCGTTATGATTAAACATGTTTGCAATGATAATTAGAGATTATAGTTTCTCATGCCATGCATAAGTAGATGGGAGTGGAGAATGATTTATCTTGGATATCAACATAGCGTTAAAATGATTGTGATGTAGTATGATGATATGGTATCCTCCTTTGAATGTTCGAGTGGCTTGACTTGGTACATGTCCATGCATGTAGTTGAATCAAAACCAACATATCCTCTATAATGTTTATGTTCATGGTGTTCATATCCTACTCACGCTAGTGTCCAGTATTACTTATGCATAATGCCTGGTTATGATCGTTGTTGCTCTCTAGCTGGCTCCTTCCCGGTCTTAAAATGCTAGGCTTCGCCTGTACTAAGTGGGAATTCTGCTTGTACATCAAAAACCTTGAACCCAAAGTTATTCCAGATGAGTCCACCATGCGATCAAACCTTTGTACTCCGCGATGTTGTTGGAGACCTTCTCACCCCACTGGAAGCAGAGGTGCATGGCGTAGTAGAGCTTGTCCTTGGTGGGCGAGATAAGTACAACTCCAGCCCCCGCTCCCTCGCATGCGAAGGCGCCATCGTGGTACATGACCCAGCCGTCTATTGCTTCGCTCCCTGGCAAGAGAGACCGATCCTCGCCTGCTTCGGGCCCTGGGGCGTCAGTCCATTTCGCCATGAGGTCGGCAAGCGTGGCTCCCTTGATGATCCTGATGGTGCTGAACTCCAGCTGGAAGGCCTGCAGCTCGATGTTCCACTTGGCGACCCTCCCCGCTGTGTTGGGTCTTTGGAGTACCCTCTCCAGCGGGTAAGCTGACATGACCATGATGGGGCGGCCTTGAAAGTAGTGGCATAACTTGCACGAGGCCACGAGGAGTGCGAGTAGAAGCTTCTACGGCATGGGGTAGTGTGCCCGCGCGTCTCGCAATACCATTCTGACGAAGTACACCGGGTGTTCGACGAGGGTGGAAGTGTTGGTGGAGTCTGAGATCTCCTAAGGCTGGGGCGCCTCCTGAGGCTGGGGGACCTCAAGAGCTTCGTTGCCCATCGAGGCCACCACAGCCTTAGGAGCACCGTTTTGTGAAGCTCGGTCATCCGCCGGTGCCGCTATGGCCTCAGGGGCGCCGTATTGGTGCCGCACCATCCCGACCGAATGTGCAGCACCATGCGGCAGGCTCTTGGCCTGGCGCTCTTCCCAGATGGCCACTAGCACTACGCTAGCGGAATGAGGAGTGGCGGCCAGGTAAAGCACCAGGGGCTTGAGAGAACGAGATGCCACCATCACCGATGGGCTAGTTAGGTATCTCTTCAGGTCTTGAAATGCCGTGTCGGCCTCCGGAGTCCACTCGAATGGGCCCTTCTTCTTCATCAGCTTGAAGAGGGCGCGCTCCCCCAGCTTGGAGATGAAGCGCCCTAGTGAGGTTACGCAGCCCGTGAGTTTTTGCATTTCCTTGAGAGTCCGCGGTGGGTTCATGTCTTCTATTGATTTGACCTTCTCCATGTTCGCCTCAATCCCCCTGTGCGACATGAGGAAACCCAGTAGCTTGCCAGAGGGGACGCCGAACACGCATTTCTCCGGGTTGAGCCACTGGTCTACCTTGCGCAGGCTGGCGAAAGTCTCCTCTAGGTCCTGAATGAGAGTTCTTGCCTCCCGAGATTTCACCACAATGTCGTCGACATAGGCCTCAGCGTTCCTCCCGAGCTGTTGGCCTAGAGCGATGTGCATCAGCCGCTAGAAGGTCGCCCCGGCATTACGCAGCCCAAACGGCATGCAGGTGTAGCAGTACACCCCGCACGGGGTTAAGAAAACCGTCTTCTCTCCGTCCTCCACCGCCATCTTGAACTGGTGGTAACCTGAGAAGGCATCTTGGAAACACAGCAAGTTGCACTTGGCGGTGGAGTCAACGATCTGATCAATGCGCGGGAGCGGGAACAGGTCTTAAGGGCAGGCCTTATTGAGGTTGGTGAAGTCAATGCATATGCGCTCCTTCCCGCCCTTCTTGGGGACGACAACTAGGTTCGCCAGCCACTCAGGGTACCAAACTCGCGAATGACACCTGCATCTTGTAGCTTGCAGGTCTCCTAGACGATGAAGGACTACTTCTCTGTGGACTATCGCCGCGCCTTTTGCTTCACCGGGCGCACATTCGGGCACACCCTCAGGTGGTGCTCGATTATCCCCCTCGGGACCCCAACCAGCTGCTTGGGATCCCAGTCAAATACCTCCTTATTCATGCGCAGGAAGTTCACCAACGCCTCTTCCTGGTTCAGGGCAAGGTTGGCACCTATGGTGAAGGTGGCTCCTGAGGCCCCGTCCTCGTCGAGCAGCACCTACTTCGTCTTGGCCCGATCTTGGGAGAACAATTGCTTCTTCCTCGCCGGCGCAGCCCCTTGGGTCCTAGGTGCTGCTTCACATGTAGGGTGCGCAAGCTGGAGACAACAGGAGTCATTCACGAGCTCCGATACCCGAAGTGGTTGGCAAACCTAGTCGTCGTGCCGAAGAAAGGAGGGAAGGAATGCGTGTGTGTCGACTTCACCAACCTCAACAAAGCCTGCCCTCAGGACCCATTCATCCCTGCCATGCATCGACCAGATTGTCGATTCCACCGCGGAGTGTGATCTGCTATGTTTCCTGGATGCGTTCTCAGGCTACCACCACATCAAGATGGCGGTGGAAGATGTGGATAAAACGTCCTTCTTGACCCCATGTGGGGTATACTGCTACACTTGCATGCCATTCGGACTGCGCAACGGAGGAGCGACCTTTCAGCGGATGATGCACATCACCTTGGGGCAGCAGCTCGGGAGAAAAGCTGAGGCCTACGTCGACGACATTGTGGTAAAGTCTCGGGAGGACAGAACTTTGATTCAGGACCTGGAGGAGACCTTCGCGAGCCTGCGCCAGGTCGACTTGCGGCTCAACCCAGAAAAGTGCGTGTTTGGTGTCCCTTCCGGCAAGCTGCTGGGCTTCCTCGTGTCCCACCGGGGGATTGAGGCCAACCCGGAGAAGGTCAAGGCAATCGAAGACATGAGCCCACCACAAAACCTCAAAGAGATGAAGAAGCTTGCAGGCTACGTGACTTCGCTAGGGCGCTTCATCTCCAAGTTGGGGGAGCGCGCCTTGTCGTTCTTCAAGCTGATGAAGAAGAAGGGTCCGTTCGAGTGGACCCCCGAGGCCAACCTGGCATTTCAAGACCGTCAGAGATACTTGACCAGCCCGCCGGTGATGGTGGCGCCTCGTCCTCGCGAGCCTTTGGTACTGTACTTGTCTGCCACACCCCATTCCGCCAGCGCGGCGCTGGTGGCCCTTAGAGAGGAGCCCAAGTCAAGGGTTCGCCAAATGAAGCCGCCAAGCCGGATGGGGCCGCACAACACCAAGACAATGCTCCTGAGACAGCGGGTGCTTCGACTAGTCATCAAGCCCCAGGAGTTGGAGATCCACAGGAAGCGCCTCAGTCCCTGGTAGCCAAAAACTCCGTCAGCTCTCCCACCCTTGTCGAGCACCCAATGTACTTTTTCAGCACAGTGCTACGAGATGCGAGAGCACGGTACCCCATGCCTCAAAAGGTCTTGCTCGCGCTCCTGGTGGCCTTGCGTAAGCTGCGCCACTACTTCCAGGGTCACCCCATCAAGGTCGTCTCAGCTTACCCGTTGGAGAGAGTGCTCAGGAGCCCCAATGCCGCGGGAAAAGTCGCTGAATGGAACATCGAGCTGCAAGCGTTTGACCTGGAGTTCAGCACAACCAGGGTCATCAAGGGGGCTGCGCTCATCGACTTTGTGGCAGAATGGACCGACACCCCGGAGCTCTAAGCAGGCGAGAACCGATCCCTCTCGCCAGGAAGTGAAGGACCAGATGGTTGGGTCATGTGCTTCGATGGCGCGTATGCACGTCAGGGCGCGGGGGATGGAGTCGTGGTCATCTCACCCACACAGGACAAGCTTTACTACGTCGTGTAGCTCTGCTTCCAGCGGGGCGAGATGGTCTCTAACAACATCGTAGAGTATGAGGGTCTCATCGCCGGCCTCAAAGCTACGGAGGCCCTGGGGTGAAATGCCTCACCATCAAGGGAGACTCGCAGCTCCTCGTCAACTTCTCCAACAAGGTGTACGAGCCAAAGGATGAACACATGGAGGCGTACCTCGTGGAGGTGCGCAAGATGGAGAAGCAGTTCCTGGGCCTGGAGCTACAGCATGTGCCCCGCGGCACAAACAAAGAGGCTGACGACATCACCAAAAGAGCATCAAAGCGGCTTCCCCAAGAGGCTGGCGTCTTCGAGGAGCGGCTCTTCAAGCCTTTGGCAGCACCTCCTCCTACGGAGCCGGCGCCACCTCAGGAGCAGCTCCCCCAGCCACCCACCTCGGGAGCCCCCGCCTGCGGCGCGACCTCAGGAGCACGCCTCCTCTTAGCGCTCGAGCCTCAAGAGGGGTGCTGGATCGAGGAGTTCAGGGCGTACCTAACGCAAGGCACGTTGCCGGAGAAGGAGGAAGATGCGAAGCGTGTGGCCCGGCAAGCTACAACGTACTGCATCTAGCACGGTGAGCTATACAGGAAGCGACCAAATGATGTTTCTCTATGATGCATTTCCAGGGAACATGGGAATGAGTTGCTGGCTGACATACATGGCGGAGACTGCGGGCACCACTCATTGTCACGCACCTTAGTCGGCAAGGCTTTCCGCAGCGGGTTCTATTGGCCCACGACACTCAACGACTAATAACCCACAAGTATAGTGGATCGCAACAGTTTTCGAGGGTAAAGTATTCAACCCAAATTTATTGATTCGACACAAGGGGAGCCAAAGAATACTCTCAAGAATTAGCAGCTAAGTTGTCAATTCAACCACACCAGGAAACTTAGTATTTGCAGCAAAGTGTTTAGTAGGAAAGTAATATGATAGTAGTGGTAATGGTAGCAAAAGGTAATAGTAGTACAAGTACTATTTTTGGTATTTTGTAGTGATGATAGCAATAGCAACGGGAAAGTAAATAAGCGAAGAACAATATGTGGAAAGCTCATAGGCACTGGATTAGTGATGGAGAATTATGCCGGATGCGGTTCATCATGTAACAGTCATAACCTAGGGTGACACAGAACTAGCTCCAGTTCATCAATGTAATGTAGGCATGTATTTCGAATACAGTCATACGTGCTTATGGGAAAGAGCTTGCATGACATCTTTTGTCCTACCCTCCCATGGCAGCGGGGTCCTTCCAGAAACTAAGGGATATTAAGGCCTCCTTTTAATAGAGTACTGGAACAAAGCATTAACACATAGTGAATACATGAACTCCTCAAACTACGGTCATCACCGGTAAGTATCCCGATTATTGTCACTTCGGGGTTAATGGATCATAACACATAATAGGTGATTATAGACTTGCAAGATAGGATCATGAACACTCATATATTGATGAAAACATAATAGGTTCAGATCTGAACTCATGGCACTCGGGCCCTAGTGACAAGCATTAAGCATAGCAAAGTCATAGCAACATCAATCTCAGAACATAATGGATACTAGGGATCAAACCCTAACCAAACTAACTCGATTACATGATAGATCCCATCCAACCCATCACCGTCTAGCAAGCCTATGATGGAATTACTCACACACGAGGGTGAGCATCATGAAATTGGTGATGGAGGATGGTTGATGATGACGATGGCGACGGATTCCCCTCTCCGGAGCCCCGAACGGACTCCAGATCAGCCATCCCGAGAGGTTTTAGGGCTTGGCGGTGGCTCCGTATCGTAAAACACGATGAATTCTTCTCTCTAATTTTTTTCTCCCCGAAATACAATATATAGAGTTGGAGTTGGAGTCGGAGGAGCTCCAGGGGGCCCACGAGGTAGGGGGGCACGCCCTAGGGAGCAGGCGCGCCCCCCACCCTCGTGGACAAGTGGTAGGCCCCCTGGCCTTCATCTTTTGCGGGTATTTTTTATATTTTCCAAAAAGTTGCTCCATGAAGTTTCAGGTCATTCCGAGAACGATTGTTTCTGCACATAAATAACACCATGGTAATTCTGCTGAAAACAGCGTCAGTCCGGGTAAGTTCCATTCAAATCATGCAAGTTAGAGTCCAAAAAAAGGGCAAAAGTGTTTGGAAAAGTAGATACGACGGAGACGTATCAACTCCCCCAAGCATAAACCTTTGCTTGTCCTCAAGCAATTCAGTTGACAACTGAAAGTGATAATGAAAAACATTTACAAACTCTGTTTGCTCTTGTTGTTGTAAATATGTAAAGCCAGCATTCAAGTTTTCAGCAAAGATTATAACTAACCACATTCGCAATAATGCTTAGGCCTCAAGTTTACTCATATCAATGGCATAATCAACTAGCGAGCAATAATAATAAATCTCGCATGACAAGATGGTATCTCGCTAGCCCTTTCTGAGACCGCAAAACATAAATGCAGAGCACCTTTAAAGACCAAGGACTGACTAGACATTGTAATTCATGGTAAAAGAGATCCAGTCAAGTCATACTCAATGTAAACTAACAATAATCAATGCGAATGACAGCAGTGCTCTCCAACTGGTGCTTTTTAATAAGAGGATGATGACTTAGCATAAAAGTAAATGGATAGGCCCTTCGCAGAGGGAAGCAGGGATTTGTAGAGGTGCCAGAGCTCGGTTTTGAAATAGAGGTGAATAATATTTTGAGCGGTATACTTTCATTGTCAACATAACAACCAAGAGATGGAGATATCTTCCATGCTACACACATTATAGGCGGTTCCCAAACAAAATGGTAAAGTTTATACTCCCCCTTCCACCAACAAGCATCAACCCATCGCTTGCTCGAAACAACGAGTGCCTCCAACTAACAAGAGTCCCAGGGGGAGTTTTGTTTGCAATTATTTTGATTTAGTTTGCATAAAGCATGGGACTAGGCATCCCGGTGACCAGCCATTCATCTCGTGAGTGAGGAGCGGAGTACACTCCTCTTGAGAATAACCCGCCTAACATGGAAGATACGGACAGCCCTAGTTGATACATGAGCTATTCGAGCATACAAAACATGATATTTATTTGAAGGTTTAGAGTTTGGCACTTACAAATTTACTTGGAACGGCAGGTAGATACCATATATAGGTAGGTATAGTGGACTCATGTGGAATAACTTTGGGGTTTTAAAGGGATTGGATGCACAAATAGTATTCCCGCTTAGTACAAGTGAAGGCTAGCAAAAGACTGGGAAGCGACCAGCTAGAGAGCGACAAGAGTCATGAACATGTATTAAAATGAATCAACACCGAATGCAAGCATGAGTTGGATATAATCCACCATGAAGATAAATATCGGGAAGGCTATGTTGATTTTGTTTCAACTACATGTGTGAACATGCGCCAAGTCAAGTCACTTAAATCATTTAGAGGAGGATACCACCCTATCATACCACATCACAACCATTTTAATAGCATGTTGGCACGCAAGGTAAACCATTATAACTCATAGCTAATCAAGCATGGCACAAGAAACTATGATCTCTAGTTGTCATTGCAAACATGTTTATTCATAATAGGATGAATCAGGAACGATGAACTAATCATATTTACAAAAACAAAAGAGGTCGAGTTCATACCAGCTTTTCTCATCTTAGCCAGTCCATCATATATCGTCATAATTGCCTTTCACTTGCACGACCGAACGATGTGAATATTAATAATAGTGCACATGCATTGGACTAAGCTGGAATCTGCAAGCATTCAATAAACAGGAGAAGACAAGGCAATATGGGTTCTTTTCTCACATCAACAATTATGCATACAAGAGCCACTTCAACAATTTAATTATGGTCTTCTCCTATCGATCCCCAAAGAAAAGAAATAAAACTATTTACACGGGAAAGCTCCCAACAAGTAAAAGAAGAACAGGAAATCTTTTTGGGTTTTATTTTTAATTACTATTACAAGCATGTAAATTAAAACTAGCCAAAAGCTACAACTAATTTTTTTGGTTTTTCGTAAGGTTTATTAAACACACAAGAAGAAAGCATAAAAAGGAAATTAAACTAGCATGGATGATACAATGAAAAAGTATGAGCACCGACATCTGGCAATGAGTGTGTGAACATAAATGTAATGTCGGTGGGAAATACGTACTCCCCCAAGCTTAGGCTTTTGGCCTGAGTTGGTCTATGGCCACGGCTGGCCTGGCGGATATCCATAATAATAGTTGGGGTCTTACTGCGATGAAGAAGAAGAATCCGATTGCCACTGGCTGGCAATCATCTCCGGATCCCACTGGTAATTAGACTGCCGTGAAGGATCAACTTGTGGTTCCGGCTCTAGCTCCATGGCTGGTGCAGGGTTCTGGTAGGCGTGAATAGCCTCTAACAGAACAAGGTACTGGCCTGCAGATAAATCAAACAAAGAAGGAGAAGGCAAGGTAATAGTCTCAGGATGATGTTTATCAGAGAACAATTTGTATTTATGCTCTCCTTCCCTATTCTTAACAAGAAAATCATGTGCCACCATACTTTTATAATCTAAATAAACACGAGGTAGCACTTTTTCTTCCTTCTCATAATGCCTAATATGTAGTTTAAAATGTGCAGCTAGGCATGAAGCATAGATGCCTCCAAAGATGGGGCCCTCGGTACGGTTCAGACTTAACCGTTTAGCAATAATGCTGCCCATACTAACAGAGTTATCACCATATAAACCATGGAGAAAATAATAATATCAGGGACACTAAGGCTTCCAAAGTTTCTGCGACCAATTAAACAACGACTAGCAAATAATGCAAAGTAGCATAAAACAGGAAAATGTATGCTAGTGATTCGTGCATCGGAAACCTTCCTTGTTTCCCCTACAATGATAGTATCAATAAACCCATCCACATCCTCGCGATGTGGTTCCGCTGTCTTGCCCTCGAAAGGGACTAAACAAACCCGACAAAAATCATAAAGTTACATCTCCTTATGCTCATCATATAAATGAAACTCCACCGTAGGTGGTGAGCTCCTAGAATGGGAATGAAAGTTCTGCACAAAGGTATTTGTGAGTAAGATATACTGATCACGTTGGTCGTGGAGGAAAGCGGTGAGGCCTGCATTCTTAGCCAATTCATTAAAATCTTCATAAATCCCGGCTGCTCTCAAGAAATCATCGGAAGACCATTCACACGACCGAACGTCCGCGGTGCGTGGCATATTATACTTAGGCTTCGGTGCCTTTTCCTTCGAGCTTCGGCTCGATGAGCCCCTCAAAAGTCTCTTCATCATTTTCTGAAAAATTCTGAAATTTTTAGTAACTTCAAAATAAAAGTAAACCAAACTCAATAATATCGGTAGCAACTACTCCTACAAGTGCCTAGGGCCTATATCATGCATCAAAAGACCATATAAATTTGACATGCAAGCTCAAGAATAGGGTCACTTAAGCAGCAAAAATTTGCAATGAATAAAGCACTCGAACAAAAACTAATTGGAACAATGGAGGAGTCACATACCAAGGAACAATCTCAAAAAGTAGTTTTGCGAGAGGTGCTTTGAGCAAGGAGATCAAAAATGGCAGCAAAACGAGCTTGGACTCGGGTTTGAGCTGGTTGTTCGTGTTTGTGGGAGGAAGAAGGAGTGTGTGGGTGAAAGGATAAGTGGAGGAGGGCCACCGTGGGCCCACGAGGGAGGGGGCGTGCCCAGGGGGGTAGGGCGCGCCCTCCACCTTCATGTGCAAGTGGTTAACCCCCTCTGCTGTGTTCTCAGTGCCAAATATTCTCAAATATTCCAGAAAAAATCATATTTAAATTTCAGGGCATTTGGAGAACTTTTATTTTTGGGGTATTTTTATATTGCACAGATAATCAGATAACAGACAGAAAAATATTTATTTTTATTTTATTTAATATAAATAACAGAAAGTAAAAGTGGGGTACAGAAGGTTGTGCCTTCTAGTTTCATCCATCTCATGATCATCAAAAGGAATCCACTAACAAGGTTGATCAAGTCTTGTTAACGAACTCATTCCGAATAACATGGATCCGGAGAAATTTCGAATAACACTATGTTACCTCAACAGGGATATGCACATCCCCAATAATAATAATATCATATTTCTTCTTGAAAGTAGGAAGAGGAAATTCAAAACCTCCAAATATAATTGATGGAATTTTTCCAATAGAGTTGATACTATGAACTTGAGGTTGTTTCCTCAGAAAGTGTACCGTATGCTCATTACCATTAACATGAAAAGTGACATTGCCTTTAGTGCAATCAATAACAGCCCCTGTAGTATTCAAAAAGGGTCTTCCAAGAATGATAGACATACTATCGTCCTTGGGAATATCAAGAATAACAAACTCCGTTAAAATAGTAACGTTTGCAACTACAACAGGCACATCCTCACAAATACCGACATGTATAGCAGTTGATTTATCAGCCATTTGCAAAGATATTTCAGTAGGTGTCAACTTATTCAAGTCAATTCTACGATATAAAGAGAGAGGCATAACACTAACACCGGCTCCAAGATCACATAAAGCAGTTTTAACATAGTTTATTTTAATGGAGCATGGTATAGTTGGTACACCGGGATCTCCAAGTTTCTTGGGTATTCCACCCTTAAAAGTATAATTAGCAAGCATGGTGGAAATTTCAGCTTCCGGTATCTTTCTTTTATTTGTAACAATATCTTTCATGTACTTAGCATAAGGATTCATTTTGAGCATACCAGTTAATCGCATACGCAAAAAGATAGGTCTAATCATTTCAGCAAAGCGCTCAAAATCCTCATCATCCTTTTTATTGGATGGTTTGGGAGGAAAAGGCATGGGTTTCTGAACCCAAGGCTCTCTTTCCTTACTGTGTTTCCTAGCAACAAAGTCTTTCTTATCATAATGTTGATTCTTTGATTGTGGGATATCAAGATCAACATCAGGTTCAATTTCTATATCATTATCATTACTAGGTTGAGCATCATCATGAACACTATTATTAGCATTATCACTAGTTTCAGGTTCATTACCAGATTGAGTTTTAGCATCAGAAATAGAAATATCATTTGGATTCTCAGGTGGTTCAGTAATAGGTTCACTAGAAGCATGAAAAGTCCTATCATTTTTCTTTTTCTTCCTTTTAGAAGGACTAGGTGCATCTATATATTTCTCTGAGAATATTGCTCAATTCTCTTAGGATGGACTTCAGGATACAAAGGTTCCTGAGTCATTCTGCCACCTCTAGTCATAACTCTAACAACATTATCATTATTCTTACTATTCAATTCATTGAGCAAATCATTTTGAGCTTTAAGTACTTGTTCTACTTGAGTGGTAACCATGGAAGCATGTTTGCTAATAAGTTTAAGTTCACCTTTGACATTAGCCATATAATCACCCAATTGTTCTAGCATATTTGAATTGTATTTCAATTGTCTACCAAAATAAGCATTAAAATCTTCTTGCTTAGCCATAAATTTATCAAACTCATCTAAGCATGGGCTAGCAAATTTAGTAAATGGGATTTCAGCTTTGTCATATCTATAGAGAGAATTTACCTTTACTACCTATGTCGGGTTATCAACACCATGAGTTTCTTCAATATGTAAAGGATTAAGATCATATGTTTCTTCAACGGGTGGTAAATTAAGACCATGCATTTCTTCAATAGGACGTAAATTCTTAACATCTTCAGCTTTAATACCTTTTTCTTTCATAGATTTCTTTGCCTCTTGCATATCTTCAGGACTGAGAAATAGAATACCATTCTTCTTTGGAGTTGGTTTAGGAATAGGCTCGGGAATTGGCTCCGGAGGTGCCCAATTATTTTCATTTGTCAACATATTATTCAATAGAATTTCAGCTTCATCCGGTGTTCTTTCCCTAAAAATAGAACCAGCAAAAGAAGCATCGGTTAGTCCATTATAAAAGATATCAAGTATTTCATTTTTCTTAAGAGGATGATCAGGCAAAGCATTAAATAATTGGAGAAGCCTCCCCCAAGCTTGTGGGAGACTCTCTTCTTCAATTTGCGCAAAGTTATATATATCCTTTAAAGCAGCTTGTTACTTATGAGCAGGGAAATATTTAGCAGAGAAGTAACAAATCATATCCTGGGGACTACGCACACAACCAGGATCAAGATAATTAAACCATATCTTAGCATCACCCTTTAATGAGAACGGAAATATTTTAAGGATATAAAAGTAGCAAGTTCTCTCATCATTAGTGAATAGGGTAGCTATATCATTTAATTTAGTAAGATGTGCCACAACAGTTTCAGATTCATAGCCATGAAAAGGATCAGATTCGACCAAAGTAATTATATCAGGATCAACAGAGAATTCATAATCCTTATCGGTAACACAGATAGGTGAAGTAGCAAAATCAGGGTCAGGTTTCATTCTAGCATTTAGAGATTGCTTATTCCATTTAGCTAATAATCTCTTAAGTCTGTGTCTATCCTTGCAAGCTAAAATAGCTAAAGAAGCTTCTTTATCAAAAACATAACCCTCAGGAATAACAAGCAAGTTTTCATCATCAATTTCATCAGTATTATCAAATTCAATATTTTCAATCTCTCTAGCCCTAGCAAGTTGTTCATCAAGAAATTCACCAAGTGGCACAGTAGTATCAAGCATATAAGTAGTTTCATCATAAGTATCATGTATAGCAGAAGTGGCATCATCAATAACATGCGACATATCAGAACGAATAGCAGAAGCAGGTTTAGGTGTCGCAAGCTTACTCAAAACATAAGGTGAATCAAGTGCGGAGCTAGATGGCAGTTCCTTACCTCCCCTCGTAGTTGAGGGATAAATCTTGGTTCTTGGATCTTTCAAGTTCTTCATAATGATAAGTAGTTATAAATCCCAAGTGACTCAAATAATAGAGCTATGCTCCCCGGCAACGGCGCGGGAAAATAGTCTTGATAACCCACAAGTATAGGGGATCGCAACAGTTTTCGAGGGTAAAGTATTCAACCCAAATTTATTGATTCGACACAAGGGGAGCCAAAGAATACTCTCAAGTATTAGCAGCTGAGTTGTCAATTCAACCGCACCTGGAAACTTAGTATCTGCAGCAAAGTGTTTAGTAGCAAAGTAATATGATAGTAGTGGTAACGGTAGCAAAAGGTAACAGTTGTAAAAGTAGTGCTTTTGGTATTTTGTAGTGATGATAGCAATAGCAACGGGAAAGTAAATAAGCGAAGAACAATATGTGGAAAGCTCGTAGGCAATGGATCAGTGATGGAGAATTATGCCGGATGTGGTTCATCATGTAACAGTCATAACCTAGGGTGACACAGAACTAGCTCCAGTTCATCAATGTAATGTAGGCATGTATTTCGAATATAGTCATACGTGCTTATGGGAAAGAGCTTGCGTGACATCTTTTGTCCTACCCTCCCGTGGCAGCGGGGTCCTTTCGGAAACTAAGGGATATTAAGGCCTCCTTTTAATAGAGTACCAGAACAAAGCATTAACACATAGTGAATACATGAACTCCTCAAACTACGGTCATCACCGGTAAGTATCCCGATTATTGTCACTTCGGGGTAACGGATCATAACACATAATAGGTGATTATAGACTTGCAAGATAGGATCACGAACACTCATATATTGATGAAAACATAATAGGTTCAGATCTGAACTCATGGCACTCGGGCCCTAGTGACAAGCATTAAGCATAGCAAAGTCATAGCAACATCAATCTCAGAACATAATGGATACTAGGGATCAAACCCTAACCAAACTAACTTGATTACATGATAGATCCCATCCAACCCATCACCGTCTAGCAAGCCTACGATGGAATTACTCACACACGGCGGTGAGCATCATGAAATTGGTGATGGAGGATGGTTGATGATGACGATGGCGACGGATTCCCCTCTCCGGAGCCCTGAACGGACTCCAGATCAGCCCTCCCGAGAGGTTTTAGGGCTTGGCGGCGGCTCCGTATTGTAAAACGCGATGAATTCTTCTCTTTGATTTTTTTCTCCCCGAGACATAATATATAGAGTTGGAGTTGGAGTCGGAGGAGCTCCAGAGGGCCCACGAGGTAGGGGGGCGCGCCCTAGGGGAGCAGGCGCGCCCCCACCCTCATGGACAGGTGGTGGCCCCCCTGGCCTTCATCTTTTGCAGGTAATTTTTTTATTTCCCAAAAGTTTCTCCGTGAAGTTTCAGGTCATTCCGAAAAAGTTGCTCCATGGTAATTCTGCTGAAAACAACGTCAATCCGGGTTAGTTCCATTCAAATCATGCAAGTTAGAGTCCAAAACAAGGGCAAAAGTGTTTGGAAAAGTAGATACGACGGAGACATATCAACGACGTGGCCAAGCTGGTAAAATCCTACAAGGCCTGCCAATTCCAAGCCAAGCAGATCCACCAGTCGGCTCAAGACCTCCAGACTATCCCGCTCTCATGGCCAATCGTGGTCTGGGGGCTGGATATCTTGGGCCCATTCCTTCGAGCGGCTGGAGGTTACCGCTACCTCTACGCCGCCGTCGACAAATTCATCAAATGGGCGGATGTGGAAGCCATCCGCACCATCCCAGTCGGTTCAGCAGTCAAGTTCATCAAGGGCCTCATAAGCCGGTTTGGGGTCCCTAATCGCATCATCACCGACAATGGCTCATAGTTCACCAGCAATCTCTTAAAAACATATTGTGCTAACCTTGGAACACAGATCTGCTACGCCTCTGTGGCGCACCCCAGGAGCAACGGCGAGGCCGAACGCGCCAATGCCGAGGTCCTGAGGGGTCTCAAGACCAGGACCTTCAAGAAGGAGCTCGAGGCCTGCGGCGGGGGATGGCACAACGAGCTCCAGTCCGTGCTGTGGTCCATCCGCACCACTGCCACCAAGCCCACAAGCGAGACCCCGTTCTTCGTCGTCTACGGAACAGAAGCGGTTCTCCCACATGAGGTCAAGCATCGCTACGCACGGGTCCTGGCGTTTGATGAAACACAGCAGGACACCATGCGGGGGATGGATCTTCGTGCTGGGGGAGGAACGGTGTTGTGAAGCCTTGCTCCGAGCTACGAGGTACCAGCAGGCGCTGCGGCGGTACCACTGCCACAACATCCGCTCCGGGACGGTCGAGGTGGGTGATCTTGTCCTGAGGCGGGTGCTCTCTAGGGAAGGGTTGTATAAGCTCTCGCCCATGTGGGAGGGCCCGCTTCGGGTCGCCCATGTCTCCAGGCCTGGCGCCGCGCGCCTGGAGGCACAGGACGGGATCCCCATCCAGAACGCCTGGAACATCCAGCACCTCCGGAGGTTCTACCCATGAAGCAAGGCCCGGTGCCTGTGAAGAATCTCTGCTCGTGACACTCTCATGTAATAATGAGTGGGGCTGTACACGCCCTGGAGTCTCAGGAGTGCCGCCCTCGGGCCTCGGGGTTCCCTCCCACGCCTAGTGGTAGCACTTAGCTCCACGCTGGTGAGAAGACAAGAAGACTAGACTAGGTGCCGGACGCGGCTTTTCATTTTATTTCCGCAGTTGGTTCGCCCCTTTTTAGTAAGAATTTGCTTTCTAGTGTTCCTTGCTGGCCTGGTTCCAGTGCCTTTTGCCTCCTTTCTGCCATCTGTTCCTCGTTTTGACCTGTACTTTCCCTCACATGCCTTGCGAGGGGGCTCGACAGGCGCCCTCGTGAGCGTTTTTGTGTTCCTGTCTTTTGCACGGCACCCTGGCTCGAGCTTGCAAGCTAGCGCACCCCTCTCAATCCGTGCACCCAGGGTACCGCGATATGAAGCACTGGGTTACGACCGGCAGTGCCTACGACTAGGATCCGGAAGAATAAGGATTCCCTAATGAATTTTTGCAGTTCTCAGGCACCTTCCAAGCACAGGAGGCCTTGTCAGGCATCGGGGAACGCGCGTCTCGCGAGGCGGAACCTACTTCAGGCGCATCAAGCTAAGTTATTCCTACGCGCATACATAAAACATGACGCTGCAACACAACATAGGAACGATAAACATAGCACAACCACTTAGGAATCATAATTGTTGCACGCCCAAGCGGGGGCCCATACTTGTCTCTCTCTTAATGCAAGAAGGAAAGGAAAAATGAAACAAAAGCAGAACGTGCTCCCACAGTAGGTCGCGAGGACGGGCCCGTGGCACTCTCCAAGCTCAACCAGACCCCTCCTCGTGCTTCATCGGAGTGCGGTGGCGAGTCGGCCCGCTGTCACCTTCGAAGCGGGCGCGGCGGTGTGGCGACTGGTCGTAGCCGCCACTGCTGGAGCTGTTGTCGGAAGAGGAGCTGTCGTAGCTGGACGAGCCATGGCCAGCGCCGAGGACAAAGCCACCTTCCTCCTCGTCACGACCATCGCAAGGCTGAGCACCTCGTCGCCGTTGTTGTCCTCGGGGCAGCACGCGACATGGCAACCATCTTCCCCAAATACCCTCATGAAGAGGGTCGCGTCGCCGTCGTACTTGAAGTGGAGGGCGCACCGCCTGCCCAGCCCGCACCTGCGGGCGAACGTCACCGGCCGCGGGCCAAGACCGTGTTGCCCGTGCCGGAGACTTCCACCGCGACCCATGAAGCCCTGCTGCAGCAACCATCCGCCTGTAGCCAGAGACCGCCTGGACCTGCGGACGGTAGTTCGCCGACAAAGAACCGCGGGAGCTGAAGCCAGGTGCCAGCCGGGTTCTCCGACCACAAGATGAACTCCGGCATCACCTCTGTCAAATGAAAGCACGGCCAGGGAGGCCGCGCAACCACGGCATGCCTCACCTCGTCAACAGGACTGCCACAACCTGGGCGGCTGCCACCACGAGAAGAGGCGCCACCGCAGCCGTGAGGGGCCGCGACGGGGGTCACAGTGTGCTTGCGAGGACGGCCGCGCCCCCTCTTGGGCGGTGGTGAGCCGGGCCCCTCCTGGCGAGCCTTCCCTTTCTGCGCAACTGAGAGCCTCTTCGCAGGCGCCATTGGTGTCGTTGTCGGTAGTGGAGCAAGAAAGAAGAAGAAGTGGGAGAAGCAAAGGAAGAGATGGGTGACGGGGGCTCCGCCCCCACTTCCCATTTATAGCTAAGGGGAGGCTAACCGCCGACATCCACGATCTAAGGTAATAATGATTTTTTTCCTGCGTGCAGCAAGGACCTATCAAGTCGTGAAGTTGCCGAGGTGGCATGGGGAAGCGGAGGCGCCCATGTCTAATCAATCGCCACGCATCAAGCGGAGCCGCAGGCTGTTGGAGCCCGCGGTGCTCCGCACTTGCCCTTTGGCTTCGCCTCGAAGCCAACCCCGAGCGCGCCATGGGCCCAGGGGCTACTGTCGGTGTTCTGGGAACGGGGGTCCCCGGACTTGCCTGCCTGTGGCCCGCAGCATGGCTCCACCAGCGGCCCTGTACGACCCATCTTCACCATCAAACACTCAAGACCCTCGCGAGGGGCCAAGCCTCGCGAGGAGGACGACGCAAGACCTCCTCAGGGGCGGCCTCACCAGGCTGGCTCATGAGGGGCGGCGAGATCAAGGCAAGGGACACCTCGCGAGGTTTACGTGATGCAAGCCATGACGACTGGAGCCAGGCGGGCGCCAGCGCGCGCAGTGTCCTCGTTTCCTCTTTGGTGCTAAAGAGGAGAGCGCAGGCGAGGAGTCCCGAGGCATCAGGCAAAGGTTTCCATGTCGGCGCAACAAGACCAAGACTAGTAGGACAGCAGGATGGAGGTCACCGTGGAGCCCAAGACGGCGTCACCACCAGAGCCTTTGGCAGGCGAAGACTACTTTTGTCAGGATAGCTTGTACTAGTTGTCCCCCTTCAAACTGGCCGTTGTGGGATCCCTTCGCGCTCAATATTTGGGAAGAGGACCCGGGCCTCTATATATAGGACTAGCCACCACCATAGAGGGGGTCGAATCCAGATCATCCCCAATCACACAAGCTCACCGAGCACAAGGACACCTCTCCTCAGGGGGCTGTTCATCCTCTGCCCAAGAGGCAATCCACCACACCACACTGAAGTAGGGTATTACACCACAACGGTGGCCCGAACCAGTATAAATCTTGTGTCTCGTATTCTTTGGGTTCGTCAAGCTAGGCCGTGAGATCGTAGAGTCTGCGAGCTATAGAGGGGGAGAGATCTTTGTGCGCACCCCAGTGTTTGAACCTCAAGGGTTTTGCCGGAACCTGAAATCCGACAACGATTCATAAAAATGCCACTGCAATTTCCAAACTTTGAAAAATGCCACTGTAATTTTTGCACACTTTGAAAAACGCCACTGCAATTTTTTGCAAACTTTGAAAAACGGCACTCCAAACTTCGAAAAATGCCATTGGAAATGGCATGAAATGGCATTTTTCAAAGTTTGGAAATTGAAGTGGCATTTCTCGGAATCACCAGATTTGGAGTGGCATTTACCAAATTAACCCAAAACAAAAATAACTGGGCGAGCTGCTGGGTCCATGGTGCCAGTCGCTCGTTGTGCAATTCTCTCGTTTATTGACTACGTTGAAAATGGCATGGGACCCAGATGTCAGAAATCCATTAGGAGGAGCCATTTTTTATTGGCTTGAAATAAGGAGGCACTTGCTTGCATACTGCCATGACCTTGGTAGGTCCCTGTTGTCATCCTCTCCACGTACAATCATCTCCTGATTGTGTACGCGTCAACCTGGTAGGCCCACAAGTCAGGCTCTAAACCCGTGGCAGACAAATGCAACCCATTTAAAAAAATCATAGCCCATTCCATACGTTCAAATGGAAAGTTCAACATTCAGAGCAAAGTAACAGGTCTGATCCAGATATAGAGTACTGAACTTCCATGTTGACAACCATCATAGCCAAGTGAACTATCTACTCCCACTAATACTCTAGTACTGTACAAGTACTAACTTACTCTTTGGTGGACTATGCCGGCCGCCATCTGCGGTACACGCTAAACGCCGGCACCGACGTCCTCCGCCTCGCCTCGGACTTGCCAGAGGTGCAATAGGGTGGTGGCTCGCGCACGTTGGCCCTTTCCATGCCGGCATAGTCCACCAAAGCTTCAACTTCTAAGAGGAAAACCCACTTGGCGAACGCATGCATGCCCGACAGCCTCAAGGGCTATTTGCCGGGCGCTGGCCTCCACGTAGTCGGCCCAGTTGCGGGCGCTCTGCTCGTGACTCAGAGCATTGGTGCGGTATTGCTCCCTGTCCCGCTGGCGGCGGAAGTCGGTGATACGCTGCTCCTCCGCCAGGCGGTCGCGCTCCAACAACTCCTCATACTCCGCATTGCCATCTAAAGACCGATAGAATGCCTCCTCTCTCCATCTGCCTTCCGGTGAAAAACCGAACACTAGTTTCGGCGGTGACCGCCTCCAGTGTCGCCTATCATGGAAGGGCGGGGGCATGGCGGACGTGGGGAGAGCGAGGATAAGTGGCGAGTGACGTCGGGCCAGTGGGGGCTTATGAGGATAGGGCGAGTTGGGTGATGGTGCCACCGGAGAAGCCCGGGAAACAGTAATTATAGGCGGAAGTAGGCGAACCAGCATGTCACGTGAAACGCGACGGTCATCGCAGTCATCACATAAGCAGGCATGGCTTAGCACTTCCAATGTAGGTCCATCCTGCCAATAAATTCACATGCAAACCACTAGTATTACTATCTAATGACAGTACAAAAAGAGTAGCAAGATAGTAGCAAACCATGTACCTTCGTAATGAACAGCTCATAGTGCCACCAATTGGATATAAAGGTTTGGAAGAAAACATGCTCCTAATGTTGAACCATTTGGACTTTTTGTGCAGTTCCACTAAAATCGAGCATCCCTGTTTGCATAGATATTGAAAGTGTGATTACTATAAAGTGGCACTAGTTGAAGCATAGACTCACAAATATAAGCATTCCAATTTCTTAATGGGAAAAGTTAGCAAGACTGTTTCTAACCACCTGTTTGAAGGAATAAATAAGGCAACAACGGCTGATGTCAGGAGGGCATACATAGTTTTTTCTTAAAAATTTAGCCATTCCTGACCTTTCCTCTTCTTTTAAGCATATTTTGTGCAGTTCAACTAAAATAAAATGCCATCACCGCCTTGACAATTCAGTGACACTGTACAAAAGGAAATGACTTAACATTACATCATGATATCAGGTATGTAGTCGACAGACATTAGAGACAAACATACAGACATCCTCCGATAACATAATGAACATTAATTTTAACAAAGGTGTGACTAGCTTTACCAGGATAATTTGAGTGAACTCTACACCCTCTATTCCTTAATATAAGACATTTTCGCAGTTCAATTTAAAGTACCCAAACGTCTAGAATTTAGAAAAACAGGTAATACTTTTCTTGAGCACATATCTGGGAAAGCTTGCCACACTTTATATATGTCCATACGCTAATGCAACACTATTCGAATAGTACAAATATACACTAATCCAGTGGCTAGTGCAACAGTAGAGTAGTTATTTTATTACAGGGTACAATACAATGGTTTTACTGAATATATTTCCATAAGCTCTAGCACTGGAAGATTTCTATAAGAATTAACAATACAAATTGTAAAGGTAACTAGTTTCAGCATTGGTATACTAGCTGTGCAAGAGCATTAAACCAAATACAAAAGTCTGAAGGTAACTAGCATTATTAACAAATGATAGTACAAAAAAATTGCAAACCATGTACCTTCAAGGTAAATATCATTTCGAACTCGAGGGGCCTAAAAATTTCTATCCCAATCTTGATAATTGATCAAACATAAAAACTTGATCGAACGAATCAAGAGAACAGCCAGAGGAGGAACTGCCCACTCTTGACCTTTCCTCTTGACACTGTACAAAAAAATTGAGTTATCTCATGAAAGTGATATATGTAATCTATAAGCATTAACAGTGCAAAAATCTGAAGCCAATAACAAGATTCATCGTTGGTATACTAGCTGTGCAACAGCATTAGAATGCCTTAGCTGAAAAATCTTTAATACATCCACAATCAACAGCTAACCATGAAATAATCCAGTGACATTAAATGGCATTGCTTAAATTTATCGGTGGCATTATACTGAGTGCGGCATTAGTTAAATGTGGCATCACTTTAGCAGTAGCATTGCTTGACTTGGCTGCTGGTGTTATAGTAACAGCAAAAAAAGTGGCAATAAGAGCATGGGAGGCCCATTCAGACAGTGGCCGCACTAGTACGATGTACCTCCCTGGATGCATAGAGTGGTGAGGGAGGTATGGTTGCCCAGAGCAACAAATATCCAAGTAACATATGTGGATTCTGTTCCATTTTGGTTCTCTTTAGCTACTGATTTTCCCCTTTTCAACCTAGATGCGGGTTCGATGCCTAGTCTCTTGGACAATACAGTCTCCCTTCCTTTCCTTATTCAACCCAGACATGAATTAGTCTGCCTGAAGTAGGGTTTCCTTTAATAGTGCAAGTTAAGGTTTTCATCTGCGTGACCAGCAGAGCAGAGTATAGCAAATTCAGAAGATGGTCAAGTGGAAAAAGATCCACATGCAGCGATGTGGAAGATGGGGCAATAGAACAAGGGTATGGTTTGAAAAGAGGTAGCATACCTGAGGGTCGGTGGATTAATGGTTTCGCTCGTGGTCGTCGTCCTCCGCACACACTACGGCAGCGAGCTTGGGGACGGAGGCCATCCCGCGTGGGCGCTAGGTCGGAGAGGACGGCCTTATCGTCAGTGCGTTACCTAGCTCATCGACGATGAGTGCGTCAACGTTGCATGTCCTTTTCTTCCCCGGTGGATCTATGACCACATGTGAGGAGGGAGAGAGAGGCCGTCTTTTTTAGATCTGGAGAGAGGGTGATAGTGTGAGAAGCAAGTGGGTGCCCCGAGCAAGAAAGTGCTGAAGCTCCATCCTATATATCTTTTTTATACTACTAGTACTAGAGGTGGAGTAGTGGTAGAGTAGTTTATATTTTCTCTGCATACAGTACTAGTTAATCGTGCTGCAAAACTGAATGGCACGCCATTAAAAAATTAAAGGTCGATAACTAATGCAGCACCTCGGGCCAAGAGGCCAGATCGCGTTTTGCACGAGAAATTACACACCATGTTTTGTTGACATGTGGTCCTGTTCCCACATGTGAGTGAGATGATGGCGAGTCCTTTTGTAAAATTTCCGAACGAACGTCTATGTAGGTCGGGGCGCCTCTTCGTGTACCATGGCAACCGTCCACCAACTCTTCGCCTTTTCGTCCTGATTTGGAACTGCTGTCGCACGCTCTTCCTGCCTCCTCCATTTTCCTTCACCCTTCCTTCTGCCATTGTTCGATCGTCTTCTCCATGGAGGGAATAGGCCAGAAAGGACCCCGCTATTCTTTCCCCGATCTAAATGATGACGCGGTGGAGGAACTCATTGATCGGTGCGACATCATCACCTCGGCTAGCATGGGAGGTTCGTTCAAGACCATTCTCGACTCAACTAATAACATCATTACAAGGAACCCAAGGGTCCAGGAGCGGTTTGATCTCATCTATCTTGTTTGCCATGACCCTTCTTACTAGCGCGGTGACGACGGAAGTCTCCCCTTGTGCAAGTTGATGCTGCTTGATAATGATATGTGTGATGTTAAGATTCCATCGCTTGAGGGCAAGGCTTGGGAAGGCGCAAATGAAGATTGGGTTGTTTATGTTGGGTACAGCTGTGAGTGGGAACTTATGAATGTGTACACACGGGTTTGACTTCCAAAATTCTCAGACTACCCAGACCTTGAGCACACATATGATCTACGTGAGTTCAAATACGATCATGGTAACTTTCGTCTACGGAAAATAGCAATTTGTCGAGTTCCCAACTGCTCTTGGGATTACACGAGCTATGAAGTTGTTGCTATCTTCGACAAGCTTGTTGCCTTCCTTACTTCCATGCCTCGATGGATATTGCTAAAAAATAAATGTCTGTACATGATGAGTACCGTGATGCAATTCAATACAAGGGTCTTGTGTTTCCTGCCACTACTCGTGGCACTATTTTTGCATGCAATCATGATGCTTTCGATACGTTTGTCTTCCACCGTAATTATAATTGTTTCATCCACATGCATGTGGGTTAGCTAGTTTCCCTTTACTAATTAATTAGCCTTCTTGTGTTTCCCAGGTCCTGTGAACATTCCACCACCTATACTTGAAAAAAATTATAACCTAGGGGGAGATGACCATGCTAATGATCACGAGCATGAGGACGAGCAGGACCCATATACTCAGTGGTGCCTGACAACTTATTCTGATGGATCACCTCTTCTTGTCTGTTTACAGGGCACTGCTGATGTTACTAAGGAAGCAGGTGTTGTATCGCATGGTCACAATCTCCAGACCTATTCCAACATTCGTTGCAGGGTATTCGGGATGGATACTAGTGTACTAGCGCCAACACCTTCTCCCTGGTTCAGTATTGAATGTCTTGGAGGAAACTCGCTCTTCCTTGGAAAAAACTATCCAATCATGGTGAAAGGCGATCCAGCTGCTGTTGAAACAATGTTACTACCATTTATGAGAAGCAACTGTATCTATACCTCGGTCATTGCTATGCTTCCCTACCATCGCACTATTGGTCCTGACATAGCCCGCTTCAGCCTGGATAATCAGTCATGCGTTGGTCTCGAGACTAACAGTGGCTGGCCCTTCCCAGAGAATCACTTCTGGTTCAAAGCAAGCGTTTTCGACGCCGAGGATTGGTTGAGCTAAAGTTCATTTCCTTGCTTGCTATTTGTGGTGTGATGAAAACTCTAGTATTTACTAGAATGTATCGTCGTTGTCGTTGTGGGTTCATGACCTGTTGTATGTAGTAAAATGATATGCCTGTGATAGACTTACTAAATTTATGAATGGCTTTCGAGTCGCTTCTCTGAGTGGGTGTTGTGACGAGGCAAAAAAATATTCTCCGAATACATAATTGTATGTGCATTGCAACAGGTTATCGGATGAGTCCAATCAACAATAATACTACTACGATTTGTACTAGCTTGACATGCTTCACGCGTCGGGCAGGTGTTTTTACTGTAGATGCAAATCCCATCATCCTAGGTCCTCGAATGAGTCTAGTAGAAATTGCATTCTGATGTTTGGGTTCAAAATTTCAAAACTGCTGCACTATCTCTACATCTATGTATACGTAATACAACAAGTTTTAAACTTGAGACCAGCCACCCACCCTCACAAAGAACACTTTTTAACCTAGCACAGACTCCAGGAAATTTGGCCACAGTGTGAGGTGAGCCATATGTTAATGTGTTCGTTGTACGTAACCAGCACCTCGAATCCTCGGTACATAGTACACTAGGGGGCATGGGCCAGAACAAGCATTCACGTCCTGGAGTACGGCACACGCCACCAACACGACTTCCATCTGACACCATATTTCTTGGAGTCCGTGCTACAGCTATCTCTTCAACCTCGTTGTTTCTCTAACTTAGCCATCGCGTGGCGGGCGAGGTGGGGGTTTGCCGATAGTTGGTTTCCTCAACCGCGGTCCCACTTGTAAGGCCAAATCCAACTCATGACCCCAAACGAACCTTTGTGGCTTCACTCGTGTGGGGACGGAAGCCATCCCGTGCAGGCGCTAGGTCTGATAGGATGTCCTTATCGTTAGTGTGTGACCTCTTGGCAACCGCCCACTCCCCACTAGCCTCTTCGTTGACATGTGGTCCCGTTCCAACATGTCGATGAGTTGATGACGAGTCCTTTTGTATAATTTCCGAGCGGACGTCTATGTAGGTCGGGGCGCCTCTTCGTGTACCGTGGCAACCGTCCACCGACTCTTCACCTTTCTCTCTCGATTTTGAACTGTTGTCGCATGCTCTTCCTCCCTCCTTCATTTTCCTTCACCCTTCCTTCTGCCATTGTGCGATCGTCTTCTCCATGGAGGGAACAGACCAGAAACGACCCCGTTATTCTTGCCCCGATATGAATGATGACGTGGTGGAGGAAATCATTTATCGGTGCGACGTCATCACCTCGGCTAGCATGGCAGGTTCGTTCAAGACCATTCTCGACTCAACTAATGACATCATTACAACGAACCCAAGGGTTCGTGAGCGGTTTGATCTCCCCTATCTTCTTCACCGTGACCCTGCTCACTGGCGCGCGGACAACGGAGGCCTCGCCTTGTGCAAGTTGGTGCCGCTTGATAATGATACGTGTGATGTTAAGATGCCATCGCTTGATGGTAAGGCTTGGGCAGGCGCAAACGGAGATTGGGTTGTTTATATTGGGTACAACTGCGAGTGGTAACTTGTGAACGTGTACACTCGTCACCGGGTTCCACTTCCAAAAATCTCAGACTGCCCAGAGATTGAGCACGCCGGTATTCTATGTACAAATTTGTTGAGTTCCCAACCGCTCTTGTGGTTATAGGAATGCTTGTGTTGTCTCTATCTTCGACAAGCTTGTTGTCGTCCTTCAAGGTTCGACTCGATGGATATTGCTCAAAAATCAGTTTCTATACACGGATGAGTACTGTGATGCAATTCAATACGAGGGTCTTGTGTTTGCTGCCACCACTCGTGGCACTGTTTTCGCATGGAATCCTTATGCTTTTGGTACGTTTGTCTTCCACCACAATTATAATTGTTTCATCCACATGCTTGCGGGTTAGCTAGTTTCCCTTTACTAATTAACCTTCTTGTGTTTCCAAGGTCCTGTGAACATTCCACCACCTATACTTAAAAAAATTTATAACCAAGGGGGAGATGACGGTGATGATGATCACGAGCATGAGGACCCATATAGGAGTACTCAGTGGCGCCTGGCAATTTATTTCGATGGATCACCCCTTCTTGTCTGTATACAGGGCACCGCTGATGTGACTAAGGAAGCAGGTGTTGTCTCCCACGGTCGCACTCTCCGGACCTATTCCAACATCCGTTGCAGGGTATTCAGGATGGATACTACTTTGCTAGCGCCAACACCTTCTCCCTGGTTTAGTATTGATACTCTTGGAGGAAACTCACTCTTCCTTGGACAAAACTATCCAATCATGGTGAAAGGCGATCCAGCTGTTGTTGACACAACGTTACTACCATATATGAGAAGCAATTGTATCTATACCTCAGGTATTTCTATGCTTCCCTACCATGACTATCACAATATGGGTCATGAAATAGGCTACTTCAGCCTGGATGATCAGTCATGCGTTGGTCTCGAGATGAAGTTCAAAGCAAGCATTTCCAATGTCGAGGAGTTGTTGAGCTGAAGTTCATTTCATTGCTTGTTATTTGTTGTGTGATGAAAACTTTAGTATTTACTAGAATGTTTTGTTGGAACTAATCTATAATCCAACATGTATCCTCGTTGTTGTTGTGTGTTAATGGCTTGTTGGATGTAATGAATGGTACATTTGCATATGCATGTCATAAACTCAATTTGTAAATTGTTTTCGACTCACTTCTTGGAATATTAGTGCTGTAGTAGTATAGCCAGCATCCGTAGTAGTATGAAATTGCCACATCACATAGAGCCATTCAATAGTTAGTTCTAGTTAGATCAACTAGAGATAGGTGTTGCACGGAGGCCGAGAAATATGGTGATAGCATGACTGCGTGAGGTGGGCTTGTACGTAGTATGATGTAGGCACAGGGCTTGCCATGTTTCCTACTCCTCCGGTCTAAATGTGGAGAAGATTTGGTCGAGTTCTTCCTCCTTTTGCCGACACATGGGATATCCAGCATCCAGGTCGTGTCATGTAAGAAAATGGAGTGGTAGTTGAAGCCACGTGATGTGCATCTTGGGTTAAACTGTAAATAGAATCTTACTACTCTTGAGTAACTCCAAAAGGGGCCACCAAAGATCTTTATTGGATTTGTTTTTCATCACCAGCACGTCGAGGTGAACGATATGCAGGTTCAGTGGGTCCTCTTGCATTTTCACTGACATGTGGGACCACATGTGAGCAAACAGAAGATGGGCTCCGCGCGTCTGCTGGTTGGCTGAGAAGAGAGATAGAGGAGGGCTGAGCACAGACTCCATGAAATATGTTCTACGTAACCAGCACCTCGATATAGGCTCAATATAGTGTGGTGGCATGAGCCATAACTAGCATTCACGTCTACCAGTACGGCACATGCCACCCACACGAGTCCCATCCGACACCAATTTTCTTGGCGTCCATGCTACAACCATCTCTTCTCCCTCCTGTTTTCTCAGCCATCACGCGGTGGGAGGGGTGGGGGTTTGTCGATAGTCAGTTTGCTCAACTGCGGTCCCACTTGTAAGTGAAAATGCAACACAACACGCATTCCCCCTTGAGCAGCGTGCCGGGCCAACCGTGTGGGGGTGCGATGCTTACACGGCAGGCTTTTCCTTTTGAACTTGTAACTTGTAAAATTTGGTTCTGCTCCATGGCGCGACCGATAGATAGAAATAATGATTTCCCTAGAGTAATGAGAAGTTTGGTTCTGGCGCGGTTCATGCATGGAGTATGTACAAAAATTATGAAGTTGATGCGAAAGGTAAGATAATTACTAGTACCAACTACTACTACATGGATTTGACGGAAAAGATAAAGATACATATGGATCCATCAACGACATCATCATGCCCTGGTGTGCCGGGTTACCAACCGACGTGTGACAAGCAGCAGCGTTGGCGGCGAGCTCAACGTGCTTCTGAACAATGCCGTCCAAGGTTGCCCTACGGGTCAAGAAGGCCAGCGACCTATCGTCTTCCTCAAGCACGTAGTAGTCCTTGTGGACGATTTGCGCATAGACATGGGTGATTATGTCGATGGTGTCTTGCTGGCCAGGCGCTGCGCGGCGAGCGCGACCTCGAGGTGGACATTCGATACGTCTCCAATGTATCTATAATTTTTCACAGTTCCATGCCATTATATTATTAGTTTTGGATGTTTAGTGGGCTTTATTATGCACTTTTATATTATTTTCGAGACTAACCTATTAACTGAAGGCCAAGTGCAAATTGTTGTTTTTGCCTATTTCAGTGTTTCACAGAAAAGGAATATCAAACGGAATCCAAACGGAATGAAACCTTCACGAGGATCGCTTTTTTGGAACAAACGCAATCCACGAGACTTGGAGTGGACGTCTAGGAAGCAGGGAGGAAGCCACGAGGCAGGAGGGCGCGCCCTAGGGGAGTGGGCGCGCCCCCCACCCTCGGGGGCCCCTCGTAGCTCCACCGACCTACTTCTTTCGCCTATATATACTCATATACCCTGAAAACATCTAGGAGCACCACGAAAACCTATTTCCACCGCCGCAACCTTCTGTACCCGTGAGATCCCATCTTGGGGCCTTTTCCAGCGCTCCGCTGGAGGGGGAATTGATCACGGAGGGCTTCTACATCAACACCATAGCCTCTCCAATGATGTGTGAGAAGTTTACCACAAACCTTCGGGTCCATAGTTATTAGCTAGATGGCTTCTTCTCTATCTTTGGATCTCAATACAAAGTTCTCCTCGATTCTCTTGGAGATCTATTCGATGTAATTCTTTTTGTGGTGTGTTTGTCGAGATCCGGTGAATTGCGGGTTTATGATCAAGATCACCTATGAACAATATTTGATTCTTCTCTGAATTCTTATATGCATGATTTAAATATCTTTGCAAGTCTCTTCAAATTATCAGTTTGGTTTGGCCTACTAGATTGAACTTTCTTGCAATGGGAGAAGTGCTTAGTTTTGGGTTCAATCTTGAGGTGTCCTTTCCTAGTGACAGCAGGGGCAGCAAGGCACGTATTGTATTGTTGCCATCGAGGATAAAAAGATGGGGTTTATATCATATTGCTTGAGTTTATCCCTCTATATCCTGTCATCTTGCCTAATGCGTTACTCTATTCTTATGAACTTAATACTCTAGATGCATGCTGAATAGCGGTCGATGTGTGGAGTAATAATAGTAGATGCAGAATCGTTTTGGTCTACTTGTCATGGACGTGATGCCTATATACATGATCATGCCTAGATATTCTCATAACTATTCACTTTTCTATCAATTGCGCGACAGTAATTTGTTCACCCACCGTAGAATATGCTACCTTGAGAGAAGCCACTACTGAAACCTATGGCCCCCGTCAACTTGCCAATTTCTGTTACTATTTATTTTGCAATCTTTACTTTTCAATCTATACAACGAAAATACCAAAAATATTTATCTTATTATCTTTATCAGATCTCACTTTTGCAAGTGGTCGTGACGGGACAGACAACCCCTTTATCATGTTGGTTGCAAGGTTCTTGATTGTTTGTGTAGGTACGAGGGACTTGCGTGTAGTCTCCTACTGGATTGATACCTTGGTTATCAAAAACTAAGGGAAATACTTATGCTACTTTGTTGCATCACCCTTTCCTCTTCAAGGGAAAACCAACGCATGCTCAAGAGGTAGCAAGAAGGATTTCTGGTGCCGTTGCCGGGAGATCTACGCACAAGTCAAGACATACCAAGTACCCATCAAAAACTCTTATCCCTCGGATTACATTATTTGCCATTTGCCTCTAGTTTTCCTCTCCCCCACTTCACCCTTGCCGTTTTATTCTCCTCTTTTCCATTCGCCCTTTTTCCGCTCGCCTTCTTTCGCTTGCCTCTTGTGTGATTCTGTGTTGGATTGATTGTTTGTCACGATGGCTCAAGACAATGCTAAATTGTGTGACTTTTCCAATACCAACAATAACGATTTTATTAGCACTCCGATTGCTCCTCTTATCGATGTTGAATCTTGTGAAATTAATACTTCTTTGTTGTACCTTGTCATGAAAGATAAATTTGCTGGCCGTATTAGTGAAGATGTCGCTACTCATCTAAACAACTTTATTGATTTATGTGATATGCAAAAGAAGAAAGATGTGGATAATGATATTGCTAAATTGAAGCTATTTCTGTTTTGGCTTAGAGATCGTGCTAAAACTTGGTTCTCCTCTTTGCCTAAAAATAGTATTGATTCATGGAGTAAGTGCAAAGATGCTTTTATCTCTAAGTATTTTCCTCCTGCTAAGATTATCTCTCTTAGAACCAATATTATAAATTTTAAGCAACTTGATCATGAGCATGTTGCACAATCTTGGGAGAGGATGAAATTAAAGATACGCAATTGCCCTACACATGGTTTGAATTTATGGATGATTATACAAAAAATTTATGCTGGATTCAATTTTGCTTCTATAAATCTTTTAGATTCTGCCGCGGGAGGCACTTTTATGGAAATCACATTAGGAGAAGCTACTAAACTCCTAGATAATATTATGGTTAATTATTCTCAATGGCACAGCGATAGATCTACTAGTAAAAAGGTTCATGCGATAGAAGAGATTCATGTTTTGAGTGGGAAGATGGATGAACTTATGAAATTGTTTGCCAATAAGAGTGTTTCTTCTGATCCTAATGATATGCCTTCTTCTACCTTGATTGAGAATAATAATGAATCTATGGATGTGAATTTTGTTGGTAGGAACAATTTTGGTAACAACGTGTATAGAGGAAACTTTTATGGTAATTCCTACAACAACTCTTATGGAATTTTTATAACATTCTCTCTGATTTTGAGACTAGTGTTAAAGAATTTATGATTTCTCAAAAGAATTTCAATGCTTTTCTTGAAGAAAAATTGCCTAAGATTTATGAGTTGGCTAGGAACATGGATAGAATTTCTCTTGATGTTGATTCTTTGAAACTTAGTTCTATTCCACCTAATCATTATATCAATGTGTCTCTCAAAGCCATGAGAATTTCCATTGATGAGTGCAAAGAAAGAACCGCTAGGATGCGTGCTAAAAAGGATTGCTTTGTAAAAGCGTGTTCTTCTAGTTTTCATGATAATAATGGTGAAGATCTAAAAGTGATTGATGTGTCCCCTATTAAGTCTCTGTTTGCAAATATGTATCTTGTTAAATATGGTACTAGAGATGAGTCAACTTTAGTTAAAAGGCGTCCCAATAATTCAGAGTTTTAAGATCTTAATGCAAAAACTGGTAAAAGTGGGGTTGAAGAGGTCAAAACTTTACATAGCTATGAACCCACTATTTTTGATTTCAAGGAATTTAATTATGATAATTTGTCTTTGATAGATAGTATTTCCTTTTTGCAATCCATGTTAAATTCTCTACATTCTTATAGTCAAAATAAAGCTTTTACCAAACATATCGTTGATGCTTTAATACAATATTATGAAGAGAAACTTGAATTAGAAGTCTCTATCCCTAGAAAACTTTATGATGAGTGGGAACCTAGTATTAAAATTAAGATTAAATATCATGAGTTTTATGCTTTATGTGATTTGGGTGCTAGTGTTTCCACGATTCCAAAAACTTTGTGTGATGTGTTAGGTTTACATGAAATTGATGATTATTCTTTAAAGTTGCATCTTGCGGATTCCACCATTAAGAAACATATGGGATGGATTAATGATGTTCTTATTGTTGCAAATAGGAATTATGTGCCCATAGATTTCATTGTTCTTGATATAGATTGCAATCCTACATGTCCTATTATTCTTGGTAGACCTTTCCTTAGAACGATTGGTGCAATTATTGATATGAAAGAAGGAAATATTAGATTCCAATTTCCATTAAGGAAAGGCATGGAACAATTTCCTAGAAATAAAAATAAATTACCTTATGAATCTATTATGAGAGCCACTTATGGATTGCATACCAAAGATGACAATACCTAAATCTATTCTTGCTTTCATGCCTAGCTAGGGGCGTTAAACGATAGCGCTTCTTGGGAGGCAACCCAATTTTATTTTTGTTTCTTGATTTTTGTTTCTATTTAGTAATAAATAATTCATATAGCTTCTGTTTATATGTGGTTTTATGTTTTTAATTAGTGTTTGTGCCAAGTAGAACCTTTGGGAAGACTTGGGGAAAGTCTTTGCGATCTTGATGTAAAAAAACAGAAACTTTAGTGCTCACGAGATTAGCTGCCATTTTTTACTGGAGGGTGATATTAGGTTCATTATTTTTGAAGATGATTAATAGACAAATTCCTCACGTCAACAAATTTATTTCAGAATTTTTGGGGTTACATAAGTATACGTTTGATACAGATTGATACAGAATGTTCTATTTTTGACAGATTCTGTTTTTCGTGTGTTGTTTGCTTATTTTGATGAATCTATCGCTAGTATCGGGGGTATGAACCATAGAGAAGTTCGAATACAGTAGGTTTAACACGAATATAAATAAGGAATGAGTTCATTATAGTACCTTGAAGTGGTGGTTTGTTTTCTTATACTAACGGAGCTCATGAGATTTTCTATTGAGTTTTGTGTTGTGAAGTTTTCAAATTTTGGGTAAAGATTTGATGGATTTTGGAATAAGGAGTAGTAAGAGCCTAAGATTGGGGATGCCCATAGCACCCGATGGTAAAATTCAAGGACAACCAAAATCCTAAGCTTGGGGATGCCCAGAAGGCATCCCCTCTTTCGTCTTCGTCCATCGGTAACTTTACTTGAGGCTATATTTTTATTCACCACATGATATGTGTTTTGCTTGGAGCGTCTTGTATGATTTGAGTATTTGATTATTATTTTACCACAATCATCCTTGATGTACACACCTTTTGGAGAGACACACATGAATCGGAATTTATTAGAATACGCGATGTGCTTCACTTATATCTTTTGAGCTAGACAATTTTGCTATTGTGCTTCACTTATATCTTTTTAGAGCACGGTGGTGGTTTTATAGAAATTATTGATCTCTCATGCTTCACTTATATCATTTTTAGAGTCTTTTAGAACAGCATGGGAATTTTCTTTGACTATAAAATTTGTCCTAATATGATAGGCATCCAAGATGGGTATAATAAAAACTTTCATAAAAAGTGCATTGAATACTACGAGAAGTTTGATACTTGATAATTGTTTTGAGATATGAAGATGGTAATATTAGAGTCATGCTAGTTGAGTAGTTGTGAATTTGAGAAATATTTATGTTGAGGTTTGCAAGTCCCGTAGCATGCACGTGTGGTGACCGTTGTGTGACAAATTTGAAACACGAGGTGTTCTTTGATTGTCATCCTTATGAGTGGTGGTCGGGGACGAGCGATGGTCTTTTCCAACCAATCTGTCCCCATAGGAGCATGCGCGTAATGCTTGGTTTTTGATGACTTGTAGATTTTTACAATAAGTATGTGAGTTCTTTCTGACTAATGTTGAGTCCATGGATTATACGCAGTCTCACCTTTCCATCATTGCTAGCCTCTTCGGTACCATGCATTGCCCTTTCTCACCTTGAGAGTTGGTGAAAACTTCACTGGTGCATCCAAACCCCGTGATATGATATGCTCTATCACACATAAACCTCCTTATATCTTCCTCAAAATAGCCACCATACCTACCTATTATGGCATTTCCATAGCCATTTCGAGATATATTGCCATGCAACTTTCCATCGTTTCATTTATTATGACACGCTTCATCACTGTCATATTGCCTTGCATGACCATGTAGTTGACATCGTATTTGTGGCAAAGCCACCATGAATAATTTATCATACATGTCACTCTTGATTCATTCCGATCCCGGTACACCGCCGGAGGCACTCATATAGAGTCATATTTTGTTCTAGTATCGAGTTGTAATCATTGAGTTGTAAATAAATAGAAGTGTGATGATCATCATTAATAGAGCATTGTCCCAATAAATAAATACATAAATAAATAAATAAAGAGAGAGGGAGAAAAGAAATAAAAGGGACAATGCTACTATCCTTTTTTCCACACTTGTGCTTCAAAGTAGCACCATGATCTTTATGATAGAGAGTCTCTTATTTTGTCACTTTATATACTAGTGGCAATTTTTCATTATAGAACTTGGCTTGTATATTCCAACAATGGGCTTCCTCAAATGCCCTAGGTCTTCGTGAGCAAGAAAGTTGGATGCACACCCACTTAGTTTCTTTTGTTGATCTTTCATACATTTATAGCTCTAGTGCATACCGTTGCATGGCAATCCCTACTCCTTGCATTGACATCAATTGATGGGCATTTCCATAGCCCGTTGATTAGCCGCGTCAATGTGACACTTTCTCCTTTTTTGTCTTCTCCACACAACCCCCATCATTATATTCTATTCCACCCATAGTGCTATGTCCATGGCTCACGCTCATGTATTGCGTGAAAGTTGAAAAAAGTTTGAGATTACTAAAGTATGAAACAATTTCTTGGCTTGTCATCGGGGTTATGCATGATGAGAGCATTGTTGTTTGACAAAAATGAGGCATAGCCAAACTATATGATTTTGTAGGGATAAGCTTTATTTGGCCATGTTATTTTGAGAAGACATAATTGCTTAGTTAGTATGATTTAAGTATTATTATTTTTATGTCAATATTAAACTTTTATCATGAATCTTTTGGATCTGAACATTCATGCCACAATAAAGAGAATTACTTTGAAAATATGTTAGGTAGCATTCCACATCAAAAATTCTGTTTTTATCATTTACCTACTCGGGGACGAGCAGGAATTAAGCTTGGGGATGCTTGATACGTCTCCAACGTATCTATAATTTTAGATTGTTCCATGCTATTATATTATCTGTTTTGGATGTTTAATGGGCTTTATTATGCACTTTATATTATTTTTGGGACTAACCTATTAACCGAAGGCCCAGTGCAACTTGCTGTTTTTTTGCCTATTTCAGTGTTTCGCAGAAAAGGAATATCAAACGGAATGAAAACTTCACGAGGATCGTTTTTTGGAACAAACACAATCCAGGAGACTTGGAGTGGACGTCAAGGAACCATCGAGGAAGCCACGAGGGCCCCTCGCAGCTCCACCGACCTACTTCTTTCGCCTATATATACTCATATACCCTGAAAACATCTAGGAGTACCACGAAACCCTATTTCCACCGCCGCAACCTTCTGTACCCGTGAGATCCCATCTTGGGGCCCTTTTCGGCGCTCCGCCTGAGGGGGAATCGATCATGGAGGGCTTCTACATCAACACCATAGCCTCTCCGATGATGTGTGAGTAGTTTACCACAAACCTTCCGGTCCATAGATATTAGCTAGATGCCTTCTTCTCTCTCTTTGGATCTCAATACAAAGTTCTCCTCGATTCTCTTGGAGATCTATTCGATGTAATTCTTTTTGCGGTGTGTTTGTCGAGATCCGATGAATTGTGAGTTTATGATCAAGATTATCTATGAACAATATTTGATTCTTCTTTGAATTCTTATATGCATGATTAAAATATCTTTGCAAGTCTCTTTGAATTATCAGTTTGGTTTGGCCTACTAGATTGATCTTTCTTGCAATGGTAGAAGTGCTTAGCTTTGGGTTCAATCTTGCGGTGTCATTTCCCAGTGATAGTAGGGGTATCAAGGCACGTATTGTATTGTTGCCATCGAGGATAAAAAGATGGGGTTTATATCATATTGCTTGAGTTTATCCATCTACATCATGTCATCTTGCCTAATGCGTTACTCTGTTCTTATGAACTTAATAATCTAGATGCATGCTGGATAGCGCTCTATGTGTGGAGTAATAGTAGTAGATGCCGAATCATTTCGGTCTACTTGTCACGGACGTGATGCCTATATACATGATCATGCCTACATATTCTCATAACTATTTGCTTTTCTATCAATTGCGCGACAGTAATTTGTTCACCCACCGTAGAATATGCTCTCTTGAGAGAAGCCACTAGTGAAACCTATGGCCCCCAGGTTTATTCTCCATTATATTATTTTCCCGTCAACTTGCCAATTTCTATTACCGTTTATTTTCGAATCTTTACTTTTCAATCTATACATCAAAAATACCAAAAATATTTATCTTATTATCTTTATCAGATCTCACTTTTGCAAGTGGTCGTGAAGGTGCTGACAACCCCTTTATCGCGTTGGTTGCAAGGTTCTTGATTGTTTGTACAGGTACGAGGGACTTGCGTGTAGGCTTCTACTAGATTGATACCATGGTTCTCAAAAACCGATGGAAATACTTACGCTACTTTGCTGCATCACCCTTTCCTCTTCAAGGGAAAACCAACACATGCTGAAGAGGTAGCAACATTCTCCGGCGCGACGGCGGGCAGTTGCAGGGCCACCAGTGTGTCGAAGAGGTTGTCACCATAGAGGCTATTGAGGGTGGTGGGCATCGTAGAGCTTGGGCGTGTGGGCTAGAGGCGTACGTCAAGGTCGTCCACGAGCTTCTTGACGACGGTGAACTTGTCGAGGAAGCTGACGAGGACCTTTCGAACAGGGAGACGAAGCTATCGTCCAAGCGGCCTCTCGCCCTGGTGGCCTCAAGCACGACCTGGAGACGTTCCTCGGTGTCGGGCTGCAGGACAGTGTCGTGGACCATCTGGCACAGCCAGCTGATGCTCGCGCTCATCGCCTCCATGGGTCTAGCTTCTAGTCAACTGATCTTGCGATTGGAGTGATCCCTCTTGCCCTTAGTTAGGGTGCGTCGGTGCGTAGGATTTCATAGATTGGACTGGCGGGGAGCCTTTATATGAGAAGTGCAGACTGCGTTGCATTCACCTGTGTCTTGGACATCTACTCCTCTGCCCTCTACTGCACCTGCCTTTGGCTGTATGACAGGTGGGCTAGCCACCTGTTGGGCCCACAAGTCATTCACCCAAACGCAGGTGCAGTAAGTCAATGAAGCTGCGTCCCCCTCTGTCCCAAAACACTTAGGCACGGTACATTAACTCCCTCCTTGTTTCTTAATTCGTGACATATCAACCAATGAGAGATGTGGGCCGTGCATGCTTTCAATGACTTGAGACTACCAAACTTGACATGCAGTGGTTAGTTCATTGCATGTAATCCTATTAATTAGCAAAAATACATTAAGTTCTCTCGCTTTCCCCCCTTTGTCTTGGTTACGGTGCACAAGAGCATGGTTAATAGTATAGCCAGCTGCTGGCTATATGATGTTGCCATGTCATATAGAGCCATCACTTGTAGCCACTCATACAATAAGGTTAGCTATAAGGCTGGCTATAAGAGTACTACTTTCTCATCTTCTCTCTCTCTCTCTCTTCATATGTATTGTATATCGGCCTAGGAATCCGCATATAGTGGCTCTTGCATGAGAGCCCACTCCTCTTTTTCACTTTCTCTAAGATGACTTAGACTAGCCACAGTGGGAGTAACTTCAACAGTAACATCGAGTCCAACTCAACAAATGTGCTTATGTGGCAATGAGTTAATGAGGAGAGAGATAGTTTGAGTAACTTAGCTAGTTACTGTAACATCACATGTCCCAATGCAATATGAGTCTATAACTAAATAAATGAGGCTTTGCATGTTACCATACTTATGTTACTACCCACTATGAAAGGTAGTAACATCGTTTAGGGATATGTGTATGTTACTAGTGTATGTTTCTCTTCATTGTGGCTAGTCATACACCTAGACGGAGGGAGTAGTATCAAGTCATTGGATGCATACGGACACCACGTCTCGTATTGGGTGATTTCTTTTTTCGTGGCAAAAAATAGGGAACTAGGTGGGTAGTTAATGCACCACGCCTAAAAGTATTGGGATTGCTATTTGGTTTTCGTAACGTGACTAATGCACCAGTATGGAGGGAGTACAATAGTAGTCTTTGATTGCAATTTTTTGTTGGTAGCTTACAAAGCTGAGCGCTCGGTGAGTACAGTAGTAGTCTGATTGATGAGACTTCAAATTTGAGCCATCTACTAGAAGGAATAAAACAGTACACCATGTATTTATTTACAGGGGGAGTAGTACATTTTTGTGCAGTTTGTCTAATTCACATCTAGATGTTTTCCAAGGATGTCACATCAAATCTCCCACAAATAACGTAGCAACAAGGAACAAAAAAAGCTGAGACAAGAAAAAAAAACAGGCCACAAACATAGTGGACATCAGGTTAGATGTGACATAATGTCACATCTAGATGTGTCCTAGACAGACCTTTTTGTTACATGCATTACTAGATATTGCTAGTCAAAGTACTAAATCCAGATGGACGTGGTAGTACTACAAAATCCATACGGTGGTGCTAGTACTAGTAGTAGTACTACCAATGTAGTAACACTGTACTACCCGTTGGTCAAATTATTACGTGTTGCTCCTCGCAGTGAAGTGACAAGACCCTTCGCCGGAGATGACACCTGAGTATAGGCGCCGTGTTTGGCATAACATAGTCAGCCTCACCATCTGCAGTCACTATCATCATGGCTGTAGAGCTAGCCTGCTTGCAACTAGCCATGTTCGACATAATTACCCGTGCGTAGATGCCCATGCATTGCACGGAACACCAAGATTGGGGGTGGACGGCGCCAGCAGCGGCCATCGTGCTAGATTTTTCCAAGGCCTTCTAGATGTAGTGGGGAGGAGATAAGGCTGATTGTGAGAGACAAGGAGTTCTTTGTAAATAGGGAACAAGTGCGGGCATCTTTTTGCAAAACTAGAGAAGTTTGGTTTGTATGCGTCAGATCTAGATCCGACGGCTATTGGTGAAAGATGGCCGGCACAACATCATCACCAACTCAGGACCTCTTTGATTCGTAGGATTTTCAAAATGCAGGAATAGGACACGGCAATATTACAACTTTCAAACTGATATTACAAATGTTAGGAGTAATGCACCTACGAAGAGGGAATCTAGGAAGTTTACGTAAGAACTTTCGTTACTTTAGGTGGATGCAGCATTATCGTACAAACTAAAATCCACTGCCCTGACAAGTCACTAATGGGAAAATAAATTTTCGAGTCTCTGGCCACTTGATGTTTCAAAAACAAATTCAGCTTCTGCGGAGACTTTGTCATTTAGGCTTAGACGCTTGCGGTGATCAACACGCCATTCATTGTTGCGCCAAAGAACGCCAAACTTCATTATCTTGAGCACACTTGCCTCCAGAATAAAGAACTTGGCCAATTTAATCTCAGATGTGCTGCCTCGGTAGTCGAACAAATCAATTTCTGTAAGATGGAGATCAAGGCATTCGATAAGATTGTTATAGTGCAACACATTTTTCACTTTCGGGTCTTTTTTTATCTACAAAAGAAGAGAACATATTAGAGAAACTGGCTGTATAAGATTGCCATGTCATCAAGGGGTACCAATATCATTCGCTCATATGATAGGGTTGGCTGACTAGTGATATTTATTCACTCTCTCTCTCTGTCTCTCTCTCTCTTTCTCTTTCTCTTTCCTCTCATTTACCTAGGAGCACGTGAAGAACATGAGAATTTGTTGCCTTCCACTATGTGGCTGATGCAATATTTCTCAAAAGTATGCCACATAATACGCATTGATGTCCAATGAAAAGATTTTGTGACCGCTCTCGCAATGTGAGAGAATTGGCACCGCTGTGCACACAGACCCACATGTATAAAGAAACCAATCAAACCAACTACACTAGCCTCTCACTCTCCCAAACTAGTGTTTTTTATTGCCTCAGTCCTCTCTCTCTCTCCCATGCAAGTGTTATTTCATTGCGTGAGTTAATTTGGCACCTGAGCAAAGTAGGTGATCCAGATTGGTGCACCACGTGAGCAATGGAGGGGCATCGATGCCAAATGCATCACAAGTGAATTTGGCACGTGTTTTGGCCTACATAGTGGAGGGCTGTTATAGCCCACTTTTGTACTACCTCCTATTTAGTGTAAAATTTTGACCATAGATTTACCTAAGAAAATGCCAATGCATGTTACCAAAAATTATACCATTTGAAATTATGTTTAATACGAATCCAATGATACAATTTTTAGTGACATGCATTAACATTTTTTCAGTTAAATCTATGGTCAAATTTTGATACTACAAAATAGGACGAGTAAACCAGGACGGAGGTAGTACTTGCTCTTAGGGTAACCATAGAGTTACTAGTCTAAGTTACTTTCCACTATGACTAGCCTAGGCTACTATAGTAGTACAACAAAAAACATTTCTTTCGATGCAGAGCGTAGATGTAGTTTTGAACACTACACTTGTCATCATAATTCGGGAAAATGACGAAAAAATTGAGCTAGGTTGTGATTACTGTTTACTAATAGGAAAAAGTTTCACCTTGATGAGTAGCTTCTCCGTGCAGGGAAAGCATGTAAGGAATCCAACAACTTGATCCAGATTGGGGCCGATAGAATTTATTGCAAAGATCTTCACTATGCGCATAGACTGGGTTAAGCTTGTGGGAATCATTTTCTGGAAGACGGTCGTAAATACATCAAGAAGAAATTTAAAAATGTGAATTTCAAGAAGACAGAGAAGAAGATGAGTGTTGTACCTGAACGATTACGGATCCAATAAAGAGTTCGGAGAATTTGGCAGATGAGTACACTAACACTGTCAATTTTGGGGCGTCAATGACCCTTATTTATGTTGGTCCTTCTAGATGAGATACAGGCAACCTCTCAAGGAAAGGCGCATTCTCAATGACCATAACATGGAATAGCAGGAGTGATCTCTTCCTAATTGATGTCTTGTTGCGGGGCCAACAAGACACATAAATCCATCGGAGATTCGTCGAGGCGATGTGGAGGCTAATGAACCCGTGGATCTGCTCAAGATGAAGGTACTCGAGCGCAGTACATCTGTGGAGTAGGTGCTCCATAGCCTGCTTCGAGATGCCAACGTCGAAGAGATCGAGCTGCTTGAGTTGAGGGAGAAGAAGGGCGGGCGTGGCATTAATTTGGGGAAGATAGCAGGAGCTAAAGCTGGCGCGGCACAGCGTTGGCGTGAGGCGGAGCGTGGACGGCGGCAGAGAGCGACATCTTCCAGCTTCAAAGCTGAGCTCCTCAAGCTGATCTAGGGCGGGGGATAAGAACCACTCGTCGAACATGGCTTGGACCTTGCAGTTGGTACTGAACATGCGGATGTCAAGGTGTCTGGCAGGCCTAGGGTGCAATGAAAGGATCTTGGAGACTACGGCCATGCCTTTGCAATCCCCATCATAGAGGCAGCTGTCGACGGTGATGTTGATGGGGACTCGGTGCTAGAGGGGGCGCCACCACCGAGAGAGCAGGGTGGTCCGCACAGCAGATTTGGTGGGGAGGAGGCAGATGATGACGAGCAGCATGTCGTTAGGGAGGCTGCTGATGGAGTCCAGGCTCGCCGGATTCGGTTTTGGCTCGAGCCACCTCTGCTTGTTGGCTGCCTCGCCGTCCAACTCAACGGGCATCGACGCCAGTGTACACATGTGGTGGTGTGTGTTTTGTGCTGGCCTGCCGGTGTGTGCGAGTGCGTCCTTCTGTGCATGCCGCCGCGCAGTGGTGAATTGTGCACGAGAGCGTCCTTCACGCGGAAGAAGTGTGTCGTCAATGCATCCTCAATTTACTAGCATGTGGGGTGCTACCCCGAGTGGTTTCAAGTTTGTTTACTTCACCGTGTGTCAGATGGGCCTCTAGTTTACTTATTTTCACCCACTGCCACATGGGCCAGCACACGAAGATAGAGAACACGAGCTAACAAGGTAGCATGTGGACTGGTTGACCGGTCAACTAAACAATATAAGGAGCTATACGCTGACACCGTGAGCGTATAATCCGTCGGTATAGAGAGTTCGAGTGAGAGGGGAGACCCGTGAGAGATAGTAGAGAGACAGAGAGAAAGAGCTACTCCCTTCGATCGATAATGTAGTGCCAACAATTTTTTTAAAGTCAAACTTATGAAACTTTGACCAAGTTTATAAAGAAATTACTTATATCTACAATACCAAAGATAAATTATAGTATGAAGTAAGTACATGTTGTGATGAATCTAATGATCGTTCCAGATGTAAATGTTTTTCTCCACATATACTTGCTCAAACTTTCTGAGGTTTGAATTTTCAAAACATCCATATGCTTATGGACATGAGGGAGTCCCTAACTAGAGAGAGTGTGTGTGTGTGTGAAATGGAAAGAGTGAGTGAAAAAGTGTGTGTGTGTGTGTGTGTGTGGAAGAGGCATGGCAACACACGATAAAAGTAGAGAAAAGGCGTGTGTGTCTTATGCAAACATATCACACATACATCTTCAACAACAGAAGCATGGTGAGGAGATAGTGTGTGGTTGTTTGCAACCGAGAAAGAAAGACCCCTGGCATGTGGCCATGAGGGGTCTGACAAACAAGGGAGAGAGGTCGAGAGAGACGTATGGAGAAAATGCAGACATAGGGGAGGAGAGAGTGTAAGTTTGTCATAGAGAGATCCCCTGGAGAACGTGATGGGACTACATGGGTGGGAGATCGAGTGACAAGGTGTGTGCGTGATAGAAGATACCCTAAGAGATATCGAGATACACGTATGGATGGAAGGAGACAATATGTGTGTTCCTGATAGCTAGTGAGAGATAATCATACTTAGGAGGAGTGCGTGTGCCTATGATGGAGTGAGGGATTATGGTACTTAGGGGGGGTGCGTGTCACATAGAGAGAGAACGAGGGCGGAGAGTGTTGGATGAGTCTATATGTAGCGCGAGCGAGACATGTGTATGTGTGAACCAGGGAGATATAAAGTTTGAGAGAGATAGAGGAGCCCCGATAAGGCTGAGTGGTGCATCAGATAGCTGAGAGGGGGAAAGAGATATTCCATCCACTCGATAATGCAGTGCATGTAAATTTTTTAGAAGTCAAACTTTGGAAACTTTTATCAGGTTTATGCAAATGTTATTTATATCTACAATACCAAAGATACATCATAAGAAACTACATCTCATGATGAATCTAATGGTATATGTTTGCCGTTCTAGATGTAAATGTTTTTCTCCACGTACATGGTCAAACTTTGTGATGTTTGACTTTTTAATAAATCTATATGCTATGGACGGAAGAGAGTGCCTAAGTCGAGAGAGATCAAGTGCGTGTGAAGGAGAATGAGTGAGTGTGCAAAAAGAGTACGTGTGTGAAAGAGAAGGGACAACAAACGATAAATTAGAGAAAGTGTGTGTTTTTTCGTTTCTTATGCAAACATATCATGCATGCATCTCCGAGATAGAAAAGTGAGGTGAGGAGATACACGAAGATAGCTAGTGTGTGATTGTTTGCAATGGAGAGAGACACCCCTATAGCACATGTCCAATAGAGGTCTGGTCAACAAGGAACAAAGGTTGAAAGGGACACATGGAGAACATGGACGCATGGGGAGGGAGAGAGGGTGTGTTTGTGATAGAGAGATCCCCTCGAGATCGTGAGGGGACTATATGGGTGGGAGATCGAGCACTACAAAAAAAGACACATCCGTGACATTTTGGGCCAAACGAATTTTTTTTCTGTCATACATATGACACTTCTATGACGATAATTGTGACAAAACCCGGTATCATCATAGATGTGGTGGGCTCCTACTTCTATGACAAAAAATCATGACAGAAAATGGGCTTTTCGTCCTGGGCGGGTCGGAGAGGCAGCTGGGTGACATTCTTTGGGCTGTCCATGACGGAAAAAACCGTGGTAGAAGCAAGGGGGAGGAAAATTTCGGGGAGTTCCCGGTTACGGTGGGAGGTCGGGGGCCGAGCGATGCACGCTTCTCTCGTACACGTACGCGCGTGTGTGCGAGGCGTTGGCTCTAACTGAACCCGAGCAATTGCACTGCAGGCTACGCGTTACTAAACCCGAGCGATCGTTCGATGGCTATTAACTGAACCCGATCGAGCGATTCCTTCGCTACTGCTGCTAACTGAAGCCGATCGATTGGATGAACAGTGAGCGTTGTGGGGGGGGGGTTGGATGAACAGTGAGCGGTGGTGTTGCCTCTGGATGAACAGGACCCCGTGGTGTGGTGGAGGGCTAGATGAACAGTAGATAATGGAGGGGTGCCCATGGAGGGGTGGATGAACAAGACCCCGTGGTGTGGAGGGCTGGATGAATAGTAGACGGTGGAGGGGT
>NC_041388.1:180949907-180966911 GCF_002162155.2 Triticum dicoccoides | reverse complement strand
GGGCTGGATGAACAGTAGATAGTGGAGGGGTGCCCGTGGAGGGGTGGTTGAACAGGACCCCTTGGTGTGGAGGGCTGGATGAACAGTAGATGGTGGAGGTGTGGTTGAACAGTAGCCGGTGGAGTAGCGCGCGGTGGAGGTTGGATGAACAGGAGCCCGTGGAGGCTGGAGGAGGTCGACGGTGGAGATGAACAGTATCCCGTGGAGTCCCGTTTTGCGGTACGCCACACCCCTCCCGATGAACAGGACCCCTGTTTCGACCGTAGCGCTCCAACACAAGTCTGTTTCGTCCGCCACACCCCTCCCGATCAACAGGACCCCCGTTTCGACCGTAGGAGGTCCGTTTCCTCCGTTTTGCGGTACGCCAGGCCCCTCCCGATGAACATGATCCTGTTTCGAACGTGGCCGGTCGAACACAAGGCCGTTTCGTCCGTTCTGCGGTATGCCAGACCTCGTTTCCATCGCCTGTTCCATCCAAGCCCTCCCGATGAACACGACGTATTCCGTTGCCTCCCCATGAACACGACACATTCCGTTGCCTCCCCATGAACACGACGCATTCCATTGCCTCCCCATGAACACGACGACGACGCTGTTTCTCCGTTCCGACCCAGCCATGTACACGAGCCCTGGCCGTACGTATGCGCGAGTACGTGTTCGAGACCCCGCCCGTATGTACACATACGTGGCCGTATTTTCTTTCTTGCACCCTGGCTGCTGTACGTACGTGTACATGCTACGTGCGCGCCTCTACTATGACACGTGCGCGCCTCTACATCGACCAGTATATATGTACGTACACGTTCGCGACCAGAATGACAACGCTACGTATGCTTCGACCAGGTGGGTCCCGACTGTCAGGCACTTCCTTGCGTGCGAAGATGTAGCCGGTGGGTCCCAGCAGTCAGGGGGGCGAAATACGGTGGCCCATCCGGTGGGTCCCCGCTGTCAGGTGGAGGAATAATTATTTTGCACGTAATAAGGAGGCACTTCCTTGCTGCGGCCATGGACCCAGCTGTCAGCCTCTCCACGTACAGTCCACATCCGATGGAAGCCGTTCCTTGACCACGTTGACCACGCCGCGCCGAGAGCACCAGGGCGGTGGACGACGGCGAGGCCTAGGAAGTGGACGACGCGGAGCCGGGGAAGACGCGTCAGTGGATGCCCACGCATAGAGGAGTACGAGGGTTCACTGGTTTGCTGCGGTGTGAGGCTGCCGTTGCCGCAAAATAACAGGGGGTGTGGGTGAGTAGAGGGATGGTCTGGCCAGCGGTGGGAGTAGTAGGGGTGGTGAGGCCTCCGCCGCATCGCAGCCTTCCACGGGAGGCAGGAGCACGAGGCACGACCGGCGCTGGTTTGGGCGACTGGAGCAAGAAGACCAGAGGTTGAAGAAGCACTACGGCCGTTGGATGGACATCGTATGGTCACTGGAGCTAGAATCGTGCATATTGACTAAGTTGACAAAGCCCTCCATCCCCGTCAACTTAGTAGGCCCACAAGTCAGCCTCCCACCAAGGTGGGTCCCAACTAGCAGGGGGTATTCATTTTTTCAGCATAATAAGGAGGCACTTCCTTGCGTGCGAAGATATAGCTGGTGGGTCCAAGCTGTCAGCGGCGGTAACATTTTTTCGTGAAATACAGAGGCCCTTTCGGTGGGTCCCTGATGTCATGTGGAGGAATCATTATTTTGCGCATAATAAGGATGCATTTCCTTACGTGCGGCCGTGGACCCAACTGTCGGCCTCTCCACGTACAGTCCACTTCAGATGCATGTCGGTCGTTGACGACGTTGACCTGGCCGCGCCGAGAGCACCAGGGCGGTGGACAACGGTGAGGCCTAGGAAGGGAACGACACGGAGGCAGGGAAGACTCGGCAGTTGTTTCCCACGCGGAGAGGAGTACGACTGTACGATGGTTTACTGGTTCGTCTGCCGTCGCTGGAGAATAACAGCAGGTGTGGGTGATTAGAGGGATGGCTAGGCCAGCGATGGGAGTACGGTGGGGCGGTGAGGCCTGCGCGGCAGCACAGCCGGCCGCGGGGAGGAGGGAGCAGGCAGTCCCGCCGGCGCTTGTTTGAGCGGCTGGAGCAGGAAGAGCAGAGACTGAAGAAGCACGACGGCCGTTAGATTTACATGCTGGGGCACGCCTCTCCCTCACCCACGTGCGCGGTGGTTCGTAGGACGAGGAGAGGGTTTTGACTACAACGCCCTCTCCGTCTCCCTCTCCCTCGCCCTTACCCTCGCGGTGGACGTGCAACAATTCAATTGGTGTTTGATTGCCAGAAGCATATTGTACTATAGTATCATCATTGTTGGACCTTCGGAAGAGGCGAAGAGCCAAGTGCAAGGTTCACACGAGTACGAACTGTTGAACCTCCCGAAGAGGCAAAGAGCCAAGTGCAAGGTTTTATAGGAGTTGTCGTCCTAGTAGGAGTGTACTAGTACAACTATAGCGAACGATGCTACTGTATGATGCCGCCACGTCACGTATATCCAAAGCTGTGCCACCTTCTTTTCTCAAAGAGCGTGTTGGAGCCCGTGCAACAACCACACAAGTTGCACGTACACATAACACATTTACTAGTAATAAATTCTAAAGGACAAATGCCAGTATGCCACACAAGTTCATCTCCAACTCATGTGATAAATTTGTGCACGACTAGTCTACATATATTCACAGCGCTACTGTTCACAATTACCGTACTCCACTTACACGTTATAGATGGGCTACATGTCCTCCTCCAGGTTCCAGTCCCAGGTGTTCTTCATCGATGGCACGATCCATAGAGGTGGGCAACGGGAATCATTGTCGCAGCTTTCTAGTCCGGTTCCACACGATGGAGACTCATCCAAGCTGAAGCGGCATAAATCAGGGATAGCGTGTCCCAGCATGTCATTCATCCGGCGGTGCGCACTGAAGACACAACCATGCTTCATGAACGGCAGGCCTTCCATGTCGTGCATGGAAGGTGGCATCCGCTTCACAATGGGGTAGCTGTCCCCGGTGAAAAGTGAGTACTTTCCAAGAGTGTTCCTCGGCACCCACGTAGCATCACGGGGGTCGAACTCGGCGCCGTTCATCTGGTACATGCGGCATCCCAGATCTGGACACATGGTGACATACATAGTCAAGGTCCATGCATAGTAATGTTGTGCTCAAATGTGGCGGTCAGTAATACTGTGCAGCAAATAGTACTACTCCGGTATAGAGGAAGTAAAATAACCGGCTTATTATATATAGCCACTCTTGGCTACATGGATGAGATAGTAAGACATGGAAAAACAAAAATGGTGGCAGCTAGTGGGTTCAAGTCTTCAAGGGCCTAGCTAGCTATACGCGTCCTCCAAGGTAAAAAGTACTCCTACTAGTACTACAAAGTATACTGCTAGTACAACAATGAAAGAGAAGGCGAGAGGGTTAAAAAATGGAATACATGGGTAGATGGTGACAGTCCGATCATGGTAGATTATGTGACCATGTTGCACATCAGTGGTACCATGGGTAACGACTGCTAAGATAGTTGATCCTAATATGCCAAAGTCAGCTACAAGGTTCCAGGTTAGACCGAATCGCGGATGCAAATGCACATCCAGGATCTACGATCTTATTTTGATCGGGGGATGACTGGTCCCTGCAAAATAATGGAGTATCGTTAGGGATGCAAATGATGGTTTGTGCATTCCGTTTGTAATCTCCCGTATCGTAGGATGTCAACCAGATGAAACAAGTCCCCTGGCTTGTCACCGCGAAGATGCGGCCTAGATGGCGCACGGCGTCTTCGAATGTGTAGGGGTACAAATATGCCGCCGCCAACATGCGCCAGCCTCTGCCGTTACTGCCTCCTGCATTGATGGAAATCCTTATGTCGAACACCGCGATGAGATAGTAATCGTCGTAGCCGCATCGCTTTGTCGGCGGGTCCGCAATTGCTATCTTCTTCAATCTCATGTAGGCATAATCATACGTATTCTTGCCCAGCCAGTCTGGAAGGCCGATCCCAATGGTGGAGAAGGGGTCTACCGGAACGGCCGCACTGTTGTGGATGTTGTGCAAAATCATGGTGGTATTCGGCCGGAGGTATGCAAGCCAATCTTTGTTGGCACTGACCCAGACCTATATATAAGACGGTGGGCAGCGGAGAAATTACGGGATGGAAATGGAATAACTAAGTACTACATGATCAAACTCCATTACTGACCTACTCATCGGACAAAATCCGACTACCTCTCAACGTCGTCAACTCTTGCGGAGTCAACGTGCAACCATGGCAAGGGAGCGGTGGACTGTTCGAAGAATTGTCCCATAGAAGAACCTTCTCCTCGAGGACGCATGGAAGACCAACAAGCATGGCCTTTTCCCAAGCTTATTTAAGCAGTGTCTTGAAAAAGTTGGTGCAGGAAGCACCGAGTCTTGCGGCAGTGAGGACATCGGAGTGGCGTGCGATTTCTCCCAGAGAATCATCGTCCAAGGTCTCCAAGCCCCGACGAGGAGGAGAACCGCCTGGCGAATCCATGGGAGCAGCGGTGAGCTGCCTTCTCTTCGGGGGAGGGGAACTGGCGAGGAGGAGATAATAGCGTAGTAACCGCAGGGCCTTGTCCCTTCCAACTGTAGCTCGTTCCTCAGCGAAGGGGTGAGGCTATTATTTACTACTCTAAATAATAGCACTAGTAAATAATAGCACTAGTAAGAAATTTTTGGCACTAGGTTTTAGTTTTTGGTACCATGGAGTACTAGTACTAGCATTATGGAACGTTATGGGATTGCATTATACTGTAAATAATAGCACTACTAAGAAATTTTTGGCACTAGGTAGTAGTTTTTGGTGTGGATTAAGAAATTTTGGGTATATTTTTGCCATTTTTTGTACATGCCAAATAGTGTCAAAAAACGTCATACATTATGTGACGGAGGAGTACGTACTCGTACTGTAGCAGTACTACTACTACTTTTCTCAACTAGTAGTGCAATGTACTGTACATCTAGTCTAGTCTTGTATAGTGCACCAGTTTTGAACTCTTGAATCTCAGGGCCAAGGAGCTACAATTGGAAGTGGAGGGTACTACTGTTCTCTAGAACCATCGCTGTACAATCAATGTAGGGGAAGTACACATGCGTAGTGGCCTAGTGGGTACTCTCGGTGCTCTATTCAGCCGCTCCTCTCACGTAGCTGGCCTACTCAGCCGCTCCTCTCACGCACACACTAGCATCCTGTTTATCAGTGATAGTTACTGCGGGGGCAAAACATTTGAGTTATTTGATACAGCGAGACTAGGCTTTTCGCTTCCATTTGTGGAGGTGTAATGGATCTCGTCAAACTTTGTTAGTAGTTCGTTCTTTATGAATGAGATGAAGCAAAGCTTTTGCCTCTATTTCAAAAAAAACATGGCAAGAGGAATTTCTTTTATAGTAGAGCCGATAATGGAGTGAAGTCCATGCATGCAACGCCACAAGCTACAGAGTAGTAGTAGAGCACTTTACGTACAGAGCCATATTGCACAGTTCCCAATGCCCCACCAGGATTTTCCGGCTCCTCGGGCTTAATTTGGAGGCGCTAGTTTAAATATGCTACTAGCTGGAAGCTGCAAGCGAGGAGCGGCTAGGGCGAGCACGCGAGCCACGGGATCCTGGGAAGGAAAACCCGTTCACGTGGCTAGGCTGTCCAGTGCACCCAGATTGTGGGGCCGCACATCCATTTGACTTCAAAACTCAAACTACCCGTGTAAAATATTGTCTCGCAGCAAAGTGTAGTAGTACTATTTAAAAAAAAGGTCGTCGTGCGTTCGGCCAGGATCGAACCCACAAAACGAGGTATACACTCCCGCGACCACTAGTAGTACTCGTTGGAGTACGATGCAACCTAGAATCGCCTTTTGTCGCTACTAGTACGTACATTGTTCCTTACAAGAAACCCCTAAGAGCATGGTTAATAGTATAGCCAGCTCCTGGCTATAAGCCAGTGCCATGTCATCTACAGCCCATCTTATAGCCAACATGTAGTAGTAGTTTATTTCCTATAGCCCGCTGACTCAGCTCTATTGTACTTGCTCTAATAATGCAAGAAACCACTAAAATGCCAAGAAACTACTACCACTTGCATACGTGGCAGACTTAAGATAAGCCTACCTTATCAACCATTGTACATGCTCTTACCAACAAAAATCCTCGAGTGACCTCCTACCTCCGGCCCGTCCACCTAGTCATCCTCGACCATGGGACGCAGCTACCGCCGCCGGCAGAAGGCGAGGTCAAAACCGCCGGCGGTGTAGATCACATGTTGCGGCAGCCTGGATGCTAGCTCCGTCCGGCGCTCGCGGCCACTAGCTAGCCAAGATAGCTCCGTCAAGCTGCTTGTCTGCAAGGTTTGCTAGCTAGATTGGCAAGGCAGCGCGGCGGCTTACTCGTGCGCACCGCGCTAACGCTAGCCATCTAGCTCGAGCGAAGGCCAGCGCGGCGGCTTGCTCGCTCGTGAGTCATGCTCGAGCCAGCCTGCCAACCCGTGCGGAGGCCAGCGCAACGTCCGGCCCGTCCGGCGGAGCGGCAGCCAACTCGCTCATCACCGGTGCCACCGACGAACACGCATCAGTACTGTTTGAAGTGATGTTTAGGAAAAATAATGATTTGAGGGGGAATAACATGATAGAAGGTCAGATGTGGGTCCCTCATATCAACGGTCAAACAAAATGTGTTGGTTTAAGCTGCCTCGTCAGCACGGACATGTGGGCCAACCCTGTCATAAATGGGTTTAAACAAACCTAATCGGTAGGAGTACTAGGTAGTTTTTGGCATGGATTAAGAAATTTTGGGTATGTTTTTGCTATTTTTTGTACAATAGATTCCTCCTAGGGCTGGTTGAAAGTGGTAGTTTTTTGTTAAATACTCTACATATTGTAAGTAGGAGTGAAAGTTAAGCTTTGGAAGCCAATAAGCAAGGCTAGTTACATAGTGCATAAGTGTACATGATTGAAAGTAAATGTCAACCATGAGTGACTAATATCTTGATGGAAAGCTCGAAACTATGGAATACTAGGAAAAGAAATGCATGGTTGGAAATACTAGCAATGTTCATGTCTATTGCAGCGAATCATAATTAGAATAATACTTATTCACAAACTTGGTACAAAACACTCTAATTTTGATATACATATGTCAGTAGAGATATATTATGTTTCAATTAGAATATATTCCTTGGGCTGTTTTGGTGAGGTCATGGAGGGATGTGGTTGGTTTTAAGATACTAATTATGGGTTTTTCTGCAAATTGGTAGACAAGTGGGATATTGGTGAGAAAAGGCAACAACTTACCTCACAATCATTAGATGTAGATCTAATGGTCAGAAACGACTGATGGCAGACACACCAGCATCAGCAACTTAGTCTTGTGTAGGAGTACTAGCAAGATCCGTGCATTGCATGGAACATCAAGATACATTTTTTTTATAAAACACTTGTTGTGATTGACCCTTGCGGGAGTAATCCCATGTGTAAAAACTAATGATATCTCGAGAAATATGAGGTAAGGAGTGGGGTGTGGTGGTGGTTGGTGGTCGAACTGAGCGGAGGCATGGGGATTGACGACGCCGGCAGCAGCCACCAGGCCAGTTTGTTCCAGAGGCTTCCTTTCTTAATTGCTCAACAATGAGGTTCGTTGGAGATAAGGATGAACGAGGGAAGGCCTTGTCTGCAAATGTGGAGAGGGGTGCGGGTATCTTTTAGTTTAATTTCCATCTGTTAGATATAGATCGGACGGTCTATATTGCAAGATGGCACACGTACCATCATCACCAACTCAGTTTTTTATAAGAGAAGAAATATAAGTATGGAGATACAAACGTATTATCGATACTTGCTTCCGTAAACTAGCATCTACATTCTATTCAACGCCTCGGCATGTGGGGCCTTAGCACAATGACTTCTCGACTGTGTAAAATGAAGATTTTCCCATCGCCAACAAGGAGGGGGTGACGGCGGCGCGCTTTTTGGCTTGCTCTAGTCCTAGTAGTCATACTAGGTGGTCTAAGCACGTGTAGATTTATTCTTTTTCACGTCTCGTGTTCGCCGTACTGCCACGACTGTTCATGAATAGACGGTAAGTTATTCACGGGGAAACCCTTGTTGAGCGTGTTTGTGAGAGAGAGAGAGAGAGAGAGAGAGAGAAAGAGAGAGTGCGTGTGTGATATGTTATAGACTGAGGCAATGATAACAGATTCTTTGTGTCTATGTGTGTGGAGGATAGAGAGAGACATGTACATGGGGCTTTGTGTTGTGTAACATGGAGACACATATACATAATTAGAGAGTGAGTGTGTGAGATACACATGCGGACATGAGGAGATATGAGGATCCAGGTAAATGGGTGTTTGTGCGTGTCTGTGTGTGTTTGTGCACGCGTTTGTGTGTGAGAGGGAGAGAGTGTATGTGGAGTAGAGAGACCACTGATGATGTAAACCTGGTATAAGGGAAGGGGGAATGGTGTGACATGTGTAGTAGCGAGATAGCACGGGTGCGGGCGGGGGGAGCAGACTATTTGGAAGAGACATCGAGTGTGTGTGTGGGAGAGCGGTGTGAGAGCGAGAGAAAGAGAGAGCTAGCGACGGAGAGAGAAAGAGAGAGGAAGAGGGGGCGAGAGGGGTCGTTTGTGTCCATAAATGGCGTATAGATAGGGAGACAATGTTGATGTTGTCCGAAATTGGCCTATGAATGGAGACGCAAGGGAAGCGAGTCATCGTGTGTGTGATAGGGACTTCATGAGAGATCTAGAATAGATGGTGTAGAGAACAATGTGCGAAATCGAGAACGATTATACATTAGGGAGATATGCAAAGAGTCACGACATATATGTATACAGGGAAGGAGCTGGGGCGGGTCCGCATGTGGGAGAGATAGAAAGAGGAGAGTGGTGCAGAAGGATACAAAGTGTGCTTGTTTGCAGTGGGGTTGGTGTGTGAGGTGAGTGCGCGAGAACCACATAACTAGGGAGATAGACGTTTGGGGGCGACGTTTTGTGTGTATGGGAAATATACACTCTACATAGTGCGTGTGCTTGGGTAAGAGAGATAGCGGGAGACCTAGAGAGTGAGGGAAGAGATGTGTGCATGCCCGAGAGACAAAGTGATAGAGACCTATGTTGGGGTCCGGACTTTACAAGAGAGAGGGGTGTTAATGTGCTCGTGTGTTGGTGTTTGGGGGAGAGAACGACTTCTCTCTCTGTGTGTGTGTGTGTGGTGGGGGGGGGGTGACTTCAGATAAAGAGTGAGGTGTCTATATTTGAGGGACTTTAGCGTAATTGGGATATTGTGCACTCATGGTTGATCAATTTGTTTCACAGTTTGTACTATGAGATAACGATACTTGTGAACATGCGTGATATACCTTGATGTACCAGAATTACAAACCTAAGATTGGAATTTTGGACTTCGACTCCATCATTAGCTTTTGTAATTCATTTAAACGGAGGTACATTTTTTAAGCCGGGATTTCGTGATTTCAAATTCATATATCAAACCTAGAGATATACACATACGTGCATGTTCAAACGTTATAATCATCCACTTTATTCATACACATACACATTTTTGCTTTTGTCATCATATTTAGGATAAACACATTTGGAATTTCATTTGAATTGGACCGTATGATGGTATTTGCTTGTAGTAGCTCAATGATCCATATTTGAATTGAATGGACAATCTAAGTTTCGAGTTGGAGACATTGATTTTCGAAACTTGCACATTTTTTTGCGTGCAAAACAAACAAATTGTCGGCCATGATATCATAGTCGGCCGTACGAGAGCAGAATACTTGTAATTTTAGGCGCCAAAAGCTTTCAAACTTCCCGCTCACATTGACATACCACGCACCCGAAAGTTTAGCCCTGCGATATTCCTGTTTTACCCCTGCCACATGAACGGAAACGGGCTGCTTTGGTAACTCCATTGTTTTCCCCTCTTTGCCTCCAACATTCTTCCCCAGAGCCCCTCCCCTTCCCCTCCCCTCCCCCCAACCACGGCAAGACGCCGGATCTAGTCCTCCGCTGCAGTGGTGGACCTCACACCCCGCCGGATCGACCATCCGCACCTTGGAACCCCCAACTGACAACTCACCACTTCACCGGAGCCGCTTCAGCGACTGGCTTGTCCACCGCTCCAGATCTCCTTGACCGCCATCATGGTCCACCGCATTAGCTCTGCTTAATCGGTGCCCTCGTCCACCACAGCATAGGCCCTTCACTGACTCCCTCGTCCGCCCCTTCGCTGGCCCTTCATACAAGCCCTCGTCCGCCGCAACAGATCCGCCTCACCGAAAGCACTGTACAACGCGCCCGCCGAAGCCTTCGTCCACTGCACCAGACCCGCTCCACGGACGCCATATTCAACTCCACCGGCCCTGCTTTACTGACGCTGCAGCCTCATCAGGTTATTTCGATTTGTACTCCTTCGGTTTTTCTCTTTATCGTGCAACTGTTCACTTACCACAGATGAGCTTTCTTGTATGTCGACAGGCGCCGCAACCATAGCACCGGAGCCGCTTCAGCGATGGCCATAGCCGGCCCAAACTCAACCGCAACACGAGCACCATTGACAATCCTTAGCTATCAAGTATGACAACGATACCCATACGCCGCCGAGAATTAGGTATTATTATCCAACGGCCGGCGCCTACGTTCACTTTCCTAGCATAAGCACCACACCTTTGAATTTCTTCAGGGCATCATTTAGTTTTTCATGAGACGCGTTATTCTGCTTGCACCTGTAGGGCCATACTTCTTGCAGTGAACATGTTACATGTGCTAAATTACATACCAGTGCACATATAGTTAATATGCTTTAGTTTTGTTCTGATGCCACCTATTGGTTCCATCAGACTGCTTAATGTTCTCTATGCTTAATTACACATCAACAAACTAGCATGTGGTTCCACTGCTTTTTGTTCGTTTTACCCTACATTTTCTGATGCTAGCTATTACATCACTGCTCCGAGCCTCTATTCATTACTTGTTTGTGTGTTCTTGATCTTCCCAAGTTGCATGAATAATTTGATGCTTCTATTAATTATGGAGCTGCCAACCCCATCAAGCAAAATATTTGTTCTTTTGGGGCTGGCACCTCGAACAAGCATAAAAATAGAGGGAAGCAGATATACTCCCTCCGATTCTATTTACTCTGCGCATAACTCTTGACCCGCATACCAAGGAGGGCACTGGTTTAATTTTTCTGGACTAATTTGCCAATTAATTAGGGCATAGGCGGATGGGGCGGGGCACAAAAGGAAACCAGCGCTAGGAATCGGCAACGCGCATACTAATACGAGAAAACTGAGAAAAAGTTATACACAAAGTAAAAATAATCGGAGGGAGTATTGTCGTGTATGCACACACCCTTCTTTCATTATTTTAGATGAACCATTGATGGTCAATTCGGACCAGTGCATGCGATTAAAATTAATTTTACCTAAATATATGGTACAGAATAAACTACAACAACTAGATTTGCAACCACGGGATGCTGACGATATCTTCAAAGAACATTGCAACAACAGCTAGGCTTCACAACAACATATGGTAAGCCAGTGTGTTTGAGTACATGTGAAATGTAATGCGAGTGGGCTGCTTTCTTGGCTTGTGCCCTCAACGTGTAATCCTACGTAATTACAAATAGTTCAGTTGTCTGCCTTGTTGTATTGCTTGATTCGAATGCTTATTTGTTGTTACGCTATACCTGAGTTGGCCAATATGTCAGCAGTGCCTATTGTACTATCGTAAAGAAATGCATGCCTATTTCATTTGAGTCCTTAACTTTTCCTATCAACTTCATCACAAGACTGTCTTCGTAGTTTATATGAGGCCACACTGTTAAGTGCTTTCTCAGATTATTTCAACTGCTTAGATGCCTTGGCAACTTAAATATAGCGGTTGTACACTCCCTTTCAACTAGGGATGTCAACTGGGTCCGGTTTAATCCCGATTAAAGTCCACTAGTGGTATGATAGTTCAAAAGAGTTTTTGTTTTTTTGAGGAAAATGAACTAGGGAGGTAGAAAAAACTAACTAGATGGGACTGGCGGATTTCGTTTATTTGCCACTTACACCCCTAGTTTCATCTTACCATTTTAATTTCTTTTCGGCTGATGCCGCTTCAAACCATTTAAATATAGTTTGCCATGCTCGGCAATAATTCGTCCGTCGTTTACCATGTAAGCTTACTGCATGGATCATACGATAACTATCTCTTACTAATGTCCAGCGGAAACCTTTCAGGATGCCGTTCACACTAGGACACAATGTACAACCCCAGAATCTATTTGTGGAAGCAGTGCGCCATCCATGTTACCAGATGGTAGCAGTTCAGAGGCAACACCGCTGGAGAGCAGTCTGAGCATAGATATTATAGTGCTTGAGGCTCTACTAGAGGCGGAAAGAGATGGTGTGGCTGCCATGAATGAGGTAATGTTTATCTTGAGGCTGGAAATTACGGAATTAGCGGCACACATTATGCAAGCAACCCAAGAATTGGAGGAAGTAAGAATGTTGCATTTGAAGACGGAGGAGGTCCTGCTATTTCTGCTATCTGAAGCCCAAAATAATCCCAGTTATTCTTTAGATACCAGCTGAAATTTTCATTAGATTATTGTACTTGCATGTTGTGTCATGTATCTGAATGGATTATGTTGCAAGACCCCCTATGTTATCCATGTGTTGTAATGATCCGAATTTTTTAGGCAAGGTAATCCTCAGTACTTGTATGATTGACATAAGGTGAACTGTTTGTCGTGTGAGCATATTGTATTGGATGAAATAACTGTTTGACTCAGAGTGTATCCAACCTACTGAATTCGAAGATCACGGCATTTCTAAATCATAATCATATATAAAGGTGGAATAAATCTTTGTTGTGGTTTTGAAGAAATAAATAACAAAACATATAATTATCTGTGGATATTTGTAATCAAATACAAATTGGATTTGAATTTAGTTTGCCAGGTCCCAGGGCAAACGTGAATGCTAATTCTCCCAAGTTTTGAACAAAGCGGCTAAACACCCACTATAATTTGTGGGTTGCTCGAAGCAAGTGTTTGCGAGATGGAAATTACTGTCTACCCCTGACACTTGACATCCTTATCGACAGGATTTACACTGCTGTCGACAGGGGTAGACTAGTAACTTCAATCAGACGTGACACGACGGCCTCTGAGCCCATTCATACACGATGGGCGCCAAACGTGGGTGGCAAAACACATTTGATTCAAGCTCATCTGAAAGACATGTGTCTCTTCCTCCATTTCCCCATTCATACACGGTGGGCGACAAAACAAACTCTCCTCCTCCAAAATCGATGTAGGCTTATATTTTAAATAGGAGATGTGTAACTTCCATCAGACGTGACACAACCACCCTACTTGTCAGCCCCGTTCATACACCATGGGCGCCAACCGTGGGCGGCAAAACACCCTCTCCTCGCCCGAAATCGATGTAGGCTAATATTTTAAATAGGGGCAGATGTGTAACTTCCATAAGACGTGACACAACCGCCCTACCTGTCAGCCCCGTTCATACACCGTGGGCGCCAACCATGGGCAGCAAAACACCCTCTCCTCGCCCGAAATAGTTACCGACAAATATTTGGGAGATGAGAGATTACCATCCTATCCCCAACCGACGTGACGTCTGACATTTTAAACGAGGGATAAGTTCGTAACTTTCCCCATTTCAGAGAAGTGCGTCCCAAAGTTTGAGACCCCCTCCCCTCCATTTCCCCATTCATACACCATCGGCGGCATGACAACCTCCGCACTGCGGCCAGCCTCCTCCGTCCGCCACCCCATCCTCCACCATGCAGGAGCCGCTACCCCTACCCCGTCGTCCACTGCAAGAGATGTATGTCTCTCATCCACGGCGCTGGACCGGGATCCTTTCATCGCCTCCTCTCGCTTCATCAGCACCGTCGTCCACCTTGCCATTGCCGCTCCTACGACCGCCTCGTCCACGGCAACAGGATATATCCCCCGACTCGGCCGTCTGCCGTCTAAAGTCTTCTTCCCTGCCGCCAACAGCCATCGCACCCGCAGCACCGTCAACGTATCAGCATAGGCCTACACGGCATCGCAAGAGAGGTGGTACTCTTCCATATGTGCTTAAGTTATTGATCTCACCCGGAAAATAGATCGTAATTTGTTTATTGTACTTTTCTTGTCCGTACCAAATCGTAGTGGCTAGTTGAAAGCAAAGATTGGTTGCGAAGTAGCTTTGTCTGGTTTGCACCTTCAGATCCGCCATGGCACGGGCACTATACTCGTAAAGCTTATGGTTTCCCCCCTTTATATTCACTACCATCATCGTAGGTACTTCGTGTCATGCTAGCACTGCTCCTCAAGACCTCAACCCAAAGCTTACGTGTTGAAATATGAATCTGATATGATGCTCATATCACTAAAACAGAGAACGTTTAATTGGTCACCTAATGTTCCTATATTCGTTTCGAAAAGCATGTGCGCCACCCACTGGTCCAGCTAGTTCCACTTTCCTAATTTTTCTCTTGATGCTTAGGGTTTTCCCCTTTTATCTACTGTACTATGATCTGCATTGGTGCTTTCTGTCATACTAGCATTACAGCTAAACAACACAACACTCAGAATTCAAAAGCTTAGTTGTTCAAATATGGTTGTGACATGATATTGATATTAGTTAACCAACACATTTAGTTGGTTAGCTAAAGGTCCCACTTGATTTTCCAAATGCATGTCGTGACATATAGAGAGACATCATAATTGCATTTCTTTATTACTTGTTGACCGTACTTTCTTGTCCATACCAAATCTTAGTTGTTATTTCAAAGCAAACATCGGTTGCTAACTACCCTTTGCGCAGTTTGCAGCTTCAGATCTGCCATCCCACTGCCACGGTCAACATTGTACTCATCATGCTTATGTTTTCCCCATTTTATGATGACCACAATCAGCCTACGTGGTTCGTGTCATAATAGCACTGCTCTACCCATCGAGCTAAACAAGCTTAGTTGTACAAATTCATATATGATATTAGTAAAAATGAGAGATGTTTAATTGGTTAGCTAAATGTTCCTACTTTAGTTTCGAAATGCATGTGAGCCACATATGGAGAGACCGGAAAGAATAGTATTTCTCTGTGCGCTCTGGTTCATCATGGGTGGCCAACCGACATTGTATTAAAAGACTTGTAATATCTTCAATCTGCTTGCTCTTCTACTCTTCTTTAAGATGATACTCTTCTCTTGCGGTCGACTGGTCAGGTCGAGTTGTTCTCCCTTAGTATATTTTGAATCTGTCAGGTCAGGTCGACTTGTTCTTCTTTACTATATGTTGAAGCTATCATCTGCGAAGTGTCATCACTTCTAGAGCTCTCATATTTTGAGTAGTAGGCCACATTATATTAATGCACACAACAAATTACAGCATGCATGGCATCTTTTAAAAGAATTTTAGAGATAGCACAAAGGGGTTTACAGGGAGGCAATATTGGATTTGAATCACTTCTGCATTACAAAGAAAATCTCACTTGTTTTTATGTTTTCATGCATGTCAGATAGAACATTATCAAAATGAATATGAGAATGGGCGCACGAGAGGAATATTGTGGAATGATCCACTGCCTAACAAACTTGGCATGGTGGAGGATGGCCTATCTTATTCACCCATCAAGGTGCTTGCTCTAACTTTGCAAAGTTGTATTGGTCGCACATATTTTGCTTATGACCTCTTGCATTACTTCTACTTTGTTACACCATCTCCTTAGTTTAAGCATCATATATGAGTATATGCCATTCCTATCCATTTTCTGTACCTATTCCATGTGTCTTCACACTATGTTTTCCAGTCAAATGTTGTTCTTTCGTAATAGGTGTCCAAAAGGAAGAGGGTGAGTGCAGGTCATCAAGGAGTACAAACTAGGTATTTGGAAAAGGTAGTGATACCTGTTAAATCAGATAGATCAGCAGCCATAGAAAACACAGGCCCAACTGTACCACACTTTACCCCTACTCCAGTGGCCAAACCCCTATTAGAACTGCTGGGAGCCCAGCGTCGGGTACTGTCTATTATATCAATTCAAAATTTTAACTCCTAAATTTCTGCTTGTGACTTACCTTCTCTCTTGTATGAAAACTAATTTCAGATGAATCTCCTTGCTCAAAGGATCATACGATCTCAAAACAATAATGGGCTCTGCATTGCTCTTGTCAGTACCTCTCTCCCTTTTGCCTTGTAACACTGTACTTAATTAATTGCTATTTGATTATGTATCATCAGTCTGCACCTGAGCTTCATTATCCTCTGTTTCTTCCAATATTATTTGATCTATATTTACTCTTTGCAAAATGTAGAATAATGGCAGCGCTTATAAAGAATTTTCTTTGGGGAATTTATTGAATTATACTTCCATCAACATGGAGAAGGGCTTTGTCCAGCCCGTGTTAACATGTAATGTAAGTTCATCCTTCTCAACCTTCAAACTTTGTTCTAGTATAGATTTGGATAGGCATCATTTCCTCCACTGTTGTTTGCTTTGCTGTTTACATCTGATTGAATGTTTGCAACAACTACCAGTTTCAAATTGTAGTTGTAAAAACATGTTCCTTATGCAGAACAGATCCATTTATTTGCTTATATACTTGTGAAACCTGTTACGTGTCTCCTTGTTTCTCTTTCAGACTCGTATCTCTTATGCCACGCAGAACTTTAGGGAAGATAGTGAGCCAAACCATCTTGAGGACAGCGAGATGACCCCAAGGTCCTGTCTTGATGAGGACAGTGAGTTGAAGCTACTCACCAGCAGGTGTGAGACAACCTCTGTGCAGTCGCTGCCTCAATTAGTTCGACTTCTTCAGTCTCAACTTAAAGCAGAAAGGCTTGCTTCAGCTCAGCTCCGACTTGAAGTCAAAGATGCAATGAAGATGTCAGAGGACTGCCATGCGCACCATCATGCCTTAAATATAGTGTTGATGCATCTATCGTTGACACAACTAAGGTCTACTCAGCTT
>NC_041388.1:180909802-180949677 GCF_002162155.2 Triticum dicoccoides | reverse complement strand
CTTCTGAAGTGCTCTCAGTTTTGTATATTCTTTTCTCGACGCGTTTATTTGCACTGGTGGCGAACTTTGATGCCCAGTGGATGTAATATGTCTACTAGCCGTGATAGCCTAGCGTAAGTTGCTTGCTTATTTATTTCCTTGTTGTCTTGTTTATTTGTTTGCTTCTAGTCATTGCAGTTCTTTTTCCACGGGTTGCTAGTGGCTGCAATAACCTATTTTTTAAAACTAGGCCACAATAACCATGGGCTAATATTTACTGTAGTGACACTGGGCCTCCTACGGGCCGTAGAAACAGTGGGCTTTCTACGGGTCGTAGAAACAATGGGCCTTCTACGAGCCGTATCATCAATGGGCCTTATACGGGCAGTATGATTGATGGCCAAACATGGGCCAATAACTGGTCGTATTATGGCCGTAAATGGGCTAGAGTTGGAATCGTCCGTTCATGGGCCGACCATAACGGGCCATCGTTAATAGGCCGTATTTGATGACACTATGAAAACGGCCCAACGTATTAACGGACCACAAACGGGCCGAGTGTAACCATGGGCTGAATTTGGCCCACAAGCAGAAAATGACAGTAACGGGCCGTAAGTAAACGAATGCTGGAAATGAGCCCAAGAATAAATGGGCTCTGAGAAGGCCGAATGATAACATGGGCTGGAAACGGCCCAATGGAATAACGGGCCGTTAATGGGTATAAAGTGATACACTATTCATTACGGGCCAGTTTCACCACGGGCCGTTAATGGGTGTAAAGTGATACACTGTTCATTACGGGCCAGTTTCACCACGGGTCGTTAATAAGCCAAGAGTTACATAGGGCCTAATATGGGCCAAAAGACGTCATGGGCCATACATGGGCCAGAAGTGAAAACAGGCTGGAATCATATTGGGTGGCCCAAATGACGCTACTGGGCCTAATTCGGATAGGGCGTAACGGGCCTTGGGTTAGCGGGCTGTAAATGGGCTATATGCGAACAGGCCATTAACAGGCTTTACATGGGCCGGCCGCAACCTTTTGACCAAGTAAAACGGGCCGTCCTTTTCACAGGAAGGGGCCTCTGTTGGGCCGTGCCATGTGTCGACATATCATAGGCGCCTATCTGACCCACTGACGAGCTGACACGTGTTTCGTCCAGCCAATAAGAATTTTACACGTGGAAATTTCCCATTGGTCGGGGCTGTTAACGGGTTATCGGATCCAAAACCCGACCCGATAGCTTAACAGCGTTCCATTACGGTGGATGCCACATGTCGGTTACCTTTGACGAAAGCACTTTTGTGACGCGCGATTTATCGTCATGGAAGTGGACACTTCCGTGACGATAATTTTGGTAATGTCATGGAACACTTCTACGACAGCACATGTATGACTATCTTGATTCTGTCATAAATTTGTCATGGATGTACATGCATGACAAAAAATGCGACCTACTGTGACAAACACGTATCATCACGGAAATGTATTTTTTTTGTAGTGGAGGGAGGTGCGTGCGCGATAGAAAGATGCCCCTAGAGAAATCGAGATAGACCATGCACATATTTGTGATGGAGACTAAGATTAGATAGTCATATACATATAGGGGGGACTACGTGTGCCTACATTTGAGTGAGAGACCATCATACTTGGCTAGGCATGAGATTGTGTGTGTGTGTGTGTGTGTCTGCGTGTGAGATGGACAGAGAACGAGGGAGAGAGATAGAGTTTTAGATGGGTCTATCGAGGGCGAGTGAGATATGCATGTGTATGTGTGACCCAGTGATGACCCACAAGTATAGGCGATCTATCGTAGTCCTTCGATAAGTAAGAGTGTCGAACCCAATGAGGAGCAGAAGGAAATGATAAGCGGTTTCCAGCAAGGTATTCTCTGCAAGTACTGAAATAAGTGGTAACAGATAGTTTTGTTATAGGATAATTTATAACGAGCAACAAGCAAGGAAGGTAACTAAAGTGCAGCAAGGTGGCCCAATCCTTTTTGTAGCAAAGGACAATCCTGGACAAACTCTTATATAGAGAAAAGCGCTCCCGAGGACACATGGTAATATCGTCAAGCTAGTTTTCATCACGCTCATATGATTCGCGTTCGGTACTTTGATAATCTGGTATGTGGGTGGACCGGTGCTTGGGTACTGCCCTTACTTGGACAAGCATCCCACTTATGATTAACCTCTATTGCAAGCATCCGCAACTACAACAAAAGTATTAAGGTAAACCTAACCATAGCATGAAACATATGGATCCAAATCAGCCCCTTACGAAGCAACGCATAAAGTAGGGTTTAAGCTTCTGTCTCTCTAGCAACCCATCATCTACTTGTTACTCCCCAATGCCTTCCTCTAGGCCCAAACAATGGTGAAGTATCATGTAGTCAACGTTCTCATAACACCACTAGAGGAGAGACAACATACATCTCATCAAAATATCGAACGAATACCAAATTCACATGACTACTAATAGCAAGACTTCTCCCATGTCCTCAGGGACAAAAGTAACTACTCACAAAGCATAAACATGTTCATAATCAGAGGGGTATTAATATGAATATAGGATCTGAACATATGATCTTCCACCAATTAAACCAACTAGAATCAACTACAAGGAGTAATCAACACTACTAGCAACCTACTAGCACCAATCCTGGACTTGGAGACAAGAATTGGATACAAGAGATGAACTAGGGTTTTGAGAGGAGATGGTGCTGATGAAGATGTTGACGGAGACTGCCCTCTCCTGATGAGAGGAGCGTTGGTGATGACGATGGCGATCATTTCCCCCTCTGGGAGGGAAGTTTCCCCGGCAGAACAGCTCCGCGAGAGCCCTAGATTGGTTCCGCCAAGGTTCCGTCTTGTTGCGGCGGAGTTTCATCCGAGAAGATGGCTTGTTATTTTTTTCCCATCGAAAGACTTCATATAGCAGAAGATGTCCACCGGAGGGCCACCAGGGGGCCCACGAGGTAGGGGGCGCGCCGCCCACCCTTGTGGGCAGGGTGTGGCCCCCCTGGTGAAGTTCTTGCTCTCAGTATTTTTTATCTATTTGGAAAACGTCTTCCGTGAAGTTTCGGGACTTTTGGAGCTGTGCAGAATAGGTCTCTAATATTTCTCCAATATTTGCTCCTTTTCCAGCCTAGAATGCCAGCTGCCGGCATTCACCCTCTTTATGTAAACCTTGTAAAATAAGAGAGAATAGGCATAAGTATTGTGATATAATGTGTAATAATAGCCCATAATGCAATAAATATCGATATAAAAGCATGATGCAAAATGGACGTATCAACTCCCCCAAGCTTAGACCTCGCCTGTCCTCAAGCGAAAAGCCGAAATCAAAAAATATGTCCACATGTTTAGAGATAGAGGTGTCGATAAAAATAAAATACGGACATGGGGGCATCATGATCATTCTTAGAACAACAACTTATATAATTGTTGTCATATGATTTCTTATGATAGAGTAATAATTCAATCACAATCTCAAGTATGAATAGTAAACTTCATTGAAAACTAACAAACTATAATCTCAGTCATTGGAGCAATTGCAATTTATCATAACATAGGAAAGAGTCAATGTATAAGAGCTTTTCAGCAAGTCCACATACTCAACTATCATATAGTCTTTCATAATTGCTGACACTCACGCAATACTTATGGGTATGGAATTTTAATCGGACACAGAGAAAGATAGGGGCTTATAGTTTTGCCTCCCAAAGTTTTACCTCAAGGGTAATGTCAACAATAATAGTTCATGAAAACTCACATCCAATTAGCCATATATACCAGGATCTTTCCAACATACTGTGCTTGCCAAAGGATAAAATGTAAAAAAGAAAGGTGAAGATCACCATGACTCTTATGCAGGGTAGGAGATAAAAGTAAAAGATAGGCCCTTCGCAGAGGGAAGCAGAGGTTGTCATGCGCTTTTATAGTTGGATGCACAAAATCTTAATGCGAAAGAACGTCACTTTATATTGCCACTTGTGATATGGACCTTTATTATGCAGTCTGTCGCTTTTATTTCTTCCATATCACACGATCGTATAAAGCTTATTTCTCCCACACTAATAAGTCATACATATTTAGAGAGCAATTTTTATTGCTTGCACCGATGACAACTTACTTAGAGGATCTTACTCAATCCATAGGTAGGTATAGTGGACTCTCATGGCAAAACTGGTTTAAGGGTATTTAGAAGCACAAGTAGTATCTCTACTTAGTGCGATGAATTTGGCTAGCACGAGAGGGAAAGGCAAGCTCAACCATGTTGGATGATCCATGACAATATAATTTATCTTAGATGTAAGAAAACAGAACCCATTACGTTGTCTTCCTTGTCCAACGTCAGCTCTTTTATCATGTCATATTTTAATGAGTGCTCACAATCATAAAGGATGTCCAAGATAGTATATCTATATGTGAAGACCTCTGTTTCTTTATTACTTCCTATTAATTGCAACGATGACCAAAACTATGCTTGTCAACTCTCAACAACTTTTATTCATCATACTTTTTCTATGTGAGCTCATTACTCTCCATGAGATCCATATGATCTCTTTGTTTCTTTTTATTTCTTTCTCTTTTTCTTTTATTCACTTAAGATCATGGCAAAAGAATCAAGCCCTTGACTCAACACTAATTTTTATAATATAGCTCACATACTCGATTACATAGAGGAATTATAAAGCAAAACTCACGACTAGATCATACTAAGAACTTTTATTCTACTAGATCAAGATATTACCAAAAGGATCGAACTAAGAAAAACAGTAAAGATAAAAGTGATGGTGATACGATACCGGGGCACTCCCCCAAGCTTGGCAGTTGCCAAGGGGAGTGCCCATACCAGATACTCAATTCTTCTTTGTTGGTGGAGACGGTGGTGATTTTGTTGATGGCGTAGGTTTGTCATCCTTCTTCCAAGGCATAGGCTCACCATCATAGAAGGTTGACCGAGTCTCCTGAAACCTCAAATCTGCAGCCAAACTTATCCTCTTGAATCTATATTCATACTCACTGTTTTGATTTTGCAGGTCATAGATCTGGGCTTGGAGGTGCTCGTTTTTCTTATGAAGCTTGAAGATCGCCTCCCCAATGTCCTTGACGTCCAGCTTGTGGTTGTTGGTGAACTCCGTGATCATGATGTGATTGGAATCGATTCCACGCTCCACCATATCCTTACACTTGAAAACTTCTTGCTCCAATGCCTCAAGCCTTATCTCCGTGCTTCCGGTCTTCCTTGGTCCCTCAGCATCGCGGATGTGCAACAACCCCTCATGTATCTCAATGGTTTGAGGGTGTTGCAGCACTTCTGCGAGGTAGGGGTTGATGACCTTCTCGAAGAACTGGTCCTTGGGGGCGCTTGAAGATGACATGACGACTTGGATCTGTCAGGAAAACAGCTCGAAACAAAAACAGGAGATTGTTGCATGATACGGGAGTCAAAACCTCCGGGATATTATATAATGAATTTTTACCGACCAAAATACGTGTCGTGTACGAAAACGGAGTCCGGAGAGCACAAGAGGTGCCCACGAGGTAGGGGGACACGCCCAGTAGGGTAGGGCGCGCCCTCCACCCTCGTGGAGCCCTCGTGTCCTTCCTGGACTGCTACTTATTTTTCTATTTTTCTAAATATTCCAAAACGGAGAAATATTGCCTTAAAAACTGTTTTGGAGTCGGTTTACTTACCGTACCACATACCTATTCCTTTTCGGAGTCTGGAACGTTCCGGAAAGTGTCCCTTATGTATTCCTCCGGGGTTACGGTTTCAATAACATTGCTTCCAACATTTATGGGATTACCTGAGATATAATGTTTAATTCTTTGAACGTTCACCACCTTCGGATTTGTGCCTTCGAAGTTGTTGATTTTTATAGCACCGGAACGATAGACCTCCTCGATAACGTAAGGGCCTTCCCATTTAGAGAGAAGTTTTCCTGCAAAAAATCTTAAACGAGAGTTGTATAGCAATACATAATCACCTACATTAAACTCACGCTTTTGTATTATTTTGTCATGCCATCGTTTAACTTTTTCTTTAAACAACTTGGCATTTTCATAGGCTTGGGTTCTCCATTCATCAAGTGAGCTAATATCAAATAGCCTCTTCTCACTGGCTAGTTTAAAATCATAATTGAGTTCTTTAATGGCCCAATATGCCTTGTGTTCTAGTTCGAGAGGTAAGTGACATGCTTTTCCATAAACCATTTTATACAGAGACGTACCCATAGGATTTTTATATGCAGTTCTATAGGCCCATAATGCATCATCAAGTTTCTTGGACCAATTTTTTCTAGATCTATTAACAATCTTTTGCAAAATTAATTTGAGCTCTCTATACCTCAATTCTACTTGACCACTAGACTAAGGATGATAAGGAGATGCAATTCTATGGTTGACATCATATTTAGCAAGCATTTTACGGAAAGCGCCATGAATAAAATGTGAACCACCACCAGTCATTAAATATCTAGGGACTCCAAATCTTGGAAAAATAACTTCTTTAAGCATTTTAATAGAAGTGTTATGATCAGCACTACTAGTTGAATAGCTTCTACCCACTTAGTAATGTAATCAACAACAACTAAAATACGTGTATATCCATTAGAGGAAGGAAAGGGTCCCATATAGTCAAAGCCCCAAACATCAAATGGTTCACTAACAAGTGAATAATTCATAGGCATTTCTTGACGTCTACTAATATTACCAATTCTTTGACATTCATCACAAGATAAGACAAACTTATGAGCATCCATGAAGAGAGTAGGCCAATAAAACCAGATGCAATACCTTATGTGCAGTTCTATCTCCAGCATGGTGTCCTCCATAAGCTTCGAAGTGACACTTGCGTAGGATCTGTTCCTGTTCATGCTCAGGTACACAACGTCTAATAACACCATCTACTCCCTCTTTATGAAGATGTGGGTCATCCCAAAAGTAATGCCTCAAATCATATAAGAACTTTTTCTTTTACTGGTATGTGAAACTAGGTGGTATAAACTTAGCAACAATATAATTAGCATAATCAACGTACCATGGAGGAGTATGAGAAGCATTTATGACATTTAATTGCTCATCAGGAAAGCTATCATCAATAGGTAGTGGGTCATCAAGCACATTTTCTAACCTAGACAAGTTGTCTGCAACGGGGTTCTCAGCTCCCTTTCTATCAACAATATGCAAATCAAATTCTTGTAGCAAGAGAACCCATCTAATAAGTCTAGGTTTAGCATCTTTCTTTTCCATGAGATATTTAATAGCAGCATGATCAGTGTGAATAGTTACTTTAGAATCAACAATATAAGGTCTGAACTTATCACAAGCAAATACAACTGCTAAGAATTCTTTTTCAGTGGTAGCATAATTTCTTTGAGCATTGTGCACTAGTAGAAAAGGGGGAAAAGGTCCAGGCCGGGTCAGCCCATTAGTCCCGGTTCAGTCACGAACCGGGACTAATGTGAGCATTGGTCCCGGTTTGTGCGGCTAAGGCATTAGTCCCGGTTCACCTAAGCCCTTTGGTCCCGGTTTGAGGCATGAACCGAGACTAAAGGGTGCGATGCCCTTTAGTCCCGTTTTGTGTCTCAAACCGGGACTAAAGATTAGACCTTTAGTCCCGGTTTGAGACACAAACCGGGACTAAAGGGTGCAATGCCCTTTAGTCCCGGTTTGTGTCTCAAACCGGAACTAAAGGTCCCATTTTCAAACTCTACCCCCCCCCTGTGGATCGCCTTTTTTGTTTCGAAAAAATCAAAAGAAAATGATAAAAACTTCAAAAAATAAAATCCTTCGATAGGTACTTATATTACTACATCTACCAGTTAGGAAAATTTTAAAACTTAAATTTGGACATGTTTTGCAAAAAATGTAGGGAAAATGTAAAACAGCTATAACTTTTGCATACGATGTCGGAAAAAACGTATAATATATCAAAATGTTCAGAACGACAATCCGCTTCCGATTTTGAGTATGGTCAACCTATGGTCAAACTAATTATACAAGAAGTATCAGTGTTACTAAATAATTATTCAAGAATATTAGTGTTACTAAATAATTATTTCAGTTTTTTTGAATTTTGGTCAAATATGGTCAAACTATGGTCAAACTATGGTCAAACTATGGTCAAACAATGGTCAAACAATGGTCAAACTACTTATTCAAGAAATATTAGTGTTACTAAATATCTATTTCAGTTTTTTTGAATTTTGGTCAAATCTGGTCAAACTATGGTCAAACTAGGGTCAAACTGTGGTCAAACTACTTATTCAAGAAATATTAGTGTTTACTAAATAATTATTGTTTTTTAGAACAATAGTTTCAAACTCAAACAGTGAAATGTGTGACTTCATGCTCAAGCTAAATTCCTGAGGGTTAATAGGATTGACATCTTACTATTTTCAGGAAAACAACAAGTGCAGACTTGGAAACGAGGGAGAATAGAACTTGGAAGTTAAGCGTGCTCAGGCTGGAGTAGTGAGAGGAGGGTGACCGTTTGGGAAGTTAGATGATTTGGAATGATGAGGGGTGATTAGATATTAAAGGTTAAATTAAGTAGTGATGAGGGGTGATTAGAGATTAGAGGTTAAAATAATTCAGAAATTTGAAAATCAAAAACATTCAAAAAAAATCATAAAATTTCCTTTAGTACCAGTTGGTGCTACCAACCGGGACTAAAGGTGGACCTCCAGGCAGCGGCCACGTGGAGGGCCTTTAGTCCCGGTTCGTATAAGAACCGGGACTAAAGAGGGAGGCATTAGTACCGACCCTTTAGTCCTGGTTCAGGAACCCGGACAAAAGGCCCTTACGGACCGGGACAATAGGCCCGTTTTCTACTAGTGGTCTAGGGTTTTACTAGCATATTGAATAATGTTTTACTAGCATATTGAATAACGTTTAATTTCTTATCAACTCTTTGTCCTAGAACAGCACCTACAGCATAATCACTAGCATCACACATAATTTCAAAGGGTAAATTCCAATCAGGTGGCTGAACAATAGGTGCAGAGATAAATGCTTTCTTAAGTATTTCAAATGCTTCTACACAATCATCATCAAAAACAAATGGTATATCTTTTTGTAATAAATTAGTCAGAGGCCAAGAAATTTTTGAGAAGTCCTTAATGAACCTCCTATAAAATCCGGAATGACCAAGGAAACTTCTTATACCTTTGATGTCCTTGGGACATGGCATCTTTTCAATAGCATCAACCTTGGCTTTATCAACTTCAATACCTCTTTCAGAAACTTTCTGCCCCAAGACAATACCTTCATTAACCATAAAGTGGCACTTTTCCCAATTCAAGAGAAGATTAGTTTCTTCACATCTCTGTAAAACTCGATCAAGGTTGCTCAAGCAATCATCAAAAGAAGATCCATAGACGGAAAAGTCGTCCATGAAAACCTCACAAATCTTTTCACAAAAGTCAGAGAATATAGCCATCATGCATCTTTGAAAGGTAGCAGGTGCATTACATAAACCAAAAGGCATACGTCTATAAGCAAAAGTACCAAAAGGGCATGTAAAAGTAGTCTTTGATTGATCTTTGCCTGACACGGGTATTTGAGAGAAACCAAAATAACCATCTAGAAAGCAAAAATGTGTATGTTAGGATAATCTTTCTAGCATTTGATAGATAAAAGGTAAGGGGTAATGATCGTTTTTGGTAGCCTTATTTAATTTGCGGAAATCAATTACCATCCTATAACCTGTAATAATTCTTTGCAGGATCAATTCATCTTTATCATTAGGAACAACAGTAATACCTCCCTTCTTAGGGACACAATGGACAGGGCTTACCCACTAACTATCAACAACGGGATAAATTATACCTGCCTCAATGAGCTTTAGTATTTCCTTTTTTACCACTTCTTTCATTTTAGGATTCAGCCGGCGTTGATGATCACGAACTAGTTTAGCATCTTCTTCCAAATTAATTTTATGTTGACATAGAGTGGGACTAATGCCCTTAAGATCATCAAGAGTATACCCAATAGCAGCACGGTGCTTCTTCATAGTTTCCAATAATCTCTCTTCCTTATGCTCTGAAAGGTTAGCACTAATAATAACATGATATATCTTTTTCTCATCAAGATAAGCATATTTAAGAGTATCAGGTAACGGTTTAAGCTCAAACACAGGATCACCATTGGGTGGAGGAGGATCCCCTAGGATTTCAACAGGTAAATTATTTTTCAGAATAGGTTCCTGTTTAAAGAATACATCTAATTCCCTTCTTTCATTCATAAACATATCATTTTCATGGTCTAGCAAATATTGTTCTAAAGGATCATTAGGAGGTACTTCACTAGAAGCAAGACCAATAATTTCATCCTTACTAGGTAATTCTTCTTCATGGTGTTGTCTACTAAATTTAGAGAAATTAAATTCATTAGTCATATCATCTAAACCGATAGTAACAACATCCCTTTTGCAATCTATGGTAGCATTAACAGTGTTCAGGAAGGGTCTACCAAATATAATGGGACAAATGCTATCTTGTGGGGAACCAAGAACAAGAAAATCAGCAGGATATTTAGTTTTCCCACACAATACTTCAACATCTCTAACAATTCCCATTGGTGAAATAGTATCTCTATTGGCAAGTTTAATTGTGACATCAATATCTTCTAACTCAACACGTATTGCACTAGCACTCGCACCCATATCACATAAGCCATGATAACAATGATCTCCTATTTTAACAGAAATAATAGGCATGCCTACCAGAGGTCTAGTTTTATCTTTAGCGCAAGGTTTAGCAATGCTAGCAGTTTCATCACAGAAATAAATAACATGCCCATCAATATTATCAGACAAGAGATCTTTAACAATAGCAATATTAGGTTCAACTTTAACTTGCTCAGGAGGTGTATATGTTTTAATATTGCTTTTACGAACTACAGTTGAAGCTTTAGCATGATCCTTTATCCTAACAGGGAAAGGTGGTTTCTCAACATACGCAGTAGGAAGAATAGGATCATTATAAGTGACAATCTTTTCTTCAACTTTAATAGGTGCAGCTACATTTACTTCTATGGGAGGATGATATTTAAACCACTTCTCCTTGGGGAGATCAACATAAGTAGCGAAAGATTCACAGAAAGAAGCTACTATCTCAAAGTCAAGTCCATATTTAGTGCTAAATTTACTAAAAATATCGGTATCCATAAAAGATTTAACACAATCAAAACTAAGTGTCGTACCTGACTCCTTACCTTTGTCGAGCTCCCAGTCTTCAGAGTTACATTTAATTCTTTCCAATAAATCCCATTTGAATTCAATAGTCTTCATCATAAAAGAGCCAGCACAAGAAGTATCAAGCATGGTGCGATTGTTATCAGAAAGCCGAGCATAAATTTTTTGAATAATCATTTCTCTTGAGAGCTCATGATTGGGGCGTGAATATAACATTGATTTAAGCCTCCCCAAGCTTGAGCGATGCTTTCTCCTTCGCGAGGCCAAAAATTATATATGGAATTGCGATCACGATGAACAAGATGCATAGGATAAAACTTCTGATGAAATTCCAATTTCAATCGTTTGTAATTCCAAGACCCCATGTCATCACATAGCCTATACCCTGTCGATGCGTCTCCCTTCAAAGATAATGCAAAGACCTTCTTATTAACAACATGTCCGGGTACACCTGCAAGCTTACATAATCCACAAACTTCATCCACATATATTAGATGCTCATCAGGATGTTTTGTTCCATCTCCTAAAAAAGGATTAGCTAGCAGTTTTTCTATCATACCCGAAGGAATTTCAAAGCAGACATTTTCATTTTCATTTTTAGTAGGTTCAGTAGGTTGAGGAGCAACTCTTTGCTCTACTGGTCGGGGTGAAGATACCCCGAACAAGCCCCTCAGAGGATTACTTTCCATAGTAACAAGTGACAGTAAATTTCAGCACACTATATAAATTTTTCCTTACCAAATTCCACCTACCAAAGGCGCTTCACTCCCCGGCAACGGCGCCAGAAAAGAGTCTTGATGACCCACAAATATAGGGGATCTACGTAGTCCTTTCAATAAGTAAGAGTGTCGAACCCAACGAGGAGCATAAGCAAATGATAAGCGGTTTCCAGCAAGGTATTCTCTGCAAGTATTGAAATAAGTGGTAACAGATAGTTTTGTGATAGGATAATTTGTAACGAGCAACAAGTAACAAAGGTAAATAAAGTGCAGCAAGGTGGCCCAATCCTTTTTGTAGCAAAGGACAAGCCTGGACAAACTCTTATATAGAGAAAAGCGCTCCCGAGGACACATGGGAATATCGTCAAGCTAGTTTTCATCATGCTCATATGATTCGCGTTCGGTACTTTGATAATTTGGTATGTGGGTGGACCGGTGCTTGGGTACTGCCCTTACTTGGACAAGCATCCCACTTATGATTAACCTCTATTGCAAGCATCCGCAACTACAACAAAAGTATTAAGGTAAACCTAACCATAGCATGAAACATATGGATCCAAATCAGCCCCTTACGAAGCAACGCATAAACTAGGGTTTAAGCTTCTGTCACTCTAGCAACCCATCATCTACTTGTTACTCCCCAATGCCTTCCTCTAGGCCCAAACAATGGTGAAGTGTCATGTAGTCGATGTTCACATAACACCACTAGAGGAGAGACAACATACATCTCATCAAAATATCGAACGAATACCAAATTCACATGACTACTAATAGCAAGACTTCTCCCATGTCCTCAGGAACAAAAGTAACTACTCACAAAGCATAAACATGTTCATAATCAGAGGGGTATTAATATGAATATAGGATCTGAACATATGATCTTCCACCAATTAAACCAACTAGAATCAACTACAAGGAGTAATCAACACTACTAGCAACCTACTAGCACCAATCCTGGACTTGGAGACAAGAATTGGATACAAGAGATGAACTAGGATTTTGAGAGGAGATGGTGCTGATGAAGATGTTGATGGAGATTGCCCTCTCCCGATGAGAGGAGCGTTGGTGATGATGATGGTGATGATTTCCCCCTCCAGGAGGGAAGTTTCCCCGGTAGAATAGCTCCGCCAGAGCCCTAGATTGGTTCCGCCAAGGTTCCGCCTCGTGGCGGCGGAGTTTCGTCCGAGAAGATGGCTTGTTATTTTTTTCCCATCGAAAGACTTCATATAGCAGAAGATGGCCACCGGAGGGCCACCCGGGGGCCCATGAGGTAGGGGCGCGACCAGGGGGTAGGGCGCGCCACCCACCCTCATGGGCAGGGTGTGGCCCCCTGGTGAAGTTCTTGCTCTCATTTTTTTTATATATTTTGGAAAACGTCTTCCGTGAAGTTTGAGGACTTTTGGAGCTGTGTAGAATAGGTCTTTAATATTTGCTCCTTTTCCAGCCCAAAATCACAGTTGCCTGCATTCTCCCTCTTTATGTAAACCTTGTAAAATAAGAGAGAATAGGCATAAGTATTGTGACATAATGTGTAATAACAGCCCATAATGCAATAAATATCGATATAAAAGCATGATGCAAAATGGACGTATCACCCAGGTAGATGGAGAGTTTGAGAGAGAGAGAAGGAAGAGCTCCGAGATGACAGAGTGGTGCGTGAGAGAGTTACGGGCAACGAGCCAAGGAATTTGTGTGCGTTTGATGAGTGCACCCACGATATTTAGCTTGGACTAGAGAACCATACATAGTGTGCGAGAGATACCTATAGATGGAGTATATATGCATGCGAACTAGAAAGACCCGCACACACACACAAAGAGAGAGAGAGAGAGAGAGACGGAGAGAGAGGGAGAGGGACCAACAAGGTTTGTGTGTTTGATGCGTGCGACAGAATTGAAGATTGTTGGCGAGAGAGCGAGCGAGAGAGAGAGAGAGAGAGAGAGTGAGAGAGAGAGAGCAGGAGTCCGGGAGAGGGGAGGTCGCGTTTTATGCATCAAAAACTGATATATAAACCATGTTTCGATATAAACTTGCATTCAAATATTTAAATTGGAGAACATGTTGTCTGCAATCCACACATGAACGGAGATATGCGTATATCAAACAAGTTCATTAATTTGACTTTCAACATGTTCATGGAGTACTATAATATTGTACAACATGCTACTCGATTGAGGTGTTCAATCTTGGATTTAGTTCACTATTTTGACCTCGTGAACGAGCTATTTCATTGAATCGAGATATTTCATTTTGGGTTTGATTCCCGTTTTTGAGTGGGTAAACTATTTGTCATATAGTAAGTCACTAGCAACGAGAATGTAAAAACACATTACTCTCGAGCATCATCTCTCCATCTAAAAAAGAAGTGGCAAGCTAATATTTCAAAATTTGATTTGAATTGACTTGGTTAGTTAGACGTGGATGCTCGTTCTCCCAAAATTTAACGAACCGTTAAACACCCTCTGCTCGGTGGAATTCGCTCGAGCAAATAAATGGGAGACGCGAAATTACCAGCATATGTGGGACATGTGTCAATTGGCCCGTTGTACATCAAGGGTAGGTTCGTAACTTCATCCAAGTGCGCCTTCTCCTTGGCCGAAATGGCTCGTGCCCACTATTTCAACACACGCTCTCCTCGCCTGAAATTGCTCACACCCACTATATTTCAAAACACGCCCTCCTTGCCCGAAATCGCTCGCGCCCACTATATTTCAAAACATGCCCTCCTCGCCTGACATCGCTCGCGCCCACTATTTGGGAGAAGCAAAGTTACTCTACTATCACCGACCCTCAGTGCGCAGACCCAAGCTGAGAAGCCTAAAGGCATGGGTAGAACTGTAACTCCCTCCCACATTTCAGACAAAATGTGTCCGTAAGACATGGTTCCCCCTCCCAATTCCCCATTCATACCAGGTGGGCGCCAAATCACCTTCTCCCCGGAAGCTGCCTTCTCCCGACCTGCGAAACCTCAGCCGCCCACCTCTCTAATCCCGGAGACGATGTCCATTTCCTGTCGTGCACTTGGCCGTGTGCCTCTTACTCTATGCTGTCGGAGCTACGTCGACGATGGTCGCGTGAACCGTACCGGAGCCAATTCACCCCGGCCGTTGTTCACGGTGCCGGAGCAGCTCCAACTTTGGACCCGTCCAGAGCCCCGGTGCTGCTTCCCCGTAGTCGTTGACCATCGCGGCATCTCTGCTTCCCTGCCGCCGGTAGCCACCGCAACCGCGCCGGCCTCACCAACTAGGCTGCTCGAGCTGCCTACTTCAACAGGCCGCCAGATAGGTCGCACCCTCAGCTCAAATCACTTTATTTAGGTGTCAGTTGACTGAATTTTTATTTTGGGCCAATCAATTCCCAATGGGAAGCAACACCCCTCGAGCCTGGAGCTCCTAGGCTGTCAGTTGGCTAGTGTCTAACGTAAGTGTGCGGGGGCGCAAGTTTGTCGCGGAAGCAGCGCTTAGATGGCTATCTTAGAGTTGCCTGGGTTGAAGGTACTGCCGCCGCCGGATCTGGATGACGGCGAATCTTTGTGGATTGGCCCCGGGGCGGCGCAACCACGGCAGTTCGGTGGGGCGGGGAGCGGTTTTTGGTCGGGGCCATGGACGGCGGAGGTAGGCTGCTCTGCCGATGGTCGCTAGATCTTCGGGGAAGATTCCGAATAGTGACAGACGGGAGGCACAAGACAGCCATCAAGCCATCCGGCATAGATCGGACAATACCAAAGTAAAATAAAATCGTGTGACCCCAATTTAGTCTAGAGTCAATAGACGTGTGACCACTCTCGTACCGTGCTGTTGATCTCTTAGGGTATTTCTTCAGATCAGAGAGATGTGTCGTTCTAAACAATATGCGTTTTCTGCATCTTCAGCCACACCGTCTTCCCACTCAATGCAGCTGCTCCAACAAGGGAAGCATACACCAGAAGGGAGCTATAGTCCCCACTCAACAGTTCGCTGCATCAAATGCGCGTGCCCGACATGGACAACCACAACAACTGCAGGGCCATCGACAAATCAGCACATGATGCTCACTCCTATGGATGGCGGCCAGATAGGTTGTACCCTCATCTTACTCACTACTAGGAAAAGGCCTACTAGTGGCGCACCAGTTTTGCCTACTAATGGCGCACTACTGGTGTGCCACTAGTACCGCGCCACTAGTATTATATACTAATGGCGCACCCCGCCGTGCGCCATTAGTATAGACCAACATGCGCCATTAGTATGCCTCCCAGGGGGCCATATTTACCCATGTGCTCTGGCATACTAATGGCGCACTATGGGGTGATGCGGCATTAGTTTCCTTTGGCATACTAATGGCGCACTGTGTAGTGATGCGCCATTAGTATCCTTCGGCATACTAATGGCACACTTTGAGATGATGCGCCATTAGTATGAATATTAGGTTTTATTTTTTTTACTTTTCTGATTTTTGCACAGGTTACAAAAATATTATTGGACAGAATATAGACAGCACCACACAACAACAGTAGATTCATCGAATACACTAGAAGATTAGTCTCCAAATACAGTTCATCATATTAGTCTCCGAATTCAAAAGACCGAACAAAGATAGAACATTACAAGTCTCGAGACCGCGAGTAGGGAGTTTGTCTTCACATTACAAGTCGATATCGATCATCTAAACTACCATCACATAGAAGAGAGCTGCGGTCATCACGATGAGCATCATCGCGATGCAACTGGTCTTTCATCCGGTTCCTCCAACGCTCCCTCCTCTCTCCCGCTAGATAGCGGGCGTATCTAGATTCCGCCTCCACCCTAGTGGTGTACCCTATGTAACTGTTACCACTGAAATGGTGAACCTGTCTCCGACACTCCTCCCAATCGTCGTAGACTCCGGCAACCTTACCCTTGTACACGACATACGACGGCATCTCTATGCACAAGCCAAACAACAGACAATACATGAGCAATATATAAGTATGCAACAAAAGGATCGGAAGAGAAAAGCAAGACATTAATATCACGATTCATGGTCCTACTAATAAATAGCATCGATTACATCTAAGTTGAACGACTGTCCAAACCAAAGAGACATACAATTCATTAAAATTTAATTACAACATGAGCCAATCAATGTTTCAGAACTACACATAGCATCACGACTTTTGACTCGACTCATGGGACCGGAGCGTGGATGAAGCCGCCGTCTGTCGTGATGGTCATGAAATCGCGGGCGTTGTCAGCCTGCATTTGTAGCGTTGTGTCTATCTCACTGTTGGACGGTTGATATCTGAGGTAGAACTGCCCCGAGGTATGAAGGACATCTTGATGGATGATTTCTGCAAACTCCGACTGGATGCGAAAGAATTCTTGTCTGATGCCCGCATCCTGGATTGCCGACAAGCTCGCGACCCCATCTTTGAGATTATCTGGTAGAAGAAGGTGATGATGGTCCCGTACGATCACCCGCATGTGATGGAGGGTGTAGTAGGCATCCTTCTGACCGCCAGGCAGCTGCTTGACACAGCAGAACTTAGTATTGTGGGCGAACACGTGCCTGCCGTACCTACGAACTGGCTTGGTGAAGGTGCCTCCAGATTTGGCGTAGCCGGGGAGAACATCATCAAGAACTTTCTTGATATTTGTGTAGTCTATCTTGGAGTCACGGTTCGGGTCGAAATACGTGGCCATGGAATATTTCGGGCTTAAGAGGATGAGTGTGCAATGTGTGTCACTACACAGAACACGGAATGTTAGAAAAAAAGATCGAAATCTAAGAATTCATATGTTACGGGGTGGTTAAGGGATGACTTACTCGGGAAAGTAAGACATGAGGAAGTTATCCTTATCTGGGTTTGCCAGAATGATGCCTTCGAGGTGTGAACTCGTGACTTGGCGGTCCCCAACGCTGCCCAAGAGCTTGGCACGCATGTAGAAGGGGTCGACTATCACGATGTCCGGGGTCTTGTCTCTAATGATCCGCATCTCCATACTCAGTGAAAACAGCCGAACGAAGGTGTAGTGCAGCGGATGAAGGTTAAACATAACAAAGATGTCATCAAACCGCAGGACGATCGTACCCCCGATGGCGCCATCCACAAAGCCCTTGCCCTCTGGCACCTTGGCCACGAAAACTGGGTATCCCACATCATTCTCTCTATGACGCCGCTTCTCCAAAGAAAGAACACTGTCATGCAGACTCCGCATAGCACCGGTTGCAGCGTTGAGCATATTTGTCAGTAGCATCGCCCTACCCGCCACATGCACCCTCCTCGAGATATCCTTAGGTGAAGGTGGCTCGTCCTGAGCACGGATCGTACTCGGTGCCGGCTGGCTCGCACCGGCGCCCTTTTTAGCCTTTCGTTTCCGTCCCTTCTTCTTGATCTGCTATAATGGGACCAAGTTCTGCTCACAGACCGCCTTCTTGAGCGTGTTGGGGCTGATAATATTTTGCACCTCAGCTATCTGAGGCTCGGTGAAGGCGGTAGTTGGAGGCGTCTCCTGAGAACTGAATGCCAGACGACGCCTGTTGCAATTGGGTTTCTCCGTCGTACCAGCTAGATCGCGGTCGTCTTGGTTGGGTTCTTGAGAAGGAGGCCCGCAGAACTCGTCACCGTACCCTTGTTCGGCAAAGTACTTATCGATGTTGGTAAATGTACTGTCGTCGTCATCCGGATCCTATGCCATATGCATGTCTGGATCCTGTGCCATAGGGATGTTCGGCATGTCCAGTAGCGTTGCGGCGTTCTTGCCATGGCTTGGCACCGGCACGACTGGCGGTCTTGTCTGTGGGGTTGTGTCCCCCGGCCCCAAACGAATCTGGCTCTTCGGCCAAAGCAGGGGCTAGCTTACGCAGGAGGGTCATCTCATCTTCTTCGTCGGCCCCAGCGGGTCGAATCGGAGGTAACAGCTCGTCGCAGCCTGGCAGCACCCGAACCACTTCAACCCTATACACTGTGGGTGGCATCGGATTACCGTGGAACACAGGGTTCCCCGGTTGAACGATTCTGCCCTTGGCGACATCGACCAACTCGCCGCCCACGAAGTGCAGGAGAGTGCAAGGAACATCGGCGACGCCCTGCGAAAACATGTAGGGTGTCAGGGATGCCCAGTCAAAGGCAAGGAGATGAAGTCAAAGGCTGAGAGGCTTAGTTACCGTGATGCCGTCGAGCTCGGCTAATGTCGAGGCAACGCCAACGGCGGGCGTGCAACTGACGGAGGGGCCGTTTGCTGGCGAGGTGCCGGCCGGTGTACACCCGGGTGCATTAAGCTCCAATGCCCGTGCCGGCGCCGGAGACACGAATACCGCCTCCGCCGGAGACACCAATGGCGCCGCCTGCGTGTTGTGCGAGTTGCTGGCCGTGAAGCTGGGAACCGGGGGAGGCCCCTGTTGGCCGCCCGCAATCCACGTCGTCAGCCCATGAATCAACGTAGGCACCATGGCGTTGAGCGTCGTTCCCAGTTGTTGTTGCACTTGCTCTTGGACAATCTCCGGAATCCGCGCCACCTGTGCCTTGAGTGCTTCAACCTCGCGTGACTGGCTTTCCGAGCTAGTCTTTTTCTCCTTTCGCCCACCAGCGGTATAGTATGACGACCATTTTGTGGACAAGCCTTTGCCGGCCACACGACCAGCTGACGTTGGCTCACTAAGCTTATCCTTGTTTTTCATTATGTTCAACGCCCTATTTAAAGGGGTGTCGACAGGGGAGCTCTGATATGACCCCACGCTACTGCTTTCATTGTCCTGCGGAAGGAACGTGAACCATTTAGAAATATTGGGGATTAATTAGAATGCAACCATATGGAGCTAATTACGCGGGGGTGTATTCCTTACCAGAACAAGCTCAAGCGCCCTGGTCTTCGGATCCGTGGTAAGCTCCTTTGTTACCGGATCCTCCTTGTACCGGGCCCTGAGAAAGTTCCTGGTCTTCTTGTCACGGTATTTCTCGAAGCGGGGCGGTAGGCCTTGCTCGGCATGCTCCGCATCCTCCTTGTCCCATATAGGCTCCGCCACTCTGTAACCGTCGGGACCGAGTTGGTGGACTCCTAAGTTCAACTTCCGCATTTCTTTCCCCCACTAACTTGATTCGGAGGTTGCGCTGCTCTCGCACTTGATCTTGAACTCCTTGTAGTCATCTTTGCTCATCAAAGGATATTTCACCTTGATCTTCTCATAACTAGCAGCTTTTTCAATCATTGCCTTCACCGTGCTTCTCCAAGTAGACAGGGCCGTGCTCATCCTCGTGAGGGTGGCATTGTTCACTTTATTCCCTGAGAGGCATGTGTTTGCAAAGTCAGCGGGGAACTTGTATCGTTCGTGCAGCTTCATTGCGCCAAAGCGACTTTGAATACCTTATCTGTTGACAAGTAAATCCGGAGTTTAAATACCTGGTAGCTCTTGGCCGATGGCGATTTAATATGCCTCCATTGTAAGCCGGAATTTTTATAACCCGACAGCTTATAGCCTTTGAGAAAATCAAGAATTGATAACCCTTTTGAGACACCAATTTCAATCTTTGATAATGGGCTGGAACTTAATCCTTTATGTAAATCATAGCTCTGTAATCCTGCACAGAGTTTAAACAACATATGCCCTGGCGACTAAACGTCAAAGCCAGGGCGGGTAACTACTCAAATGTAGTCTTATCCTGCACATAAGTAAGTCACAAGATCCCCTGGCGGTTTACCACAGGGCGGATCATAATATCCCACATATAACCATTGTGATATTTAATTTGTATTGCTGGTTTACATGACCTGAGCAGTAAGGGTGATAACCCAATCCTTAGAAGCCAATACTTCCAAATATATGATGATTGTCACATGCTGGTGACTTATCGTCCAAAGCCAAGCCGGGTTTAAACGAAACCATACTTATATGCTTCAGATATGAGCAAAAAATATCAAAACCCAAAAGATTGTTTGCAAAAACTTAAACCAAATAAAAATCGAGGTTTCTAATTAGAATACGATTAGTAAACCGTTCCAAAGGGGTTAAGCTAGGATTCGAATATGATCATGTAGCCCCAAGTGGCTTTGGCATTACGCCAATCAAAAGGGTACCGACAGCTATGTTCTCTTTGGTTCAAATACGACCTATGTTTGAACAGGAAGCCCCCAAATGACCTTCAAAGGTTTTTACGACCCTGAATCGAATACGATCCAAGTTCGACACAAAAGGGGTTAAGCTATTATTCGAATACGATCAAGAAGCCCCCTAGTGAGTTTGGCAGTGTGCCGATCAAGAGGGTACCGACAGCTATGTTCTCTTTGGTTCAAATACGACCTATGTTTGAATAGGAAGCCCCCAAGTGACCATATAAATTTTGGCATCACACCGATCAGGAGGGTACCGACAGCTATGCTCGATGAGCAGGAAGCCCCCAAGTGACCATAATAAGGTAGGATACCCATGTTTGAACCGCGCATCATGGCAGCAAGTTCTCTTTGGTAGCCTTTAATTTTTCTGAGAACTCAAATCTTGCGAGAGATTAATTCTTTTTGAACCGGAACTTTAAACCAGATTTGATAGCTTCAAAACTTTGTGGGAGACAGATTGTCCTTGAGCCAGATGTTTGAACCGGATTTGAGAGCTTAAAAGCTTTGTAAGAGACAAATTTACCTTGAGCCGGAGTTTGAACCGGATTTGAGAACTTCAAAGCTTTGCAGAAGAGAGATGTCTCCTGAATCAGATTTTAAACCATAATCTTTATTTTGAACCGCCAATTTTCTGACGGTCTTTAAATTTTCATTAATATGGTGGTGTCCTCCGGAACCGGGTTATCATTCCCTCCAATGACCCGGAGTTCCCGAGTCATGTCATTGTAGCCCCCTAGTCTTAAGATTACTCGAGGAGTTGGCTTGAGACTGTCCATATTTGACCGTGATATAAACCGACATGGGTCCTTCGACAGCGCAATGTTATAATAACCATGTCCTGCATTGGAGAACTTACAAGCCAGAATAATTGCTCTTTTAAAGAAAACAATATAAAATATATGCTGGATGGATTTCACCTGATATGTTAGGCCGGGAACTATTCACCGCAGAGTTGATGATCACTGAAATCCATCACGGGTGTATCACCGTAGGAGCAGAAAGATGAGCCGGTCACGGCGTTGTAAGCCGGTGCGGATGGGGAGAGTCGGCGGCGGCGTTGTAAGCTGGTGCAGACGCATGAACCGCCATGAGGGCAGATGAGCGAGTCGTCCGTGGTGTTGTAAGGTGGCGCGGACGGGCGAGTCGGCCACGACATTGTAAGCCGGTGCGGGAGTCCGTTGAGTAAGGACAACCACCTGTGCCGAATAATGCTGGCATGCCTTCATCTCTGTGGTATAATGCCACTTTGTAATGAATAATTCTCCTACATATAAGACACAACAGGGCAAAGTAGTTTTGCTCGGACGAATTACTATGTGCTTAAAAATAAATAGGGTAAATAGCACCTGGTATTTTTTTGGATGTTGATAGCGAGGCCAGCGAGGTGACACGTCAACCCTCCCTAGGCGGGTCAAACCCCGTGTTGCATGTAGAGTCTGAGCTACTAGGCTCCTGTGGGTACATATGTATATTTTCCTTTTGACCCTAACTGGAGTACTTATTTGGTGTCTGAGTGCCGCTGGAGCTTGTAGTGGACACGTCACACGTCCATGCCGTGGGCCTGTACTCCCTGGAATTTGTGTTTACCTCATATAACCACCACCAGATGCACGCGCTCTAGCCCTCATCCTGGGCGGAGTGAGGCCTCTCCAGTGGGTCGACAAGGTGCAGCTGGCGCGAGGCTCGCTACGGTGGCAGAAACGGCGCAGAAGTAGACCGCAATGGTGGAACGGCGTGCGGCAAGGCGGGACAGTAGCCTGACCACGGTCAAAACCAGGAAATGACTCGCAGAAGGCCTTGGGAGATGCATGGTAGCAGAAGGTGATGCGGCGACGACATCTTGAGACCGCACCCGCGGAGGTGAGCAGCGGCTGCAAGGCTGTACGTCGGAGGCGGACAGCTGGTGAGGCGCGGTTACAACCGCGGAGGGCGGTATCTCAGCGACGGCGGAGACGGCTCTAGACGCGACCGACGTAGGCGGGTCAGGCGGCCAGCTGAGGCGATTGAGATGGTTCGGGGCCGCAAGGTGGAGCATTGGCCTGGAGGACGCCGGCAGGATGGGCCAAGGTAAAACGGAGCAGCACGAGCAGTTCCGTAGCGGCGGCGACCGCTGCCACCTCCGAGTCGTCGTCGGTCGGAAAAGCCCACGTCCACTTTTTCCTGTGGATTGTATGTCAGATTTTCTTGGTTTTTTACTGGATCCGCATCCACCAAGGCCTGCAGGATTGCACGCTGATAGCTTGCCTCTGATCACGTGTAAACCCACATAGTAGATTTCCCCTTTTTAATTCTTGAATTAACTTCCTGGCAGATTCCTTGCATACATGTAGCAATCAGAGTTTGACAAAAGAAAGAACCGATTTTGCTTCAGGTGATGTACTAGTCAAAGGTACACCAGTATTGAAACCATGAGTTTTGATGCTTAATGTGACGGAATAGCCTCCACTGTTGTCGCTTTTGGTTTCTGTGCTGGGGAGTAGTAATAACCGTACCAGTTGATGTATTTGGGAATTTAAATTGTGTCTTAATCAGCAAAAAAGGTTTTGGACCACTTGACGGTCTCGGCGACTCGATAGAACTCTTTTTTCAGTTGGCTTCTACTCCCTCCATTCCTAAATATTTGTCTTTCTAGACATTTTAAATAACTACTACATACAGATGTATGTAGACATATTTTAGAGTGTAAATTCACTCATTTTGCTCCGTATGTAGTCACTTGTTGAAATGCCTAGAAAGACAAGTATTTAGGAACGGAGGGAGTAGGGCGGTGCAGCCGAAAGTGATCCGGGCACGATGAATCGCCTGGTCCCGTGTGATGGTGCACACAGAGGCAATCCAAATTTCTGTTCTTTCACTTGAATCTCACAGATCGTCAAATCAGATCTGATGAAGGTTGATGCAGATCTTTCCAAGCTGAGTCTTTCTTATCTGAAAAATTGCAAATTTCTCGATCCCTGAGAGAGATCCCTTCAAGAACTCAACACCACCGTGCGCAGGCCCCACGGTGGGCGCCAACTATCGTGGAATTGTCACGGCAGATGTCCTAGAACAAGGACTTAGTCGTAGGGCCATCGCACAAGGAAGCTTAAAGGGGTTAATCAGGACAAATGACACGAGAGGGTTTTATACTAGTTCGGCCCCTTACGATGAAGGTAAAAGCCTACGTCTAGTTGGGATTGGTATTGCTGGGGCTTCGATTACCAAGAGGCTCAACTCACCGGCTTGGTTATCGACTTGTTGTTTCTTGCCCTAAGCCGCCACCGGGTCGTCCCCTTATATACATGGGTTGACGCTTGGTGGCCTACAGGGCCCCGGCCGGCTCATAATCGTGTCCGGCTCGGTGACTTCCTTTACATGCCTTCCTTTACAAGTCTTTCGTTACATACGGCGGTTTACAATATCGGGCCTTAAGCCGCCCCTAGGCCTTTGGGCCTTCTATAAGGTTTAATAAACTATCATCTTGAATGTTCACTGGGCTTCTTATGTAACCCGCCATTGGGGCTGACCCGGCCCCTCCTGGGCGGGTCATACTGATAGTAATATCCCCAACACCGAGCCTTCCACCCTTTACCAAGTATATAGATGCATTAATTAAAATAAGATATATTGTGATATCCCAACAAATATCCATGTTACAACATGGAACAACTCCATCTTCACTTGCAACTAGCAACGCTATAAGAGGGGCTGAGCAAAGCGGTAACATAGCCAAACAATGGTTTGCTAGGACAAGGTGGGTTAGAGGCTTGACATGGCAATATGGGAGGCATGACATAGCAAGTGGTAGGCATCGCGGCATAGCAAAAGAGCGAGAAACTAGCAAGCAAAGATAGAAGTGATTTCGAGGGTATGGTCATCTTGCCTGCAAAGTTCTCAAAGTTGACATAAGCTTGATCCTCGTAAGCATACTCAAGGGGTTCCTCGATCACGTACTCGTCTCCCGGCTCTACCCAAGGCAAGAACACAAGCAAGGGAAACACAACAAACCACGGTGCAATGCACAAGCAACATGATGCAAAACATGGCATGATATGTGGGACGTGATATGCAATGCATATGCGTGCTCCAGAAGGAAAAGATTGAACTAGGCCCCAACTTGGCAAACCAAGAGTGCCGCTGGAAAGATGAGTTGATTTCGGTCGAAATCGATATAAAGATCACCGAAATCGGATGCAAGGTTTGCAAATGGCAAGCAAAACAAGAATGGCACAAATATGCGATTAACAGCATGATGCCATCTAGAATGCAACAACAAACTAAGCTATTGCACTCTAACATAGCAACAAAGCACATGGCGGTGATCCACTCAAGATGCTTGACGAAAGATGAGCACTTAGCTACGGCCAAATCACACAAGAGCAGGTTCAAACAAGCATGGCAAAAGTGCAAAAGATATCAGCATCACAGACTTAGTGAAAATAACATGTCAAGAATTAACATCAGGAAGCAATGTTTAGAGCAAGATAACAACATGCTAGAGGATCAGTGTCAGCACCCCGATTCCAAGTCACATCGATCTAGCCGGTAACACCTCATATCAATTTGCGGCCTCACGCACGGTATTCCCATGGGTGTCGCCTTACCATGGTCGGGACCGTTTGCGCCTTTTGGCTCACGTATATGATAGTGTCGCTAGCATCCATATGACAGAGAACCCGGGCCGACATGGCTAGTCGTGAACCTAAAGTGGCACTAACCTATGGGGACGGGCATACATGAATCACATCGAGCATGTCGGTCAGCAGCGTGTGAATCCGGGCTGTAGCATTGGGCTAACAGGACACCGGGAACCCGGGCTGTAGCAGGCTAGGTAGGACTCCGGATGTCACCGCGTGAAATTTCCCCGAAGGGACAAACACAGGAACGAAGTGAAACACATGCCGGCCAGTCAGGTGTCCTGAGCAGTAGTGCTGGGCTAACAGGACTCCGGTGAACCGGGCTGTAGCGGACTACTATGGCTCATAGAAGCACTAGACTACATTCCCCATAAGAGAGGCTGCTAAGGATAAACAACTAGATTGTCGGATCCCACACATACCAAGCATTTCAATCATACACACAATATGCTCGATATGTGTAAATACAACATGGCATCTCAACATAACTCTACAACTCAAGTATTTATTCATTAGGCTCCGAGGAGCGAGATATTACAAACATGGGTCTCATGACCCAACAATCATAGCATACAAATCAAAGCACATGCAGAAGCTTAACTTGTATGTGTACAGACAACTACAAATGAAGAAGGCTGAGAAGCCTGACTATCTAGCAGATCCTGCCGAGGGCACAAGATCGTAGCTGAGGTATCAAGCTAAACGTTGAAGTCCACACGAACTACCAGCGAGACTAAAGTCTCTCTGCAAAAACATAAATTAAGCAAACGTGAGTACAAATGTACTCAGCAAGACTTACATCAAAACTAAGTACATATGCATCGGTATCAATAAGGGGGGTGGTGGAGTTTAACTGCAGCAAGCCAGCTTTGACTCAGTGGCTAACCTGAACTACGACTGCAAGCAACTCTTTTGAGGTGGCGCACACGAGTCCACATATTCACCATATCAATACACCACTATGGATCCGCTCCCGCCTCACTACGAGAACGCCATCCATAGCACTCACGCTTATCTTGCGCATTTTAGAGTATCCACTTTCACTTGTCTATGAACTATGCACGGGGTCCAAGTTTCCATATCCGAGGAATCCGGCTATTCGAATAGATAATGAAAACCCTGCAGGGGTGTACTTCTTCACACACGCTCCCATCACTTACCGTCGTTTACACGACATGTACTCTGCAACCTTCAAGTGGAAGCCCAACGAGGGTGTCGGCCACGGCCTACCTAAACACTCAAGTCTCTAGTCCAGGTTTATCGCCTATCCAGGTTCCATCCGCAGGGAGTCCGGCCGAGGTTTCCACATACGGCCCCGAACTATGTGAACAGGGTTCCCGAGACACCAAACGGGTGCCCGGTACACCGTGCCATGGTGTATCTACCGCATCATAGCCCACCCCTAGGGTCAGCGCTACGCACGGCCGCCAACACATAACCTAAAAACACCAGAAACTAGTTGCAACTCCTGGACAAAGTACTAGGGTGATTAAGAAGCCGAGAGGGTCTATTAAGGATCCCAATGAGTGGTAGTAGCTGTTCATCGATCACAGACACAGAACTCAGTTCCTAAGAACGGTTTCAATGAGACAACCCACCATGTACTCCTACATGGCCTCTCACCGCTACCTTTACCAAATCGTGTTCACACACTTAGCTCACACACAGTAGGACATGTTCATCACTGTTCCAATTCATCCCCGATGAATCAGACCTGACTCAACTCTAAGCAGTAGCATGCATGACAAACAAGCATGAATGAGTAGGCACATCAGGGCTCAAACAACTCCTACTCATGCTAGTGGGTTTCATCTATTTACTGTGGCAATGACAGGTCATGCAGAGGATAAGGGGTTCAACAACCGCAGCAAGTAACAGATGAATCGTTGTTGTCCTAATGCAGTAAAAGAGAGCAGGAGCGAGAGAGTGGGATTGTATCGGAATGAACAAGGGGTTTTTGCTTACCTGGCACTTCTGAAGATAGTATAGTTCTTTATCGGTGTCATCGAACTCGTCGTCGGAACCACGTCTATCGAGAGGGGACAAATACCGGCAAACAAAGAGGAACACAATCAATGCAATGCAACAATTATGATGCATGATAATGTCATGGCAATATGTTGTTGATTGAGCTAATGCAACTAGCAACCATATTAAATGAAGTTGGTTTGAACCAAGGGTTCAAATTCAAACTCCATATGTGCTTATTTAAATGTTAATTATGCAAATTGCCATGTGTAGCAACCCTAGGTTGTTCAAACATGCATGCAAATGCCATAAATAGATTCCTTGAATTTTTCTGATAATTTTTCATATATAATTTATTTCATTCTGAGTTGTAGATTATTTTCTATGATTTTTGGAAGTTTAGAGGATTTTCTGAAAATAAATAAATCATTTAGATTTATTTAAAATACAGAAAAGCATTTACTGCTCAGTGTTGCATCATGCTGACGTCAGCAGGTTAACAGGCGCCGCCCAGGTCAAACCTGACCTGTGGGGCCTGCTGGTCAGTGACTAAGGGCTGGTTAGGGTCGCAGACAGGTGGGGCCCAGTCAATGGCCACATCAGCATGGTCAATGCTGACGCGTGGGGCCACTGTGATTAGTTAATACTAAACATAACTAATCTAAGTTTAATTATTCAATGGTGCCCTGCCGTCAGTGTCACTAGGTGTCGACTAAGCGCGTCATTAGCTCTAACTAATCTGCCATGTCACCCTCGCCGGAGTTCCGCCGGCGGCGACCCAAACGCGGCGGAGGCGCAATGGGGTGGCTCGGGTTTCGCCTATAGGCCACCATTTTGACGCGCGGAAGGGCGCGTTTGAGAGAGGGGAGCGAGGCGCATCTGCGGGTGGCCGTGGTTCGAGTGGGAGTGGACGGAGTCAACGGCGGCGAGCTCTCTTGCGGCCGCCGGAGTTCGGGCGTACACCGAACTGGGGCTACGGATCACGGTGTGAAGATTTGGTGGGCGTGCTCGGCTCCTGGGAGCGCTCTGAGTGCAGCGGTGGGTTCGGACGCGTTCTTGCACGGCCGTAGTCGCGGTGGCGACATGACCGGCGGCGAGGACTTGTCGGCTCCGATGGCCAGGGTGGCTAGAAGGCACAGGCGAGCACGGGGAGAGAGGGGAAAGAGGCAGGGGCTCATGGCGAATCCGGTAGAGGCAACGGTGAGGCCGGGGAGGGACTGGAGCTCGCGAATCCCTGAAGAGTTCGCCGGCAGCCAGAGGTTGAAGACGATGTCGTGGGCGACGCTGCAGGGCTTCCGGCGGAGTGCAACTCGGTGGAGAGGAAGAGGGGGGTCCAGGCGGAGCCTCTGGACTCATTGGTAGGGCGAGGGGTGGTTGGTGGCTCCGGCGGCAGCGAGCGGCGGCGACGCCTCCGCTCGGCTTTGGGAGAGAGAGCGAGACAAAGGAGGGGGAAAGAACGAGAGAGAGTGAGAGAGGAGCGGGGCATCTCCGTGGCACATCCAGAAGAGCTGGGGAATCGCGGTGGAAGCAGGTGCTGGCGTGCACGCGGCAACCACGCGCCCTGCCTACTGGCGTGAGGAGGAAGACGATAGAGGGGGCTGCGGTGGTGGGCTGGGCTGCACAGTTGGGCCGCCAGGTGGGCTAGGTGAGCTCTTCTCTCTCTCTCTCTCCCTTTTCTAATTCTGTCTGTTTTGCATTTTCTGTAATTTGTTTTGATTTAGTTTTAGACACTAAATCATTTTTGTTGCTTCTTATAATTCTTGTAGGGACTAGTTGGATTATTCCAAAGCCCTTCACCAAAGATTCAGAATTGTTGGACATATATTAATTAATTAATAAATATATATCCAATGCAAATAGTTATTGATTTAATTCAAAGGCCCAAAATAAATATCTCTGAGATTCCAAAAATATTGTTTTAAGTTTTACCTCTTGCCAATATTTTCAGAGACTAAGAGGAACATTTTCTTGCACTTCTTTGAAAAGATTTTAATGTTGATTATTTTTGAAGTGATTTATGAGGGTTTCAACTAACCTCAATTCAACTTTCAGAATTTAGACATGATGCATGATGCTCACTCAGGTAATTAGCTACAAGCAAAATCTAGGGTTGTGACAACTCACCCCCACTAAACAAGAATCTCGTCCCGAGATTCAAGACGTGAGGTAAGAAGACAGAGGAAACACCAATAAAGAATCTTCATGATCCGATTGCCCTTCTCAAAGATGTTGATTCATTGCATCATGTCGATCTTGACATCCTTGTTTTTGAGATCTTCATCCACGCGATGACAACAGAAAGAAACTATACTAGGATTGATCTTCTCGAAGATCGACCTATACAAGATCCACTCGCGGAATGAGATGTTGGAACATCTTGAGTTGAGACACAGAGCACATCGAGGGGGACGAAAGAACAAACGACGGGGTTTGATTTGGTGGGCAACAATTCCACGCTTAGAAAGATGGTGGATGGTGTCAAGGTGGCGAGGAAATAGTTGCCATGATTCCGTAACGGGGCACCTTGGAAAAAATGACTCGTTGAACTGTTCCCTTAAGTGGCAAAAAGAATTACTTTTGATCCATAGATCATTGGAACTCTTCATACCAACTTAAGGCAATTCGCAAACGATCGTCTGGAAGAGTTCGAAGAAGTGTCATACTCGGACTAGAATGGATGATGTGGACTACATGGTTGAAGACAACGCAAGGGATGATTTTTTTCTTATCATCGGAGATGGATGGGACCCATGGTAGGTCCACTTTTGAAGATGATCTTGGACAACAACTGCTGCGAAGGCGGATCATAGTGAAAGGGCACAATGGTGGGTGCAAGATGGGGACAAAATGCTAATGCTTGGAATGATTCTAGTAACTGGGAGAAACTCAACAGAAGAGAGTGATTCCATCATTAGAAAAGTTATGGCATAATCGAAGAAACTGAGAGCGGATCCCAATTAATGCCGACGATAAATCCTAGTGCTTGCACGTGCGTGCAAGAACTTAGGCATTTCCATATTCATCAAGGTTTTACCAATATCCATGACAAGGATCCTGGCTACATAACATACCACCATGATGGATATTGGTGGAGGATGCGGATGCAAAGGAAGATAACACTTTTCAGATTTCACCTTAGCGAGGCCAAGGGAACAAAATCTGGATAATCGACTGAGAGACATTTAGCACTCCGCTTCTAATGTTCTCCTTGATGTGCTAGCACAACCCATTTATTTAAATGGTATGGTACATAGGACATCAAGTAAAAGGTCGGACTTCGGAAGCTCAAGAATCCATAAGGAATAACTATGGAGGCAGATCCTGCGAGATCCTTATGGGGAGGTGACCAACTTCTTCAACCAAGATACTACAATAATAGGCCTTCCGGCTAGGTGTGTTGGCCACGACATCCACGTTACCGGTTACAGAGAGACCAACATTATAGTTCTTGGAGTACGTTCCAACCATCATATCTGCCTGAGATTCACATCTGGTTGGTGTCAGGATATTCCAGACTCATCAAGTCTAGAAAGAAAAATGAAAGGCTGCAACGCAATTTGACGAGATGACGTTGCGAGATTCTCGGGGAATGAGCTACGATAGCAAGCTCCAAAACATGAGCTAGTTTTGCTACAAACCTGTGAACACGCTATCCAAGACAAGCATGACCACATGGTAGTCTTATAATAAAACACTGCCGAGCTTAGGTGGGGAACCATCATCGAGGATACCAAAGTCCTTGTGCACTTATCGATGAACTTCTTATCCTTGAGCAAGTCAATCAGTGGCTTGGTGTGCTAGGAACACATATAGAATGGAGGCGGCCAACCTATCAAACCATAGGGCACTTCGCACGTGCATGACTAACTTGGGATGATTCCAGAGGAAGCAAAAACAATCTTTCTTGTATTCACGGCGGCAACTTGCATAGAATGCGCATGAATTCGAGGAAGTCACTTCTTCCATCCAAGCATAACCTTCATGAACGGAACACGAAGCATTGCTTACAAAGTTTCCAACACTAATTTACATGTTCAACATGAATCATGGACAAGATGAAATTGTTGTCAATGGGCTCAACAACAAACCATCAAAGCTTCCATATAGATGGAATTCCATAATTAAGTGAACACGGTAATAGCATTGGTCAGACCAAAGGATGTAATGGTGTATGCCCGTGGGATCAACCACGAGTAAGACAACATTATGAACATTGTTGGTTCTGATTTGATTTGAGGATAGCCCACACTCAAATGAAAGTTTGGATAAGACAATAGATCCAATAACTTATCACGAGGACCAATCGATGAAGATTTTATCTTTCTTCAACACACACACACACACACACACATAAAAGTTATCCCTTTACACGAACTAAGTCAGACAAGCTTTTATCTTCCAACTCTCCAAGTTGTTGTTTAGCTTAACCAACTAGCTCGGGGTATCCAACACGGATTCCTGGAGAAGGAGTGGTTTACAAGAAACCAACTTGATCACGAACTCAACCTAGCGGTCAGGTGACAACCTGGTAACACTTCTGAGAGGATATTCGGAAAATCACGAACCACCGAAATGTTATTAAGCTCGGGAGCAATCTTGCTTTCGAGGCAAGATGCTATGATCAAAAGAGCGAGGGATTGACACAATTCTAACTCATTGATCGAAAAGTGCACTGGGAATAAGGCTAGGTAGCACGATCAATCTTAGGATGATGATTCAGTAACCAACACGCTAAGAATGAAATTATTGTCATTTAACTACCAAGCAACGGAGTTGCTAGGAGTATAGATTTCACGCATCATGATTCACTTGTCGGATAACATGGGGACCAAGGAATGAATAATGATGGCAAGAAGTATCACTGTATCAAGAGTTCATAGGATGGTGTGCAATTTCCATGACATTCTTGATATAAAGATGGTAATACTCCAAGGTAGAACAGAATCAAAAGCTGGATTGGCATTTGATTTGTGGATTACAACTGCTTTGACCCAATCCTGGATATGGATGAGGTACGGGAGTCTGTTTCTCCTAGTCATTCTGGAATAGAATGGCTTGACGAACCATAAGAGTAATAGGCATCGATAACACGAGTGCACGACTACTCCTGGCTACAAATTGATAGACGGAGGTCAGAATACACCTAAAGAGAACAACTCAGGGAACATATAACTTTCTCTAAGTTGTAGATGCATCGGTGAGCATGTTGTATAAACTCAACATGTTTCTTCCGGATAACCCATGCAGAAAGGTAGGATTGGCAGAGTCACAATATGAATGGAGTACTCCTCAAGAGAACCTTGGTTGTGATCTTTTGATCCAACAAACTTCTGCCATAAGTGGTTCATAGTATTTGGAAGAAGGAAATACCATGGACCTTGAGGACTGATGCAAAGGTTACTAATAACCTTAAGGAACGAGCAAACACTATCAACATGAAGTAAGTAGGGTGAATCTCGGGTTCAAAAACCCAGGAATAGAATGCCTACTAACTAATGGCATCACGGGATGCTTTCGAGAATAATGGCCAGAATCACACACTGGGGATACAAGACATGGCTAGATCACTAGGTGACTCCCTAAAACACCTAGGGTCATAATAATAGTTCCAACATATATGTCGAGGCAATAGAGTACCTCAACTCACCGATTAGTGTGATTAATCTGGCCCAAATGGACATCAGGAATAGGAGGAAGGGGTTTGCAATTGCATCAGACTATTTGGATACCTGGGATGACTCGGACAACATAACGGCTGTAAATGCTCAAAATATTTGAGACATCCTGCAAAATGGTGGCATAACCACTCAACAACACAATATCAAGGTTCCGAGATCAACTGTCAACATACGGAAGTAGTAGGAACGGAACTGAGGCTTGAAACTATCAATTCTATAAGTCTATGGATTAGTAGCACGGCATCCTGGTAGATAGATGAGAAGGCCTAATTCTTAATCCCCGTAGAAAAGAAGAGGTTGACTCAGATCAGAAGGGCATAGGGTAAAGGAGTAAAAAGAGCCTTACGCTCCATCCCACAATCAATTCCCTTATATAACTAAAGCATTTCTAGACTCAACTTCGACCAGCTTGGCTTGGTAATCCTACAGGCAGTCAGGCTCTAATACCAAAGCTGTCAGGACCCCGATTCCAAGTCACATCAATCTAGCCGGTAACACCTCATATCACTTTGCGGCCTCACGCACGGTATTCCCACGGGTGTCGCCTTACCATGGCCGAGACCGTTTGCGCCTTTTGGCTCACGTATATGATAGTGTCGCTAGCATCCATATGATAGAGAACCCGAGCCGACATGGCTAGTCGTGAACCCAAAGCGACACTAACCTATGGGGACAGGCATACATGAATCACATCGAGCATGTCGGTCAACTGCGTGTGAATCCGGGCTGTAGCACCGGGCTAACAGGACTCCAGAAACCCGGGCTGTAGTAGGCTAGGCAGGACTCCAGATGTCACCGCGTGACATTTCCCCGAAGGGACAGACACAAGAACGAAGTGAAACACATGCCGACCAGTCAGGTGTCCTGAGCAGTAGTGCTGGGCTAACAGGACTCCGGTGAACCAGGCTGTAGCGGACTACTATGGCTCATGGAAGCACTAGACTACATTTCCCCATAAGAGAGGCTGCCAAGGATAAACAACTCGATTGTGGGATCCCACATATACCAAGCATTTCAATCATACACACAATATGCTCGATACGTGTAAATACAACATGGCATCACAACATAACTCTATGACTCAAGTATGTATTCATTAGGCTCCGAGGAGAGAGACATTACAAACATGGGTCTCATGACCCAACAATCATAGCATACAAATCAAAGCACATGCGGAAGCTTAACTTGTCTGAGTACAGACAACTACAAATGAAGAAGGCTGAGAAGCCTGACTATCTACCAGATCTTGCCGAGGGCACAAGATCGTAGCTGAGGTATCAAGCTAAACGTCGAAGTCCACACGGAACTACCAGCAAGACTGAAGTCTCTCTGCAAAAACATAAATTAAGCAAACGTGAGTACAAATGTACTCAGCAAGACTTACATCAGAACTAACTACATATGCATCGGTATCAACAAGGGGGGTGGTGGAGTTTAACTGTAGCAAGCCAGCTTTGACTCAGTGGCTAACCTGAACTACGACTGCAAGCAACTCTTTTGAGGTGGCGCACACGAGTCCACATATTCACCATATCAATACACCACTATGGATCCGCTCCCGCCTCCCTACGAGAACGCCAACCATAGCACTCACGCTTATCTTGCGCATTTTAGAGTATCCACTTTCACTTGTCTATGAACTATGCAAGGGGTCCAAGTTTCCATATCCGAGGAATCCCGCTATTCGAATAGATAATGAAAACCCTGCAGGGGTGTACTTCTTCACACACGCTCCCACCACTTACCGTCGTTTATACGACATGTACTCGGCAACCTTCATGCGGAAGCCCAACGAGGGTGTCGGCCACGGCCTACCTAAACACTCAAGTCTCTAGTCCAGGTTTATCGCCTATCCAGGTTCCATCCACAGGGAGTTCGGCCGAGGTTTCCACATACGGCCCCGAACGATGTGAACAGGGTTCCCGAGACACCAAACGGGCGCCCGGTACACTGTGCCACGGTGTATCTACCGCATCATAGCCCACCCCTAGGGTCAGCGCTACGCACGGCCGCCAACACATAACCTACAAACACCAGAAACTAGTTGCAACTCCTGGACAGAGTACTTGGGTGATTAAGAAGCCGAGAGGGTCTATTAAGGATCCCAATGAGTGGTAGTAGCTGTTCATCAATCACAGACACAGAACTCAGTTCCTAAGAACGGTTTCAATGAGACAACCCACCATGTACTCCTACATGGCCTCTCACCGCTACCTTTACCAAATCGTGTTCACACACTTAGCTCACACACAGTAGGACATGTTCATCACGGTTCCAATTCATCCCCGATGAATCAGACCTGACTCAACTCTAAGCAGTTGCAGGCATGACAAAAAAGCATGAATGAGTAGGCACATCAGGGCTCAAACAACTCCTACTCATGCTAGTGGGTTTCATCTATTTACTGTGGCAATGACAAGTCATCCAGAGGATAAGGGGTTCAACTATCGCAGCAAGTAACAGATGAATCGTTGATGTCCTAATGCAGTAAAAGAGAGCAGGGGCGAGAGAGTGGGATTGTATCGGAATGAACAAGGGGGTTTTGCTTGCCTAGCACTTCTGAAGATAATATAGTTCTTCATCGGTGTCATCGAACTCGTCGTCGGAACCACGTCTATCGAGAGGGGACAAATACCGGCAAACAAAGAGGAACACAATCAATGCAATGCAACAATTATGATGCATGATAATGTCATGGCAATATGCTGTTGATTGAGCTAATGCAACTAGCAACCATATTAAATGAAGTTGGTTTGAACCAAGGGTTCAAATTCAAACTCCATATGTGCTTATTTAAATGTCAATTATGCAAATTGCCATGTACAGCAACACTAGGTTGTTCAAACATGGATGCAAATGCCATAAACAGATTCCTTGAATTTTTCTGATAATTTTTCATATATAATTTATTTCATTCTGAGTTGTAGATTATTTTCTATGATTTTTGGAAGTTTAGGGGATTTTCTGAAAATAAATAAATCATTTAGATTTATTTAAAATACAGAAAAGCATTTACTACGTCAGTCTTGCATCATGCTGACGGTAGCAGGTCAACATGCGCCGCCCAGGTCAAACCTAACCTGTGGGGCCTGTTGGTCAGTGACTAAGGGCTGGTTAGGGTCGCAGACAGGTGGGGCCCAGTCAATGGCCACGTCAGCATGGTCAATGCTGACGTGTGGGCCACTGTGATTAGTTAATACTAAACATAACTATTACTGCTTAGACCATACAGATCACAAGAAAGATTAAACAAAACAATGGAAAGGAATATGTGTTTAAACACATGTTTCAGGGGTATATTCTTCCCAAGGACAAGCGGACCATGATATCCATGACAGGATATAATGTAGAAAACCCTTTAGGTAAGGGGAGAGAAATTTCATGAAATTACCCATAAAACGGTGTTTGGATAATGGAGCAAGAAACATTTAGCATTCGGCTTCAAATCTTCTTGTTGAAAATCGGAGTACCACACACATGCTCCGAGATAGCATTGACATGGTCTTCAATCAAAGGTTAGACTTTGGATACACAAAGATCCATTAGGATAAACTTATTAAACAAGGCATTCAATTTCCTCACGGAAAAATGGTTAACCTTGTTAAGAAGGAAACTATAACACTAGTTTCTCCCGGCCAGGTGTGCTAGGCATGACATCACCTGGTTATAACTCCTGGGAATACATTCCAACCATCATATCTGACCGAGTTTCAGATCTGATTGGTGTCAGGCTACCTCAGACTCAGGATGCCTAAGAAGAAAAGGTGCGGCACAATTTGACGAGATGACTGCTACGTCTTGAGCTTGCGTTAGTTTTCCCCGAAGAGGAAGGGATGATGCAGCAGAGTAGCGTAAGTATTTCCCTCAGTTTTTGAGAACCAAGTTATCAATTCAGTAGGAGGCCACGCTCAAGTCCCTCGTACCTGCACAAAACGATAGCTACTCGCAACCAACACGATTAGGGGTTTGTCAATCCCTTCATGGTCACCTACGAGAGTGAGATCTGGTAGATACAATATTTTTGGTATTTGGTATAAAGATGCAAAGTAAAAAGTAAAGGCAAAGTAAAAAGCAAAGCAAGATTACATTGATGGAGATTGATATGATGAGAATAGACCCCGGGGGCATAGGTTTCACTAGTGGCTTCTCTCAAGAGCATAAGTATTCTACAGTGGGTGAACAAATTACTGTTGAGCAATTGACAGAATTGAGCATAGTTATGAGAATATCTAGGCATGATCATGTATATAGGCATCACGTCCGTGACAAGTAGACCGAAACGATTCTGGATCTACTACTATTACTCCACTCATCGACCATTATTCAGCATGCATCTAGAGTACTAAGTTAAAAACAGAGTAACGCCTTAAGCAAGATGACATGATGTAGAGAGATAAATTCATGCAATATGAAATAAACCCCATCTTGTTATCCTCGATGGCAACGATGCAATACGTGCCTTGCTTCCCTTTCTGTCACTAGGAAAGGACACCGCAAGATCGAACCCAAAGCTAAGCACTTCTCCCATGGCAAGAACTACCAATCTAGTCAGCCAAACCAAACGGATAATTCTAAGAGACTTGCAAAGATAACCAATCATACATAAAAGAATTCAGAGAAGATTCAAATATTATTCCTAGATAGACTTGATCATAAACCCACAATTCATCGATCTCAACAAACACACTGCAAAAAGAAGATTACATCGAATAGATATCCACAAGAGAGGGGGAGAACTTTGTATTGAGATTCAAAGAGAGAGAAGAAGCCATCTAGCTACTAACTATGGACCCGAAGGTCTGAGGTAAACTACTCACACTTCATCGTAGGGGCTAGGATGATGTAGAAGCCCTCCGTGATGACGGCCCTCTTCCGGCGGAGCTCCAGAACAGGCCCCAAGATGGGATCTCGTGGATACAGAAAGTTGCGGCGGTGGAATTAGGTTTTTGGCTCCTGCTCTAATCGTTTGGGGGTATGTAGGTATATATAGGAGGAAGGAGTATGTCAGTGGAGCACCGAGGGGCCCACGAGGAAGGGGGGCGCGCCCTAGGGGGGGCACCCCCCACCCTCGTGACCTCCTATTTGATCCCTTGCAGTAGGGTCCAAGTCTCCTGGATCACGTTCGGTGAGAAAATCACGTTCCCGAAGATTTTATTCCGTTTGGACTCCGTTTGATATTCTGTTTCTCCGAAACACTGAAATAGGCAAAAAAAATTCTGGGTTGGGCCTCCAGTTCATAGGTTAGTCCCAAAAATAATATAAAAGTGGAAAATAAAGCCCAATATAGTCCAAAACAGTAGATAATATAGCATGGAGCAATAAAAAATTATAGATACGTTGGAGACGTATGAGGCATCCCCAAGCTTAATACCTGCTCGTCCTCGAGTAGGTAAATGATAAAAAGAGAATTTTTGATGCGGAGTGCTACTTGGCATAATTTAATGTAAATCTTCATAATTGTGGTATGAATATTCAGATTAGACAGATTCAAGACAAAAGTTTATATTGACATAAAAATAATAATACTTCAAGCATACTAACAAAGCAATTATGTTTTCTCAAAATAACATGGCTGTAACGCCCTCGATGCGGCTATATCTTCTACGTGTCGAAGCACGACTTAGAGGCATAACCGCATTGAAAGCAATGTCGCAAGTGAGGTAATCTTCACAACAACCCATGTAATTAAATAAAGGGGAAAAAGTACATAGTTGGTTTACACTCGCCACGTCACACAAATACATAAATAAGTCATTACAATCATCCAATACACTCAGGGTCCGGCTACGGAACCAAAATAAAGATCAACCCCCAAATGCAACAAAATCCCCGGTCGCCCCAACTGGGCACCACTACTGATCATCTGGGAAAGACACATAGTAATGACGAGAGTCTTCATCGAACTCGCACTTGAGGTCAAACGCGTCACCTGGAGCGGAATCATCGGTCCCTCCATCTGGTTTTTGAAGGAATCTGTGAGTCATGGGGACTCAGCAATCTCACACCCTCGTGATCAAGACTATTTAAGCTTATGGGTAAGGTAAAGGTATGATGTGGAGCTGCAGCTAGCAACTAGCATATATGGTGGCTAATATCGCAAAAGAGAGCGAGAAGAGAAGGCAAAGCACGGACGAACAACTATGATCAAGAAGTGATCCTAGAACAAACTACATCAAGCATTACCCCAACACCGTGTTCACTTCCCGGACTTCGCCGAGAAGAGACCATCATGGCTACACACGTGGTTGATGCATTTTAATTAAGTTAAGTTTCAGGTTATCTACAACCGGACATTAACAAATTCCCATCTGCCCATAACCACGGGCACGACTTTCGAAAGTTCAAATCCCTGCAGGGGAGTCCCAACTTAGCCCATCACAAGCTCTCACGGTCAACGAAGGATATTCCTTCTCCCAAGACGTCCGATCAGACTCGGCATCCAGGTTACAAGACATCCTCGACAATGGTAAAACAAGTCCAACAACACCGCCCGAATGTGCCGACAAATCCCGATAGGAGCTGCATATATCTCGTTCTCAGGGCACACTCAGATAGGTCAAGCTACGAGTAAAACCAACCCTCGAGTGTCCCGAGGTGGCCCCGCAGGCTGCCCAGTTCGGACCAACACTCAGAAGAGCACT